>NC_092334.1:557645833-557959166 GCF_046630445.1 Rutidosis leptorrhynchoides | reverse complement strand
GATCCATATACTACTACTCGCGCCCACCAGTTCTTATAACTGGAAGTTAACAGTTACCAAAGCTAAGGGATTTTTTGGTTCAAACTCAGTGTAGAATTTAGTATGTACTTGTATCCATTGCGTTTAAATAAAGTGCATGTATTCTCAGCCCAAAAATGTAAAGGGTAAAAGGGATCATATGAAACTCACACTTTATAATTATTGTAAAACAGTTATTAAAGCATTTGCATGTATTCTCAGCCCAAAAATGTAAAGGGTAAAAGGGATCATATGAAACTCACACTTTAATATTGATATACAATATTGTAGGAAAGCACGTAGACGTATCGGAGATGATAAACACGAGGTTTGCTTCACAAAAATACCCCCGAACATTACCCATAACCTCCTTGGTAATAACCCATATTTTCCCTAGCTCTAGCTCGCTTGGAAACTCGTTTTGAAAATTACTTGGACAGCACTCCGTCGTAATATTTTATGTACATTATTATTTTTGTATCGCAAAAATAATAACACTAATAATAAAAATAATAAGATTAATAATAATAATAATAATAATAATAATAATAATAATAATAATAATAAATATTATACGGAGTAATATATGTGAAAAAAATGGAACGAATTCGACTGAATTTATAGATGTTTTCTAGATCCAGCCTCCATGCGATCGCATGGAGTTTCTTTGGTATGCTCATGCGATCGCATGAGCTTAAATGACAGCTCAAATTTGATTTGTTTTATAGTTCGTCGACATAATTAAATATTAATATAATATATATAATTTATATAATTAATTATATATTATATTAAATTCACGTGCATAGTTGATTTGAAATTTTCGTTCCGATAAGTCGTACGTCATCACTCGACTTATGTCCCGGTTCCGGTTTCTCGAACGCATTTTCGTACGCTTAGAAAACTAGTACTTTTCGTTTTGCGACTCGTACCTTTGTCACAATATAAACTTAAATTATCCCTAAATTATATCACTCAAATTATAACTTATACATTTGAGTGTTTTGGTCATTTACTTCTATAAATCTTCGTCTCGCTATTTGTTAAAATACATTTTAAAATAGCGTTTTACTGTAGCAAAGTCATTTACTGTAGCAATTCACTGTAGCAAAGTCAATTTCACTGTAGCAAATAGTGATTTTCGAAAACACTGTTACATTTTGAGTAATGTGGCAATTTGAAAACACTGTAGCAAATTAGTGTTTTACTGGTTCATCTTAAACGGTTTAGTTAACTTATCTAAATATCAATCGAATCAATAAACGAATGTTACTATCGTTTACTAAATAACTTGAAATCATATATATTCAAATAGATATATAAACCAATAAGTTTAATGTATGGTATCATGCAATTAAAACTTTGTTACGTATTCAAGTTATAGTATATATATGTATCTATTTACATATAATGGTTCACGAATCGTTGAGAACAACCGAAGGGTAATTGAATAGTTCAAAATTTTGAGATTCAACTTCATAGGCTTTGCTTATCGTGTCGAAATCATTAATCATTTAAGATTAAGTTTAAATTTAGTCGAAATTTCCGGGTCATCACAGGTCGCATGGCTTAAGATAGCAGGCCAGAGGTTGGGTTGCTACAGTGTAGTGGCCCGTATACTTTTATAATTTTTTTTTTCTGTTTTATATTTAATTTTCTATTTTTATAAAATATTTATATAAATAAAAACTTATATTTTAAGAACTAAAATAAAAATAAAGAAACTTTATAATTTTATATATATTTAACAAACTATTAAAAATATATAATTTTTTTATTTTTCTTTTTATATTTTTGTATTATTTTTTTAAAAATTAAAACGTATTGTTACCAAAGTAAATTAAAAATCCTTTTTTTTATATATAGCGTTTCGCTTCCGGCGTTTAAGCTTTCCCCGGCAGCGGCGCCAAAAATACTTGATGTTAAAGCGAAGGGGTACAAAATATTTATATTTTTACTACAAAATACTATTAAATACGATACAATTTTACACAAGTTATTTATTTATTTATGGAGTGGATATACCTAAACCTTGCTACAACACTTATAGACAGTGTACTTAATCGTACAGTAGTGTAGTTTTTAGTAAGTCCGGTTCGTTCAACAGTGATCGTAGCCAAGTTTAACGCTATATTTTTAAAAACTATATTTATAAAAATATAAATATATATATAAGTAGTATTATTATTATAAAAAGGGGGTTTTTACTGTTTAATGACCGGTTTGTCAATTTTAAAACTTAAGAAGCAGTTAAAACCTAATGTAAAATATTAAAAATAAATATAACTTAATTTTAAGCGTAAAGTAAATAACGATAATGAAATTGCGATAAAAATGCGATAAATAAAATGACGATAAATAAAATTGGGATAATTAAAAAGTACGATAATTAAAAGTGCATTTAAATAAAATAACAGTAAATAAAAGTGCGATAATTAAAAGTGTAATTAAATATGAAATAAAAGAATTATGCTTATTTAAACTTCTGTAATCATGATGTTTGACGTGTTGATTTTAGTTTATTACCATGAGTTAATTGTCCTTTGTCCTGGATTATTCAATATGTCCGTCTGGTTTTTTTTGTCCATAACAGTCCATCAGTCATAAATATAAAGTGCGAGTGTCCTCGTCAAATTATCCTTATATCCGAAGTCAAATATTCCAACTAATTGGGGACTTAAACTATAATTACACCAAGTGTCCTTGTATATAATTCACCCCTATTTTAATAAGTCCATTGACTATTAATCCATTCCCGTGTCCGATTAAATGAACGATTATTAGTACTTATAAATATCCCGCTCATCGTGTCCGATCGAGTGTATATGGTTATTTATAGGTACGTCCAATTGTAAATCTTTATATTAAATTAACAAACTATCATTTAATTAAACAAATATAAATCTTATTAATAGCCCATAGTCTAATTTCCACAAGTGTCGTTCTTTTGTCCAAACCCCAATTATGTTACAAAGCCCAATTACCCAATTTTAATATTTAGCCCAACATCACGATTACTTTGGCTTAAATAAGCATAATAATAACTTAGCTACGAGACATTAATTTTAAAAGGTTGAACATAACTTACAATGATTAAAAAGAGCGTAGCATTACACGGACATAATTTCGACTTACACCCTTACAACATTCGCTAACATACCCTTATTATTAAAATTAAAATTAAAATTAAAATTATAATATATATATATATATATATATATATATATATATATATATATATATATATATATATATATATATATATATATATATATATATATATATATATATATATATACGTGAGATAGAGAGATGAGAAAAAGATGGTGTATATTACTCGTTCAATTCGTCGCTCTTTATAGCACTTGGCCAGATTCTGATGCCCATGCGATCGCATGGATTTTGTGCCTTCTGGCCATGCGATCGCATGCCGCCTGGGACAGCTCACATATTTTTGATTTCTTATTTGCTGACGTTTTATTATATAATATAATATATATATAATTTTAAGAATTATTTATATATTATATTATATTCATGTGCATAGTTAACTTGTAATTTTAGCTCCGTTGCGTCGCGCGTTGAGAGTTGACTCTGGTCCCAGTTCCGGATTTTTGAACGTCCTTGCGTACTATTTAATATCTTGTACTTTGCGTTTCGCGGCTCATACTCTTGTAATTTTGAGACGTTTCTCATCAATAAATTGAACCTCTTGGATTATATCTTATTCATTTGAGCTTTTTGGTCATTTGCGTCTTCAAATCGTCATTTTCTTCTTTTGTCTTCATACTTATTTATTTAAACGAATATTACATAAAAATAGAACAATTATAACTAAAAGCTTTACATATTGGAAGGATATTGCTATGATATATATGTTCATTTGGAGCACTATCTGTATGACACGTGTTTAACGCTTGTGTTCGGGTTTAATTGGTGCGTTAGGACCATTTTCACTTGTGTTAGTGATTATTGGTTAGTTTGGTCGCGTTTTGTGCTTGGAAGTGCAGTTGGGTCGAATTTGCACTGAGTGTCAAATGGGTTGGTTTGTAAGTCAACCCTAATTATGTTGTGTGTTTTGTGATAATGGAATAGATACTTTCCATTGACTAGTTGCGGATCTTCGGTTGCATTCATCAAGGCGACAAGGTGAGTGTTAATATCCTATGTGCATATGTATGTGTAGGATGGGTGCGGGTCGGGTGAAGTGGTTCTCGGTTATAGAGCTCACATCACATATAGGTGGTTATGATGGACTTGTGTATAGGTACAATTGGCACGGTTGTGCGTTTTGGTTGACCACCTTTGGCGAGGTACACATTTTGTGTGTACGTCATCACACGTGTTTGTGATGTGGAAGATATAACCCCATTGGCGAAGGGTTTTGATATTGAGAAGTGAGTCACGTGTAGATGTGGATTCACGATGATGCGTGTAGTTCGGTCATCTTATTGAGGTACTGATCTCGTGTAGTTCGGATTCACTAAGGCTCGTGTAGTTCGGCCAACCTCGATGTGGTCTTGTTGAAGATAGTAATCTCGTATGGTTTCGGATTACTAAGGCTCGTGTAGTTCGGCTAATCTTCATTGTGGTGTTTGGTATTCGGTAATGGGTTAAGGGGTTAACCTTATTCGTTTATATATTGTTATGTATATATTGTTGTATTGTCGTGATGTAGCTAACCCTCGTTGTTCACATCGTCGTTGGTGAACTTATGTTGTTGTTGCATATTTAGCTTGTTGCTTAGTGATCGTACGGTAAGCTTAGATTAGCTTGCCTTTATGCATGGATGCACCGGTATGCTGTATTGATTATTTGTGTGGCGTATCCATTTTATGCATATATATGTATGTGGTATATTTTCACTCACTAAGCGTTAGCTTACCCTCTCGTTGTTTACATTTTTATAGATTACTTGGATGCGGTGGCTTGGGTAAGCGTGGGGACTAGTGAGCTAGCGTAGTTTGCTTTAGAAGACTTGCTTTTGGTTCGATTAGGATTGGGTAGCGTATCCCCAATCCCATGCTCGGTCTATGTTTGTATAAACTAAATTGGGTTGAAATGGTCACCTTGTGGTAATTTGGGTCTATGTGGGCCCGGTGTTGTAAAACTCAGTTTAATTATGGAAAACTCTTAGTTTTAATTATTATAACATATTGTGAAAGTGTTTTGGTTTAAAAGTGTCGGGAAGCGGGTTTTCCGCTCGCGTGTGTTTGAAAAAACTGAACAGAACTTTTTAGTGTATTTGGACGCCGTCCCAGATGGCTGGACGCCGTCCAGTCCTTCAGAGCTGGACGCCGTCCAGATAGCTGGACGCCGTCAAGATGAACTGTCTCAGAATTTTTTTTTATTATGGCACGTTTTTGGAAGGATAACGGGTTGTATCGTTACAAGTGGTATCAGAGCATGGTCTAAGGGATTTAGGTGACTTGAGATAGGTGCCTAGACTTAGACTTTTGTGTGTTCTTAATTTGTTGCGGGACTTGTAGGAATACGAGTCGGAATAGGTTATAGTTAGCGCCTTGTTTGTAGGTGGACTAACGTTTATATTAGTAACGCGGATATTATTAATATATTATTGTGTTGTGATAATAATTCTTGCGTGTGTTTATATCGCGTAGAATTTTGTCTATGTTTGTTTATATCATCGAGCGAGGCGGTCGTTGTACTAACGAGTTGATACAGCGTGTGTGCGTAATAAGGACTTGCAAACCTTATTACGGGTGCAAATCGTTCTAACAAGTGATGTATGGCGAGTGTTTAGCAAGATGGGGCGGTGTTGTGTGTGTGATTTTATACGTTCGTGATCTAATCGCTTTTGCATTCCTTATAATGGCGACGGGAAATGGGATCAAGATGAATGTCGTGGAGTTTAACGCTAGAGTTGCGGCCGCCGTTGCGGAGCAAATGTGTGCGTTACGAGAAAAAATGGATAGGAAGTATTCCGAATTTCGGGGTAGTAGTGAAATGGAGCGTTGTCTTAAGAGCTTCATGAGGACTAAACCCCCGATGTATGACGGGAAACCGGATCCTTTGGTAAGCACAACTTGGATCTCGGATGTCGAAGGGTGTTTTCGTACTATTGAATGCCCTCCTGAGAAGAAGACGAGACTCGCTACTAGTTTGTTGCAGGGTAGGGAAAAGGATTGGTTGCATGGTAAGATTGATCTTGTCGGTGGCAAAACGTTTATGGCTTTATCGTGGGATGAATTTAAGGAGGAATTCTTCGAGGAGTTCCGAACTTCAGCTGATTTGTGGGAGTTGAGTAATGAGTTGCGAAATTTGTGACACGGATCTATGGATTTGAATACTCTCAAGACGACCTTTATGGAGAAGGCTCATTTTTGCCTGGAGTATTTGGGGAATGATCGTTTGTTGATGGGGGATTTCTATCGGACCTTGAATGATGACTTGAAGAGTAAAATTAGCCGGGGTCAAGCGAAATCATTTGCGGAGTTATTCGCCTTGGCTAGAGGTTTCGAGTCTTATTCGCGATCGAAGGTTGGTGAACCTTCAAGTGAGAGAAGGGTTGTTTCGTATGGTGCTCCAAGTAAGAGGACTAAGGCTCCGAGTGTGAGCACGGGTGGTGCACGGACGAATATATCGAATTCTAGTGCGGCTAGATGTTACAATTGTGGCGTGAGGGGCCACAAGTCGTGGGAATGTTCGGTACCAAAAGGTGATGGCATGGTGTGCTTCAATTGCCAAGAAGAAGGACATCATAAGTCGGAATGTCCCAAGTTAGCAGGGACGGGTGCGGCAGGGAGACATTAAGGTACGTTTCGTTTTAATAAATATGTCCCTTGATTATTTATTAAGTGCTGTTTGAATTTGAGTTGATTAAAAGCCTTGTGTTGTGCTTATTGTTGTTGTGGGTGACATTCCTAATGGAAGTACCCTATGGTGACGTTTGATTGTCGGGCGAAGGGCGTAAGACTTGGTGCAACCAAGCATTCCTTAATATTTGGGAAATGTTTCTACCAAGCCATGGAAATGGGCTTTGGTGTTCGGTTGTTAAGCACGTGTTCGCTTTCGTGTTGAAGTTGATGAACCATGAGGTTCGACGGGTGGGATGAAACCCGAGAAATCGAGTGCTTGATCTCGATGTATGTTGGTAAAGGAGTCTACGTGACGCGACATTAGGTGCCTCTTTTATACCTACTAGCGTCGTGTTTGACTCCGATTGTGTTGCGGTTACATTGTACCTAGGGTACCGAAGTGAAACCCTTAGGTACATGAGTGACTGGGTGGAAGTTGACAAACTATAGCAGTTGGATGATTGCGAGGGTATGGTTTGTGTAATTTGCGGTACACTTTTCGTTCGAAGTGTTTAAGGACAGGTTAAGATCCTTGGTATGCTCAAGGTTGGAGCAAGATATGGTGATGGGTCGTGTGAACCCAATTGTTGGTAAAAGTCTACATTTGGTAGTATTTTACGGTTGTACGAGTTGTGGTTATGGAACGTAGTTCCAAGTGGGGGAGTTACACTCCCGCACGAGGAGACCTTATGGTGAGAATTCGGATAAAGCTTTTAGTAGATCCAAAATTTGTGTTGGAACCTAGTTTTGGTCGATTAGTGGTAGAGTACAATTCCGGTTAAATTGTACTTATGGTTCGGATTTAAATTATCACCGAGGTGGTAATATGGTAAATTTCGTTGAGAGATAGTGGACGTGTTTGGCGAGCAAGGTGAAATCCCTCGGTTAAGGGATGTGCGTATCAGATTCTCTTCTAGAGAATTATTGTTTTGTGCCTATGTTCGATATAGGTGGTTCTTGCTCGATTGTGTGAATGGTTAGTGGTATCCGTTAGGATTCACTATGGCGTAGCAAAGCGTGATGTTACGCTACTCGTTGTTCGAGGCCAAAAGGGAGTTGATTGGTAAAGCATGACCTTCGGGGTCCGCTGACTTCATCTTGGGATTATTGATTGGTGAAGCATGACCTTCGGGGTCCGCTGACTTCATCATGAGGGTAGTGTTATATTGGTGGAGCATGACCTTCGGGGTCCGCTGACTTCACCAAGGGAGTAGTGTTATGTCGGTATGGTGTAACATTATCGGGAAATGCGAGTACCGGTGGGAAATGCGAGTACCATTCCTGTGTTGAGATTGTGGATCGCGTGTGTTTTCGGATTCACGATGACGCGTGTAGTTTCGGTCATCTTATTGTGGAAGTGAATCGCGTGTAGTTCGGATTCACCAATGACTCGTGTGGATTCGGTCATTGTATTGAGGAGTGAGTCTCGTGTAGTTCGGATTCACAAATGACTCGTGTAGTTCGGTCATTCCTTTGGGATAGTGACTCTCGTGTAGTTCGGATTCACTAAGGCGCGTGTAGTTCGGCCAATCCCGATTGTTGTTGTGGTGAAGGTAGTGAGTCGCGTGTAGTTCGGATTCACTAAGGCGCGTGTAGTTTTCGGCCAGCCTTCGTGTTGTGTGATCTGTCGGTTGTTTTATACACCGATGGTGGGGTCGTAAGGACCGTGATGTTGATCTATCGGTTGTTTTATACACTGATGGTGGGGTCACGAGGACCATGTTGTGTGGATAGTGATGCGATAGCCGTGTTTCGCTCACATGTTGTTACGGGTGTGACGATAGCCGATTTTGTA
Source organism: Rutidosis leptorrhynchoides (assembly GCF_046630445.1). Classification (NCBI taxonomy): domain Eukaryota; kingdom Viridiplantae; phylum Streptophyta; class Magnoliopsida; order Asterales; family Asteraceae; genus Rutidosis; species Rutidosis leptorrhynchoides. The sequence continues at coordinate 557,950,535 of NC_092334.1, read as the reverse complement.
CACCTTTGGATTAGCGTTGCCATAGTCGTTTTGGGCGCTATCGGTTTTAGCCGTTGTTTAGGATGTTACGGTAGTTGCGTATTGGTCGTGTTGCGCACTACAAAGGATTCTAAGTGGTGAGTGTTATCCGTAAGGATTCGCTTCTATTCGGTCTTCGTCGGTTTAGATGGTTGACTTTAGTTCGATGTGCGGTTGTTACTAGCGATGTACTTGGTATGGTATGCTAGGGGTTAATATCTCGGTTAGAGATTGGTTGAGTTTTCCCGATGATAGGGAATGAGCATGGTTTTAGTGCTCGGATTGTGGATTTGATAAATCGCGGGTGATGATTTAGTTGTTAAAGGCGATTCATTTGGGAAGAGTTGCCTAGGAAAGTCGGATTGGGACTTATGTTGAGGACCCTTGAGTGTGGTCCGTGCGGTTAAGTGACGAAGATCACGAGGACGTGATCGATTCTAAGTGGGGGAGAGTTTTAACACCCTGTTTGAAATGTCCCGTTCTTATTGATTAAAAACGTTCCATATTAATTGATTTCGTTGCGAGGTTTTGACCTCTATATGAGACGTTTTTCAAAGACTGCATTCATTTTTAAAACAAACCATTACCTTTATTTCATAGATAAAGGTTTTAAAAAAAACTTTACGTAGATTATCAAATACTGATAATCTAAAATATCCTGTTTACACACGACCATTACATAATGGTTTACAATACAAATATGTTACAACAAAATAAGTTTCTTGAATGCAGTTTTTACACAATATCATACAAGCATGGACTCCAAATCTCGTCCTTATTTAAGTATGCGATAGCGGAAGCTCTTAATGATCACCTGAGAATAAACATGCTTAAAACGTCAACAAAAATGTTGGTGAGTTATAGGTTTAACCTATATATATCAAATCATAATAATAATAGACCATAAGATTTCATATTTCAATACACATCCCATACATAGAGATAAAAATCATTCATATGGTGAACACCTGGTAACCGACATTAACAAGATGCATATATAAGAATATCCCCATCATTCAGGGACACCCTTCGGATATGATATAAATTTCGAAGTACTAAAGCATCCGGTACTTTGGATGGGGTTTGTTAGGCCCAATAGATCTATCTTTAGGATTCGCGTCAATTAGGGTGTCTGTTCCCTAATTCTTAGATTACCAGACTTAATAAAAAGGGGCATATTCGATTTTGATAATTCAACCATAGAATGTAGTTTCACGTACTTGTGTCTATTTTGTAAATCATTTATAAAACCTGAATGTATTCTCATCCCAAAAATATTAGATTTTAAAAGTGGGACTATAACTCACTTTCACAGATTTTTACTTCGTCGGGAAGTAAGACTTGGCCACTGGTTGATTCACGAACCTATAACAATATATACATATATATCAAAGTATGTTCAAAATATATTTACAACACTTTTAATATATTTTGATGTTTTAAGTTTATTAAGTCAGCTGTCCTCGTTAGTAACCTACAACTAGTTGTCCACAGTTAGATGTACAGAAATAAATCGATAAATATTATCTTGAATCAATCCACGACCCAGTGTATACGTATCTTAGTATTGATCACAACTCAAACTATATATATTTTGGAATCAACCTCAACCCTGTATAGCTAACTCCAACATTCACATATAGAGTATCTATGGTTGTTCCGAAATATATATAGATGTGTCGACATGATAGGTCAAAACATTGTATACGTGTCTATGGTATCTCAAGATTACATAATATACAATACAAGTTGATTAATTTATGGTTGGAATAGATTTGTTACCAATTTTCACGTAGCTAAAATGAGAAAAATTATCCAATTTTGTTTTACCCATAACTTCTTTATTTTAAATCCGTTTTGAGTGAATCAAATTGCTATGGTTTCATATTGAACTCTATTTTATGAATCTAAACAGAAAAAGTATAGGTTTATTGTCAGAAAAATAAGTTACAAGTCGTTTTTGTAAAGGTAGTCATTTCAGTCGAAAGAACGACGTCTAGATGACCATTTTAGAAAACATACTTCCACTTTGAGTTTAACCATAATTTTTGGATATAGTTTCATGTTCATAATAAAAATCATTTTCTCAGAATAACAACTTTTAAATCAAAGTTTATCATAGTTTTTAATTAACTAACCCAAAACAGCCCGCGGTGTTACTACGACGGCGTAAATCCGGTTTTACGGTGTTTTTCGTGTTTCCAGGTTTTAAATCATTAAGTTAGCATATCATATAGATATAGAACATGTGTTTAGTTGATTTTAAAAGTCAAGTTAGAAGGATTAACTTTTGTTTGCGAACAAGTTTAGAATTAACTAAACTATGTTCTAGTGATTACAAGTTTAAACTTTCGAATAAGATAGCTTTATATGTATGAATCGAATGATGTTATGAACATCATTACTACCTTAAGTTCCTTGGATAAACCTACTGGATAAGAGAAAAATGGATCTAGCTTCAACGGATCCTTGGATGGCTCGAAGTTCTTGAAGCAGAATCATGACACGAAAACAAGTTCAAGTAAGATCATCACTTAAAATAAGATTGTTATAGTTATAGAAATTGAACCAAAGTTTGAATATGATTATTACCTTGTATTAGAATGATAACCTACTGTAAGAAACAAAGATTTATTGAGGTTGGATGATCACCTTACAAGATTGGAAGTGAGCTAGCAAACTTGAAAGTATTCTTGATTTTATGTAACTAGAACTTGTAAAATATATGAAGAACACTTAGAACTTGAAGATAGAACTAAAGAGAGATCAATTAGATGAAGAAAATTGAAGAATGAAAGTGTTTGTAGGTGTTTTTGGTCGTTGGTGTATGGATTAGATATAAAGGATATGTAATTTTGTTTTCATGTAAATAAGTCATGAATGATTACTCATATTTTTGTAATTTTATGAGATATTTCATGCTAGTTGCCAAATGATGATTCCCACATGTGTTAGGTGACTCACATGGGCTGCTAAGAGCTGATCATTGGAGTGTATATACCAACAGTACATACATCTAAAAGCTGTGTATTGTACGAGTACGAATACGGGTGCATACGAGTAGAATTGTTGATGAAACTGAACGAGGATGTAATTGTAAGCATTTTTGTTAAGTAGAAGTATTTTGATAAGTGTCTTGAAGTCTTTCAAAAGTGTATGAATACATATTAAAACACTACATGTATATACATTTTAACTGAGTCGTTAAGTCATCGTTAGTCATTACATGTAAATGTTGTTTTGAAACCTTTAGGTTAACGATCTTGTTGAATGTTGTTAACCCATTCTTTATTATAACAAATGAGATGTTAAATTATTATATTATCATGATATTATGATATATAATATATCTTAGTATGATGTATATACAGTTAAATGTCGTTACAACGATAATCGTTACATATATATGTCTCGTTTCGAAATCATTAAGTTAGTAGTCTTATTTTTACATATGTATTTCATTGTTAATACACTTAATAATATATTTACTTATCATTTAACATAATTAACCAAGTGTATCAATATCTTAATATGATTCATATGTACCTAGTAAGACGATAATCGTTATATATATCGTTTTCGAGTTTCTTAAATTAATAGTCTCATTTTTATGTATATAACTCATTGTTAAAATACCTAATGAGATACATACTTATAATAAAAACATGTTAACTATATATATAACCATATATATGTCATCGTATAGTTTTTTACAAGTTTTAACGTTCGTGAATCACCGGTCAACTTGGGTGGTCAATTGTCTATATGAAACATATTTCAATTAATCAAGTCTTAACAAGTTTGATTGATTAACATGTTGGAAACATTTAATCATGTAAATATCAATCTCAATTAATATATATATAAACATGGAAAAGTTCGGGTCACTACAGTACCTACCCGTTAAATAAATATCGTCCCGAAATTTTAAGCTGTTGAAGGTGTTGATGAATCTTCTGGAAATAGATGCGGGTATTTCTTCTTCATCTGATCTTCACGCTCCCAGGTTAACTAGGGTCCTCTACGAGCATTCCATCGAACCTTAACAATTGGTATCTTGTTTTGCTTAAGTCTTTTAACCTCACGATCCATTATTTTGACGGGTTCTTCGATGAATTGAAGTTTTTCGTTGATTTGGATTTCATCTAACGGAATAGTGAGATCTTCTTTAGCAAAACATTTCTTCAAATTCGAGACGTGGAAAGTGTTATGTACAGCCACGAGTTGTTGAGGTAACTCAAGTCGGTAAGCTACTGGTCCGACACGATCAATAATCTTGAATGGTCCAATATACCTTGGATTTAATTTCCCTCGTTTACCAAATCGAACAACGCCTTTCCAAGGTGCAACTTTAAGCATGACCATCTCTCCAATTTCAAATTCTATATCTTTTCTTTTAATGTTAGCATAGCTCTTTTGTCGACTTTGGGCGGTTTTCAACCGTTGTTGAATTTGGATGATCTTCTCGGTAGTTTCTTGTATAATCTCTGGACCCGTAATCTGTCTTTCTACCATAAATCGGAGACATGCACTTTCTACCATAAAGTGCTTCAAACGGCGCCATCTCAATGCTTGAATGGTAGCTGTTATTGTAGGAAAATTCTGCTAACGGTAGATGTCGATCCCAACTGTTTCCGAAATCAATAACACATGCTCGTAGCATGTCTTCAAGCATTTGTATCGTCCTTTCGCTCTGCCCATCAGTTTGTGGATGATAGGCAGTACTCATGTCTAGACGAGTTCCTAATGCTTGCTGTAATGTCTGCCAGAATCTTGAAATAAATCTGCCATCCCTATCAGAGATAATAGAGATTGGTATTCCATGTCTGGAGACGACTTCCTTCAAATACAGTCGTGCTAACTTCTCCATCTTGTCATCTTCTCTTATTGGCAGGAAGTGTGCTGATTTGGTGAGACGATCAACTATTACCCAAATAGTATCACAACCACTTGCAGTCCTTGGCAATTTAGTGATGAAATTCATGGTAATGTTTTCCCATTTCCATTCTGGGATTTCGGGTTGTTGAAGTAGACCTGATGGTTTCTGATGCTCAGCTTTGACCTTAGAACACGTCAAACATTCTCCTACGTATTTAGCAACATCGGCTTTCATACCCGGCCACCAAAAATGTTTCTTGAGATCCTTGTACATCTTCCCCGTTCCAGGATGTATTGAGTATCTGGTTTTATGAGCTTCTTTAAGTACCATTTCTCTCATATCTCCAAATTTTGGTACCCAAATCCTTTCAGCCCTATACCGGGTTCCGTCTTCCCGAATATTAAGATGCTTCTCCGATCCTTTGGGTATTTCATCCTTTAAATTTCCCTCTTTTAAAACTCCTTGTTGCGCCTCCTTTATTTGAGTAGTAAGGTTATTATGAATCATTATATTCATAGATTTTACTCGAATGGGTTCTCTGTCCTTCCTGCTCAAGGCATCGGCTACCACATTTGCCTTCCCCGGGTGGTAACAAATCTCAAAGTCGTAATCATTAAATAATTCAATCCACCTACGCTGCCTCATATTCAGTTGTTTCTGATTAAATATGTGTTGAAGACTTTTGTGGTCGGTATATATAATACTTTTGACCCCATATAAGTAGTGTCTCCAAGTCTTTAATGCAAAAACAACCGCGCCTAATTCCAAATCATGCGTCGTATAATTTTGTTCGTGAATCTTCAATTGTCTAGACGCATAAGCAATCACCTTTGTTCGTTGCATTAATACACAACCGAGACCTTGCTTTGATGCGTCACAATAAATCACAAAATCATCATTCCCTTCAGGCAATGACAATATAGGTGCCGTAGTTAGCTTTTTCTTCAATAACTGAAACGCTTTCTCTTGTTCATCATTCCATTCAAATTTCTTCCCTTTATGCGTTAATGCAGTCAAGGGTTTTGCTATTCTGGAAAAGTCTTGGATGAACCTTCTGTAGTAACCAGCTAGTTCTAAAAATTGGCGTATGTGTTTTGGAGTTTTCGGGATTTCCCACTTTTCAACAGTTTCTATCTTTGCCGGATCCACCTTAATACCTTCTTTGTTCACTATGTGACCGAGGAATTGAACTTCTTCCAACCAAAATGCACACTTTGAAAACTTAGCGTACAATTCTTCCTTCCTCAATACTTCTAACACCTTTCTCAAATGTTCACCGTGTTCTTGGTCATTCTTTGAGTAAATAAGTATGTCATCAATGAAAACAATGACAAACTTGTCAAGGTATGGTCCACACACTTGGTTCATAAGGTCCATGAACACAGCTGGTGCATTAGTTAAACCAAACGGCATGACCATAAACTCGCAATGACCGTAACGTGTTCTGAAAGCAGTCTTTGGAATATCATCTTCTTTCACCCGCATTTGATGATACCCGGAACGTAAGTCAATCTTTGAATAAACAGACGAGCCTTGTAGTTGATCAAATAAGTCGTCGATTCTCGGTAGTGGGTAGCGGTTCTTGATGGTAAGTTTGTTCAACTCTCGGTAGTCGATACACAACCTGAATGTACCATCTTTCTTCTTGACAAACAAAACAGGAGCTCCCCACGGTGATGTGCTTGGTTGAATGAAACCACGCTCTAAAAGTTCTTGTAATTGGCTTTGCAGTTCTTTCATCTCGCTGGGTGCGAGTCTCTAAGGAGCACGAGCTATTGGTGCAGCTCCTGGTACAAGATCTATTTGAAATTCAACGGATCGATGTGGGGGTAATCCCGGTAATTCTTTCGGAAATACATCGGGAAATTCTTTTGCAATGGGAACATCATTGATGCTCTTTTCTTCAGTTTGTACTTTCTCAACGTGTGCTAGAACAGCATAGCAACCTTTTCTTATTAGTTTTTGTGCCTTCAAATTACTAATAATATGTAGCTTCGTGTTGTCCTTTTCTCCGTACACCATTAAGGGTTTTCCTTTTTCTCGTATAATGCGAATTGCATTTTTGTAACAGACAATCTCTGCTTTCACTTCTTTCAACCAGTCCATACCGATTATCACATCAAAACTCCCTAACTCTACTGGTATCAAATCAATCTTAAATGTTTCGCTAACCAGTTTAATTTCTCGATTCCGACATATATTATCTGCTGAAATTAATTTACCATTTGCTAATTCGAGTAAAAATTTACTATCCAAAGGCGTTAATGGACAACTTAATTTAGCACAAAAATCTCTACTCATATAGCTTCTATCCGCACCCGAATCAAATAAAACGTAAGCAGATTTATTGTCAATAAGAAACGTACCCGTAACAAGCTCCGGGTCTTCCTGTGCCTCTGCCGCATTAATATTGAAAACTCTTCCGCGGCCTTGTCCATTCGTGTTCTCCTGGTTCGGGCAATTTCTAATAATGTGGCCCGGTTTTCCACATTTATAACAAACTACATTGGCATAACTTGCTCCGACACTACTTGCTCCGCCATTACTCGTTCCGACACCATTTATTCCTTTCGTTCTATTAACCCCTGGTCCGTAGACCTCACACTTCGCCGCGCTATGACCATTTCTTTTACACTTGTTGCAAAATTTGGTGCAGAACCCCGAGTGATACTTTTCACACCTTTGGCATAGCTGCTTCTGATTGTTGTTGTTGTTGCGGTTATTATTGTTGTTGGGATGATTGTTGTAGTTGCTGTTGTTGTTGTTGTTGTTGTTGTTGTTGTTGTTGGGCCGTTTGTTGTAGTTGCGATTTATGTTGCGATTGTTGGAATAATTGTTGCGATTATTGTTGTAATTGCTGTTGTTGTTGTATTGGTGATTCTTATCACCGTTTTCTTCCCACTTTCTTTTGACTTGCTTCACATTGGCCTCTTCAGCAGTCCGTTCTTTAATTCTTTCTTCAATCTGGTTCACTAGTTTGTGAGCCATTCTACATGCCTGCTGTATAGAGGCGGGCTCGTGTGAACTTATATCTTCTTGGATTCTTTCCGGTAATCCTTTCACAAACGCGTCGATCTTCTCTTCCTCATCTTCGAATGCTCCCGGACACAATAGGCACAATTCTGTGAATCGTCTTTCGTACGTGGTAATATCGAATCCTTGGGTTCGTAACCCTCTAAGTTCTGTCTTGAGCTTATTCACCTCGGTTCTGGGACGGTACTTCTCGTACATCAAGTGCTTGAATGCTGACCACGGTAGTGCGTACGCATCGTCTTGTCCCACTTGCTCTAGATAGGTATTCCACCATGTTAACGCAGAACCTGTGAAGGTATGCGTAGCGTACTTCACTTTGTCCTCTTCAGTACACTTACTTATGGCAAACACCGATTCGACCTTCTCGGTCCACCGTTTCAATCCGATCGGTCCTTCGGTTCCATCAAATTCTAAAGGTTTGCAGGCAGTGAATTCTTTGTAGGTGCATCCTACACGATTTCCTGTACTGCTAGATCCAAGGTTATTGTTGGTATGTAGCGCAGCCTGTACTGCGGCTATGTTTGAAGCTAGAAAAGTACGGAATTTCTCTTCATTCATATTCACGGTGTGTCGAGTAGTCGGTGCCATTTCCTTCAAAATAATCAAATAGAACAAGTTAATCATACAGAATATTAAGAGTAGTTAATAGTATTTCGTAGCATAATATGAACTCATTTATAAAAGCTTTTTCTTCATATTAGCGTTTTATAAGTTTAAATTCGGGTAGTACCTACCCGTTAAGTTCATACTTAGTAGCTAATATACAATTCAACTACTAAAATTCTATATGAAAAACTGATTATAATAATATTTCGGGTTCAAACTTTTATACAATATTTTACAAACTTACAATACCGCTTATTTTACATAAAGCATGAAATATAGCACACAATAACTTTGATACAAGATAGTTGTGAAGATAATTCTAGCTAGTACACAAGTCGTTCAGCAAAGGCAATAAAGACACGTAATTCATACGTCCAGAAACAAGTCATGCATTCTGGTTTTACTAGGACTACTTCCCATCCTTGGTCTTGTGGAACATAACCGTTATGGCCGTTGATAAGACAGCGTGTTGTAACGTCGTCAAAGGGACGAGGGTTACGTAATGTCCAACAGTCCCGTAACAATCTAAAAACCTCATTTCTTACCCCAATTACCGACTCCGTCACTTGTGGAAACGTTTTGTTTAATAGTTGTAGCCCGATGTTCTTGTTCTCACTTTGGTGAGAAGCGAACATTACTAATCCGTAAGCATAACATGCTTCTTTATGTTGCATGTTAGCCGCTTTTTCTAAATCACGAAGTCCAATATTCGGATATATTGAGTCAAAATAATTTCTTAACCCGTTGCGTAAAATAGCATTTGGGTTCCCCGCAATATATGCGTCAAAGTAAACACATCGTAACTTATGGGTTTCCCAATGTGATATCCCCCATCTTTCAAACGAAAGTCTCTTATAAACCAAGACATTCTTGGAACGTTCTTCGAATGTCTTACAAACTGATCTCGCCTTAAATAGTTGTGCCGAGGAATTCTGACCGACTCTAGACAAGATTTCATCAATCATGTCTCCGGGTAGGTCTCTTAAAATATTGGGTTGTCTATCCATTTTGTGTTTTTATACTGTAAAATAGACAAGACTTAGATTCATAAAAAAATACTTATTAATACAAGCAATTTTTACATATATCATAAAGCATAAGCACACTATATTACATATATTACACCACACGAATACAACTATCTTATTCCGACTCGCTCGTTTCTTCTTGTTCGGTTTTGGTTCGTTTTACCAAGTTTCTAGGGATATATGATGTTCCCCTAATACAAGCCGTCGTTGTCCACATTGGTTTAGAAAAACCTGGTGATTTAGAGGTTCCCGGGTCATTGTTACAACTTAAGGGCTTCGGGGGTTGACGATACATATAAAGTTCATCGGGGTTGGAATTAGATTTCTCTATTTTTATGCCCTTTCCCTTATTATTTTCTTCTGCCTTTTTAAATTCAGTTGGGGTAATTTCTATAACATCATCGGAATCCGATTCATCGGAGAATTGGTAATCCTCCCAATATTTTGCTTCCTTGGTGGAAACACCATTGACCATAATTAACCTTGGTCGGTTGGTTGAGGATTCTATTTTACCTAACCGTTTTATTATTTCCCCCACCGGTTCTATTTCTTCTTCCGGTTCCGATTCTTCTTCCGGTTCCGATTCTTCTTCCGGTTCCGACTCCTCTTCCGGTTCCTCTTCGGGAACTTGTGAATCAGTCCACGAATCATTCCAATTTACATTTGACTCTTCATTATTATTAGGTGAGTCAATGGGACTTGTTCTAGAGGTAGACATCTATCAAATAATATCAAACACGTTAAGAGATTAATATATCACATAATATTCATATGTTAAAAATATATAGTTTCCAACAAAAATGTTTAAGCAATCATTTTTAAAGAAAACACGGTCGAAGTCCAGACTCACTAATGCATCCTAACAAACTCGATAAGACACACTAATGCAAATTATCTGGTTCTCTAAGACCAATGCTCGGATACCAACTGAAATGTCCCGTTCTTATTGATTAAAAACGTTCCATATTAATTGATTTCGTTGCGAGGTTTTGACCTCTATATGAGACGTTTTTCAAAGACTGCATTCATTTTTAAAACAAACCATAACCTTTATTTCATAGATAAAGGTTTTAAAAAAAACTTTACGTAGATTATCAAATACTGATAATCTAAAATATCCTGTTTACACACGACCATTACATAATGGTTTACAATACAAATATGTTACAACAAAATAAGTTTCTTGAATGCAGTTTTTACACAATATCATACAAGCATGGACTCCAAATCTCGTCCTTATTTAAGTATGCGACAGCGGAAGCTCTTAATAATCACCTGAGAATAAACATGCTTAAAACGTCAACAAAAATGTTGGTGAGTTATAGGTTTAACCTATATATATCAAATCATAATAATAATAGACCACAAGATTTCATATTTCAATACACATCCCATACATAGAGATAAAAATCATTCATATGGTGAACACCTGGTAACCGACATTAACAAGATGCATATATAAGAATATCCCCATCATTCCGGGACACCCTTCGGATATGATATAAATTTCGAAGTACTAAAGCATCCGGTACTTTGGATGGGGTTTGTTAGGCCCAATAGATCTATCTTTAGGATTCGCGTCAATTAGGGTGTCTGTTCCCTAATTCTTAGATTACCAGACTTAATAAAAAGGGGCATATTCGATTTCGATAATTCAACCATAGAATGTAGTTTCACGTACTTGTGTCTATTTTGTAAATCATTTATAAAACCTGCATGTATTCTCATCCCAAAAATATTAGATTTTAAAAGTGGGACTATAACTCACTTTCAAAGATTTTTACTTCGTCGGGAAGTAAGACTTGGCCACTGGTTGATTCACGAACCTATAACAATATATACATATATATCAAAGTATGTTCAAAATATATTTACAACACTTTTAATATATTTTGATGTTTTAAGTTTATTAAGTCAGCTGTCCTCGTTAGTAACCTACAACTAGTTGTCCACAGTTAGATGTACAGAAATAAATCGATAAATATTATCTTGAATCAATTCACGACCCAGTGTATACGTATCTCAGTATTGATCACAACTCAAACTATATATATTTTGGAATCAACCTCAACCCTGTATAACTAACTCCAACATTCACATATAGAGTGTCTATGGTTGTTCCGAAATATATATAGATGTGTCGACATGATAGGTCGAAACATTGTATACGTGTCTATGGTATCTCAATATTACATAATATACAATACAAGTTGATTAAGTTATGGTTGGAATAGATTTGTTACCAATTTTCACGTAGCTAAAATGAGAAAAATTATCCAATCTTGTTTTACCCATAACTTCTTCATTTTAAATCCGTTTTGAGTGAATCAAATTGCTATGGTTTCATATTGAACTCTATTTTATGAATCTAAACAGAAAAAGTATAGGTTTATAGTCGGAAAAATAAGTTACAAGTCATTTTTGTAAAGGTAGTCATTTCAGTCGAAAGAACGACGTCTAGATGACCATTTTAGAAAACATACTTCCACTTTGAGTTTAACCATAATTTTTGGATATAGTTTCATGTTCATAATAAAAATCATTTTCTCATAATAACAACTTTTAAATCAAAGTTTATCATAGTTTTTAATTAACTAACCCAAAACAGCCCGCGGTGTTACTACGACGGCGTAAATCCGGTTTTACGGTGTTTTTCGTGTTTCCAGGTTTTAAATCATTAAGTTAGCATATCATATAGGTATAGAACATGTGTTTAGTTGATTTTAAAAGTCAAGTTAGAAGGATTAACTTTTGTTTGCGAACAAGTTTAGAATTAACTAAACTATGTTCTAGTGATTACAAGTTTAAACTTTCGAATAAGATAGCTTTATATGTATGAATCGAATGATGTTATGAACATCATTACTACCTTAAGTTCCTTGGATAAACCTACTGGAAAAGAGAAAAATGGATCTAGCTTCAACGGATCCTTGGATGGCTCGAAGTTCTTGAAGCAGAATCATGCCACGAAAACAAGTTCAAGTAAGATCATCACTGGAAATAAGATTGTTATAGTTATAGAAATTGAACCAAAGTTTGAATATGATTATTACCTTGTATTAGAATGATAACCTACTGTAAGAAACAAAGATTTTTTGAGGTTGGATGATCACCTTACAAGATTGGAAGTGAGCTAGCAAACTTGAAAGTATTCTTGATTTTATGTAACTAGAACTTGTAAAATATATGAAGAACACTTAGAACTTGAAGATAGAACTTGAGAGAGATCAATTAGATGAAGAAAATTGAAGAATGAAAGTGTTTGTAGGTGTTTTTGGTCGTTAGTGTATGGATTAGATATAAAGGATATGTAATTTTATTTTTATGTAAATAAGTCATGAATGATTACTCATATTTTTGTAATTTTATGAGATATTTCATGCTAGTTGCCAAATGATGATTCCCACATGTGTTAGGTGACTCACATGGGCTGCTAAGAGCTGATCATTGGAGTGTATATACTAATAGTACATACATCTAAAAGCTGTGTATTGTACGAGTACGAATACGGGTGCATACGAGTAGAATTGTTGATGAAACTGAACGAGGATGTAATTGTAAGCATTTTTGTTAAGTAGAAGTATTTTGATAAGTGTCTTGAAGTCTTTCAAAAGTGTATGAATACATATTAAAACACTACATGTATATACATTTTAACTGAGTCGTTAAGTCATCGTTAGTCATTACATGTAAATGTTGTTTTGAAACCTTTAGGTTAACGATCTTGTTGAATGTTGTTAACCCATTGTTTATTATAACAAATGAGATGTTAAATTATTATATTATCATGATATTATGATATATAATATATCTTAGTATGATGTATATACAGTTAAATGTCGTTACAACGATAATCGTTACATATATATGTCTCGTTTCGAAATCATTAAGTTAGTAGTCTTATTTTTACATATGTATTTCATTGTTAATACACTTAATAATATATTTACTTATCATTTAACATAATTAACCAAGTGTATCAATATCTTAATATGATTCATATGTACCTAGTAAGACGATAATCGTTATATATATCGTTTTCGAGTTTCTTAAATTAATAGTCTCATTTTTATGTATATAACTCATTGTTAAAATACCTAATGAGATACATACTTATAATAAAAACATGTTAACTATATATATAACCATATATATGTCATCGTATAGTTTTTACAAGTTTTAACGTTCGTGAATCACCGGTCAACTTGGGTGGTCAATTGTCTATATGAAACATATTTCAATTAATCAAGTCTTAACAAGTTTGATTGCTTAACATGTTGGAAACATTTAATCATTTAAATATCAATCTCAATTAATATATATAAACATGGAAAAGTTCGGGTCACTACACTGTTTCTGTTTCAGCTATGTGGGACGCCGTCCAAGAAGTGGGACGCCGTCCACTATTGAAAGGTGGGACGTCGTCCAGAATGTTGGACGCCGTCCAACTTCTCTGACGGGCCAGCTGCTATACTTTAAGATATTTAGAGGGGCAAAATGGTATTTTCACTTATGGAATGAGTTAAGGCCACAAGATCAGTTCTAGGAGCCTCATTGCTCCACTAACACCCACACAAACACTCTCATCTTGTTCTAGTGAGAGAGTAAGAGTTTTAGAGAGAGAGAGAGATTGATTTGGAGAAGAAGGAGCTGGATTCTCACCAAGGCTCAGGTTTTAAGGTTGTTCATCTCGCTCCTAGCTACGTTGTGGTAGTATTGGTAAGCTCAAACTCCGAATTTCATTGTTAGATTTGATATTCAAGTTAGGGTTTTGAGCTAGATTGTTGTAAAACCCTTTTAGATGATGAAATGGATTTGTGGTGACTAGTTATTCTTGTCACTTGGCGGGTTTTGGGTTGGTTGACGATTTGGCCCTGATTAGGCTTTGAAAATGAGTTTAATCACTAGGTTTAGTGATTATGGAAGTGTTGGAACACTTTTGGATGTGTTTGGTTGACTAATTTTGAAATGGGTCAAATTAGGGTTTTGGTGTCAAAATGGGTATGACACGTGTTTAACGCTTGTGTTCGGGTTTAATTGGCATGTTAGGACCATTTTCACTTATGTTAGTGATTATTGGTTAGTTTGGGCGCGTTTTGTGCTTGGAAGTGCATTTGGGTCGAATTTGCACTAATTGTCAAATGGGTTGGTTTGTAAGTCAACCCTAATTGTGTTGTGTGTTTTGTGATAATGGAATAGGTACTTTCCATTGACGAGTTGCGGATCTTCGGTTGCATTCATCAAGGCGACAAGGTGAGTGTTAATATCCTATGTGCATATGTATGTTTAGGATGGGTGCGGGTCGGGTGAAGTGGTTCTCGGTTATAGAGCTCACATCACATATAGGTGGTTATGATGGACTTGTGTATAGGTACAATTGGCACGGTTGTGCGTTTTGGTTGACCACCTTTGGCGAGGTACACATTTTATGTGTACGTCATCACACGTGTTTGTGATGTGGATGATATAACCCCATTGGCGAAGGGTTTTGATATTGAGAAGTGAGTCACGTGTGGATGTGGATTCACGATGACGCGTGTAGTTCGGTCATCTTATTGAGGTAGTGATCTCGTGTAGTTCTGATTCACTAAGGCTCGTGTAGTTCGGCCAACCTCGATGTTGTCTTGTTGAAGATAGTAATCTCGTGTGGTTTTGGATTACTAAGGCTCGTATAGTTCGGCCAATCTTCGTTGTGGTGTTTGGTATTCGGTAATGGGTTAAGGGGTTAACCTTATTCGTTTATATATTGTTATGTATATATTGTTGTATTTTCGTGATGTAGCTAACCCTCCGGGTGTAGCTTCTTGGCCTTGTTTACATCGTCGTTGGTGAACTTATGTTGTTGTTGCATACTTAGCTTGTTGCTTAGTGATCGTACGGTAAGCTTAGATTAGCTTGCCTTTATGCATGGATGCACCGGTATGCTGTATTGATTATTTGTGTGGCGTATCCATTTTATGCATATATATGTATGTAGTATATTTTCACTCACTAAGGTTAGCTTACCCTCTCGTTGTTTACATTTTTATAGATTGCTTGGATGTGGTGGCTCGAGTAAGCGTGGGGACTAGTGAGCTTGCGTAGTTTGCTTTAGAAGACTTGCTTTTGGTTCGATTAGGATTGGGTAGCGTATCCCCAATCCCATGCTCGGTCTATGTTTGTATAAACTAAATTGGGTCGAAATGGTCACCTTGTGGTAATTTGGGTCGATGTGGGCCCGGTGTTTTAAAACTCAGTTTTATTATGGAAAACTCTTAGTTTTAATTATTATAACATATTGTGAAAGTGTTTTGGTTTAAAAGTGTCGGGAAGCGGGTTTTCCACTCGCGTGTGTTTGAAAAACTGAACAGAACTTTTTATTGTATTTGGATACCGTCCCAGATGGCTGGACGCCGTCCAGTCCTTCAGAGCTGGACATCGTCCAGATAGCTAGACGCCGTTCAGATGAACTGTCCCAGAATTTTTTTTTTTTGTGGCACGTATTTGGAAGGATAACGGGTTGGGTCGTTACAAATATCCATTGCTTAATTACTTTTTAGACAAAAGAATTTTTCAAAACTTGGCGTTTTACGGTTACTCATCCTTTAAACCTTTACCCATTACCCCACACTTAGAAGAACATTGTCCCTAATGTTCTCTGAAGAAGAATATTTTAATACTTTATAAATTAAGGACATTGTCTTCTAAAATTTCCATGTTAGTTGCGAGGGTTACCCCACACTTAGAGATTTTAGTGCATAATAATCGAAATAGGTTTTAGGAAGGATTACTTTCCTATGGTCGTGTTACTTTCCTAGTGCTGGACCTTCCTATGGTCAGTCTTCTAATTGCTGGAAAGGACCAGTCTCTTTTGATAAGATTTCTGCATAAAGAACAAAAAGAGAAAGGCAGCATTTCCACTATATATAGCTTTTTAGTACAATGTTTCAAAAAGATAAAACTAAAAGTAAAATAAAGTAAAGTAGTCTATGGAATACTATCCTGGTCAATGTGCTGAGTCGGTGCTGCGAAGTATCCAAAGGGATCATCATCATCCTCTAGTCTCGGCAAGTACTCAAGTGGTTGCCCTATATCCAACTCAGGGACTAGTAGTGAATGTAGACAGAGGTCTGACGGCAACTCCAGGTGCGATAGGCTCGGGAAAGGCTCCTCATCAGGTATGTTCCCGGTAATCTCAAATGCCTGGGCCGTGGGTGGCTCAACTGAAATGGGAATCATGACTAGGTGACAACCCTCAGTGAAAGAACCCGTCCTAATCCATCTGGACAAATACATTACATTTGGTTACATCGCAAGTGATGTGTAATTTCGTACTCTAAATTATTAGGTAAATACCTATCGATTATCACACAATACAGGCAACTATAACCAGTTCGTGTAGTAATTAAACAAGTATTTGACCAATTCGTTCCACAGAGAGCAGGTAATTGAAAACTTGAACTATTAATTATTCTAAGATTTAAAAAGGGGAGTTTTGTTGTAAAACTGATTAAACGCGAAAGTAAGTTAAACTTAACTCAATAAGAAGCAAAGGTATCCACTTAGCTACAATTCCCTAGGCTAGAATTGCTCGTTTAAACTCGTTAAGTAAACAATTACAATGATGTGACACTGTATTTACCTGTCGATTCCTACAGTTTAAGACTAATAACCTAAGTATAACTGTCGTTAACCTAGAGTTACTAACCAATTCACAATGGTATTACTCAAGATTATAATCTAACTTAGGTTGGTTTGGTGTCCCTTACAACCTCACAATTATTGCAACTAATTTCAAGCTCAACCACTATACGATTAATTTAATTATCGGTGTCCCTCATAAAATCTCACGTATTCCTAAATTATTCACATTCAATAATCTAGTAAAAGCTATTAATCAATTTAACTGTCGTTAGTTAATCAATAACTTTCGTGATCTAACAATCAATAAGCTTTAATAATGGTGGATCTTAGCTAGACATAAACTTGTGTAATTCTAATTAATTGTTATTAACCAAAAGATCTCAATCCATCACCTAGGTTCATGCATCTAAGCGAATACTAAATATTTAGCTACTCATGGTAAAGCAAAGAATAAATAAATGAGAAGAACAATTAAACATAATCATTGAATTGAATGAAAAACAAATTAATAAAAGTAATTAAACTAACCAAGAATGATATTGTAGCTTAAACCCTTGTAAAATAATGAAGAAAGACAAAGAAATTTGTCACTAAAGTTGCTGTAGGCTAAAGTTCGGAATAAAAACTGCGTACCCTAAATTGGGGTAAAATTCGTCTATTTATAGAAGCAGGGAAAACAGCTGAAACTGACCTATGTCGCGATCCGCGACATTTCATCGCGATACGCGACAACCTCATCGCGTTACGCGATAAACAGGACGCGACAAAGCTGCTTAATACGCGACAGAATGGTCAGAACGGCCCCTTTTCCTTGTCGTGTTCTGATGCACTTCATCACGTACCATGATGACCAAAACGCGATAAACCTTATCCTGAAGCGATGGAAACTGATTTTTTCACCCAAGGCACGTTTATCTTCAACTCTAACTTCGTTTTGGCTAGAACCTCAATAAAGTCAACAATAATGAGCCAACGAACCATATCTTGACACTTTTCTTCATTTTAAACTCAAATAACTCGATATCTCCATCAAAGTCTTCAAAATACTAGCAAATGGAACAAGATAACGCCCAAAATATATGTATGAAAATGGCGTTATCAAAATCCCCCACACTTGAACCTTGCTTGTCCTCAAGCAAGTCAATCTCGAAACAATAACTGTGCGTATAATCTTCAACAAATTTCCGCAAGATTCAAGCCTTCAAGTCAATCCTCCACAAGCTCTCGTACTCTTCATCTTTTCACAAATGAGCTTAGTTCCTCACAAAACAATTCCTCACATTCCTGTCACTTATAAAAAATAACATACAAACCATCAAACGCACCCCCCTTCTTCCCCCCATTTTCATTCAAACACATTTCAAAAATAATATCCTAAGTGGCCATTATCGCAAACAAATTTTCATAAAACATTTTTTTTCTAGGTCATGAATTGAGATGTAAAGACAATTTGGGTTGAGAACTCAAACTTCAAAAATTTCCACAACTTTACTTCTTAACTCAAACCTTTCATCTCAAAGCCTAAATTCTTTTCACTTAGCTTCCCCTAAAAATCACATTACTAGGCTTTCAATATCCTTCTTTTCTTTGCATCAATCAACTCTTAAGACTTAACTTTCCAACCTCAATAACTAATCACCAATAAGCATTCAAATACAATTGGTGTAAAATGATTAAAAATGATAAAAACAATCTTACGTTATAAGGTTTAGTATTTGTAATCATGACCCTTATTCGCATCAAGATAGCCTACTAACAATATTTAAGGCGCTATTGTAAATACAAATACTTCACAATTTAATCAAGGATCCAGTTATAAATAGATTCATACCTGTGTTTATGTAGAGAAACCCGTTTAACTTTTTAACTCTCTTGATTCCATTTCATGCTTATAATTTCTAAATATGCAAGCTATCCACATACTGGTCACATCTCTCTCATCCAACGTACCCCGCGAAGGTAACTCTTCCCAAGGTCTAGTCTTACTAGGTATTTCCCACATCATGAGCCAAAGATGATCACTGCTGCATAAGTATGAGACGAGTACCTAAAGATGATCACCTTGTCTTGAGATAGTAACGTCCTTGACCCGTGTAGCGAACCTTCAACCAACCGATCCCAAACCGGAAAAAGGTCTTAGGTGGTTAGGTGATCTAGCACCCCAAAGGATCTTTCGGCCCGAGTCTTAGAAACTACTACTTAAGCTCGGATCTCATAAGCATTTTTTTTTTCAAGCATAATACTCTCTTTGAATGTCTTCCTCGTCTTCAATTTGTGACTTTGTAGAACCCGCAATGTATGATGTAGCGGATGGATAATGATGTGATCGATGATGATGAATGATTTGTTGTAGGAAATCTTTAACTCATGACATAAAGCAATACCATTCTCACCATAGTCAGCAACAGCCACCCCTTAAAGGGTCCATTGGAGTCAGAGATTTGTGATTTTTCCTCTTCAAGCTTACATACCTAGCACTTATGAGTATAACACTTCTTTAAGAGAGTCAAAAAGCCATAAACACAAAATATGAAGCCATTTATATCCTAATCTCTAATTAAACCATTTTTCTCGCATTTTACCCTAAAGCCCTAAATACCGTTATTCTTCATCTCTTGACACAAATAAGTTGCATTGTCATTTTTGAAACAAATACTAAATTAGATAAAATAAGATTAAATTTTTAATATTTTTAACCAAATTTATCCCACATTTATCCCTTTTCAACGTTCACCTTTCATCAATTGTCTTTCCTCAAGCATTTATATACTCAAAATTCCTAAGTCATGGTCAAAAAGGTCCTTAATAATTAACAAACCACCAACAATTTGCTTAAAACTAATAAACCTCACCGGCCAAAACCAACAATTCCAAGTCAATCCCTAATCATTACGGGTGCTCTCATGGGTAAACATCTCAATCATAACCTTAAAAAGTTTAAAAATTCTAAAATTTTTGACCACTAGGCAATTAAAACATGCAAAAATTTCAAAAATCTGCGAGAATTTATCTCCCCCCCACACTTAAGATCATGTTATGCCCTCATTTACATGAAATCAGAAAATCAAAAATAAATTTGAGAGGACAAAATAGTGAAAAAGGGAAAAGAAAAACCCGGATTTTTAGATCCGTAGATCGCGGAAAGACGGTGCACGATGGCGCTGAACTTACTGCTAGTATAAGAACATCGGCATCCACTCGATCACCAAAACATCATAATCAAGTAAGGTTCTGAACTTAATGCCAGACTTTGAAAAATAATAAAGCACAACCACCGTGGAACCTGAAACAAAAACATACATACCACAACCACAATTAATGGGGTGGTACCACCATGGTACCGAAACGCCCCATTAAAAATCCAAAGTATTAAGTTTAAACACTAACAACTACCATCATCCTAATTAAGATTACAGTCATCCAAAATAAAAACTAAAAAACTAAATTAAAAAAGTTTTGTTTTTCTTGTCACCACACGATCACCACCGCATCCAATCACCAAGGGTTATACCCTCTATAAGAGCCATCATACTACCCACCATAAGGACCTCCACCACCTGACTGACCTCCCTGGTTACCTTCATCATACTGAGAAATAGAACCTGCTCCTCTTCGTCGGACCATATCCTCCCAAACTTCCTGAGCTGCTGTGCGATCATACACCCGATAAGGACCTGTCGACTCCGGAGTCTATGAAATATGAGTGCCATAAGGAGTAAAGATGGTATTAGGAGAAACAAGCTCCATGTTGTGTCGATGCCAATCGTGATGATACGTAACCTCACTAATGCCATATGCAATCTGACTTTCTGAGCGTGCTCGGGTTTCCTCATTATAAAGCTGCATATTACGCATCTGTTCCATTAAATCCCGGTTTGTAAAACGTTGACCCCCGACACCTTGACCCGCATCCTGACCACCCTCGGCCATCTCTTCATCCTCCTCATGTACCCCCTGTGCATCTCGGGGACGACGACGACGAACCCTATACGGAATAACCTAACCGTGCTCAATAGATATTACTCTTGCCCCTCGAAAAACATTTTCTCCTAACACAATCGCCTCAGTAATAATTCGCTCCATATCTGATCTATCAATCTCAAAAACCGACGCAATCCTCGTGATAAAATGACCACCTCGAATCGGACTTCCCGCAGAACAAAGTCCACTACCCTGATGTTTAAGAAAATAAGCCACTCCATAAGCAACCGAAGTAGGTGTCTTGGTTCGGAATTGGTTCACATACCAAAGGTCCGGTAAAGATACCTTCTCGTTCCCACTTCTTTAATGTGTAATAGTATGCGAAACCATTCGTTGAATTGCACGAAGAGCGAGATCCATGATATGAACACAAGGACAGTTACTTGGGCTCCATTCAAAATCAGAAGCAATATCCCCCCAAACTCTAGCTGCATCAAATTCACGAGGATCAATCATATCAATTACCCTTTCAGCACCCCAAAGATAATCTCGAAAACTAACTCGTGTGCGTTCTTAATCGGTATAAATTCCCAAACAAGTAGCCAACTGAAATAATGACATAGAGCGGTTAACCCCACCCAAACGAAAAGTCATAAACGTTGGATCATCAACGTTTTCAGGGTGAAGGTTCATCACATATGTAGCGTAAAATTTAATAACCAACTCCCAGTAAACTACTTCATGAATACCAAAGAAAGCAACCCAATCATTATACACAGAACCTCGCCATTCCAATTGCAAATATTCCATAACCGTAGCTGTGATGACCCGGAAATTTCCGATCAAATTTAAACTTTAATCTTTATATGTTTCCGACATGATAAGCAAAGTCTGTAATGTTAAAGTCTCAAAAACTTTGAACTATGTTTACGTATACATTTGACCTTTGACTAATCCAATGATTCACGAACAATTATTTGTAAACAACTATGTGTGTGTGTGTATATATATATATATATATATATATATATATATATATATATATATATATATATATATATATATATATATATATATATTAATATATATATATATATATAAATGTAAGTTATCATATATACTATATAATTAATAATAGATAATATTAATATCTAATATAAGGAGTGTAATTAAAAACTAAATTATAGCTGTTATACTAATATTATTATCATTTTCTATAGTAACTTCTATATTAGTAATATTAAAAATTGTTATGAAAATGAATATATATATATATATATATATATATATATATATATATATATATATATATATATATATATATATATATATTACCAATATTATTATAATATGTATTAATATTAGCAACATTAATAATAATAATTTTTACTATTAAAAAGCATCATTATTATTACAGTTATCAATGTTATAATTAGTATTGAAATAATGTAATTTATTATGATTAAAAATTTAATTAGTGGTAACTTAAATAACACTAGATTTTATTATTAAAATTTTCACTATTATTACTTTTATTTATCATTATTCATATTATAAGTAGTATTATTTGGATTAATATTTTGATTATTTTATTATTAGTATTTTTATTATTACTAATAAATATTATTAATATTTTAATTATAAATAAAAATATTAATTATTAATATTAATTAAAAATAAAATAGAAAGCTAAATTATTTGAGTTTGTTAGGTATCACTATCCACTATAGCTATTTGATTTCCCTGGCTGTAAATCGTACCAATCAGTTTCAATTTGGTCACTACACAACAACATATAGTGAGCGTAGGTACTACCTCAAATGAATCTGTTAATTAAAATGGGAAAAGAAAGAACCCAGAAATATACTCTGTACGCGAAGGAATTTTATCATAAACCAAATTCAACCCAATTTTCAAAATCTAACAATACAGTCATGTTAGTAATCATCTAAGCAAACTATCTGTAAGTTTCCAACTTCCAATTCTTTCTATTAATCTCTAATTTCGAAGTCAAAGTTTTAGTTTTTAAAAGTCAACTAAGTATTCTTGAATCAAATTCGAGTTTGTTTTGATATCTCCAGTTAATTTGATGATCCATAAAGATTATAGAAATGATTTGCAACACAATTCATGTTGTAATCATAACCTATAACACTCTTAATCTAAAAATCAATTTTTGAGTTCTTGAGTTCTTCACAGTAATATACACTAACGTAAATTCGAAACAAATTTTAAAAACTAAAAATGCAGAGTTGTTAGGAATCATTTACTTAAACTTCCTGCAAAATCTCAAGTTCCAATTCTTAATAACGAATTCGAATTTGCGAGTCAAAGTTAAATTGTCAAAAGTCAACTGTTTTTTTCTTGGAGAAATTAGAGCTTGTTTTGATGTTTTAAGTTCAATTGACGATTTCAATAGTCTTTAGGAATGATTTGAAACATGTTTCATGTTGTAAAGATTGTCCAAAACGAACTCAAAATTGAAAACAAATTTTTTTTTCTTGGCTACAAGCAAGCAGTAGGATTTTTTTTGTTTTTTTTTCTCATTTTTTTTATATCATGAACACATTTTTTTTTGTTTCATGTTGTTTACAAGTCATAAATGAAAACCCGTTCGATTGTTGTTGAGTTTTTGCCCCCGTTTGATTTTAAACTTGGTGAAGAAGATGATGAACATGGCTAAATGAAATACTAGATATATAGTTTGGGTTGCCTTATAAATCAGATAAACAAGACAGAGGGAATGGTTAAGTGTGTTTGCGGGTGAGCGGGAGGTCTCTAGTTCAAACCCGGTTCAGGGCATATTTTTTTTAGAAAGACTTTGGAAGGTAGATTTCATTACCAAAATTATTATTATTATTAGTATTGTGATTATTATTATTATGGTTATTTTTAGAACACTTATTATTACTAATACAAGTATTACTATAAAGACTATAATTTATTATTATAATTATGATTATGATTATTATTATTATTATGATAATGATACAAATTATTATTATTTTCATTAATATTAGTACTTGTAACATTTTATAATTGTTAGTGTTATTATTATCATCCACATAGGTATTATTATTAGTATTATCATCATTATTATTAATATTACAAAGTATCATTAATAGACTTATCATTTAAACATTAAATTAGTGATATTGTATAATTACTGAAAATTTCTATTAAAACTATTAAAAATTACCATTATTATTATTAGTATTATTTTTACTAAAACTATCATTATTATTGATATCAGTATTATCTATGTCATTATTATTAAAATAATTACGATTATGAAAAATAAAAGTTTTAAAGACGTTATTAAAATTATAAACATAAAAATAAAGATTTTATATATAAATATATATTTAATACACATAACTTAACTATACTAATATATCTATATATATAATGAAAATATATCTAATGAACCTATTAGTCTACTATATATATAAATTACATCACTAATAATAATATAAATAAATATATTTGTTCGATTACAAGTATGTGTCTTAATAGATATATGAATGATATAGGTTCGTGAATCCGAGGCCAACCCTACATTGTTCAATGTCGTCATATGTATTTTTACTACAAAATACATTATTGTGAGTTTCATTCGCCCTTTTTACTCTTTACATTTTTGGCCTGAGAATACATGCAAATGCTTTATTAACCGATTTACAATATTTATATGCGTGAGTTCATTTGATTCCCTTTTACTCATTACATTTTTGGGCTGAGAATACATGCACTGTTTTAATAACTGTTTTACAATATTTATATGCGTGAGTTTCATTTGCTCCATTTTTAAATGCTTTTGCAATATATATTTTTGGGACTGAGAATACATGCGCAACTTTTATAAATGATTTACAAAATAGACACAAGTACGTGAAACTACATTCTATGGTTGAATTATCGAAATCGAATATGCCCCTTTTTATTAAGTCTGGTAATCTAAGAATTAGGGAACAGACACCCTAATTGACGCGAATTCTAAAGATAGATCTATCGGGCCCAACAAGCCCCATCCAAAGTACCGGATGCTTTAGTACTTCGAAATTTATATCATGTCCGAAGGAGGATCCCGGAATGATGGGGATATTCTTATATACATATTGTGAATGTCGGTTACCAGGAGTTCAATCCATATGAATGATATTTTTGTCTCTATGCATAGGACGTATGATTATGAGAAATGGAAGTATGAAATCTTGTGGTCTATTAAAATTATGAAATGATTATTTATGTTAAACTAATGAACTCACCAACCTTTTGGTTGACACTTTAAAGCATGTTTATTCTCAGGTACGAAAGAAATCTTCCGCTGTGCATTTGCTCATCTTAGAGATATTACTTGGAGTCATTCATGACATATTTCAAAAGACGTTGCATTCGAGTCGTTGAATTCATCAAGATTATTATTAAGTCTATTATAGTAAGATATATTACGAAATGGTATGCATATTTTCAACTTTCGATGTAATGAAAGATTGTCTTTTCAAAAACGAATGCAATGTTTGTAAAATGTATCATATAGAGGTCAAATACCTCGCGATGTAATCAACTGTTGTGAATTGTTTATAATCGATATGGACTTCGTCCGGATGGATTAGGACGGGTCACTTCAGTAGCATGTAAACCTCCCCGTTGTAAAACATTCCAATCAACCACCTGATGCGGTTCAAATTCTTTACGAATCAACTCTTGAACATCTGCCTTTCTTTGCTTAATAACCTCTGATCGACCATTAAACCTTAAATTCACATGTAATTCTGTTTGAGGAATTGGAGGTTGCGGTTGAACCTCCTGAGCTGCACTGGCCGCGTTACCGGAACTTGAAGCATCCCTAGCACTACCACGTCCTCCTGTCTGAAAAACAAACACGATGACAAACCAAAAAGATATATCCCAAAGGACATGTTAGCGTTAGCGATAACCTGCATTCCTTCAAAAGTATACGTAAGGCACATAATGTCAATGGTCACTTAAAAATATTCCAAAAGCATAAATCATATAAGACTCCAACAACTATCATGCATTTAGAACCAATTTCTCAACTTTCATAAGTATAAAACCATGTAAGCAATTTCAAAACATGGACGTCAAAGCAAGTCAACATACATCAATGCAATAACGTCTTCTTCTCAACAAGATATGTAACTATAACCAAATAAATCAAAAATCAAAACATATAGTCATAGCATTCATATCATCAACACATGATAAACACAATCCCAAAAGTCAACTGAGTCAAACCTAGTCAATCAAGTCAAAATCCTCAATTACACATGAACCCTAGAATTCAAAATCAAAATCTAGACAATTTAAACATGAATTCATGGTAATCATACTCAGCTAACAATCATACAACATTCAAAACATATCAATTTAACTCACAAATTCAAAACCCCCAATTAATCATACCTAAGAACCCTAGAAATCAAAGAATGAAATTATAGAATAATAGGCATGAAAATCAAAGCAATAACATGTTAAGCATACATAATCTTCAATATAAATTGAACAATAACACATAAACACACCCCCACACTTGTTTTTCACAAAAACCCTAGTTAAGATTGAAATTAAGCATGAGAAAAAGATGAAAACAAGCAATAAGATGTTAAATCTAACCCTAGCCATGTTGTTATTGTGGATTAGATGAAGATTCGTGAGTAAATCGAAGGTTTAATTAATGGGTTATGGCCAATTGAGAGCAAAAAATTCGAGAGAGATAAAGAGAATTAAGTAGTGGTGATGAAAGAGGCTGGAAAAAGCTAATATACCCCGACCTGCTGCAACTATCGCGTTTCGCGACAAGGTGTCACGTTCCGCGACACTCTGTATTCAAACACGATAGTTTAGACCCAAACGCGACAACCTATGGGGTCCGAACTGATCAATCTGTCGCGTTTTGGTGGTGTTTATCGCATTTTGGTGACCTTTTTTTTCAGATTTTATATTGTTTTTGGATTTTTTTCTTGGTTTACCAATCAAAGCAAAAATACACAAAAATACCTACAAAAACAAATACAAAACTCTACAAGAATTGATTTTTTAACGAGTCGTTTTCTCGACTCATGGCCACGTTCATGTGTCTTTCGGGTAGAGGGTGAGGTCCTCCCTCTCGGTGTTATCGAATGTCTCGCGATACAATTTTAACTTACGACCATTCACCTTAAAGCTTCTACCCTCGTTATCTAACAATTCCACGTGCCCGGCCTGAAAAGCTTTCTTTACCACGAATGGACCGGACCATCGTGACCTAAGCTTTCCGGTGGAGAATTTGAACTTAGATTGAAATAACAAAACTTTATCGCCCGGTTCAAATTCTTTTCTCATCTTCAAACGCGCATCATGCCATAACTTCGTTTTCTCCTTATAAATGCGCGAATTCTCATAAGCATGGTTTCGCAATTCCTCAAGTTCATGAATTTGCAAAAACCGATGTTCTCCCGCTTCATTAAGGTCCGTATTACACTGTTTAAGTGCCCAATACGCCTTATGCTCCACTTCAACCGGCAAATGACACGCTTTTTCATAAATGAGACGGAATGGTGTAGTACCAATGGGAGTTTTATACGCAGTTCAAAATGCCCAAAGCGCGTCATTCAACTTTCGGTTCCAAATCTTAGGATTGTTTTTCACCGTTCTTTCAAGAATGCATTTTAGTGCGCGGTTAGTATTCTCAACTTGGCCACTCGTTTGAGGGTGGTAAGTCGTGGAGAAATGGTGGGTTACTCCATACCTCTTAAGCACCTTCTCGAGTAGTTGATTTGCAAAGTGCGTACCGCGATCACTAATCAAGGCTTTTGGAAGCCCGAAACGCGAAAAGAGATTTTTAAGGAAGTCAACGACGACTCTTGCGTCATTAGTAGGCAAAGCTTTGGCCTCTGCCCACTTTGACACGTAGTCAACCACCACAAGGATGTATTTACATTTGTTGGATGTGGGAAAGGGTCCCATGAAGTCTATCCCCCAAATGTCAAATATCTCACAAACTTGAATACTCGTTTGAGGCATCTCATCTCTTTTGGAGATGTTTCCCGCCCTTTGGCAAGCGTCACAAGTTTTGATAAAGGCACTAGCATCTTTGAAAATGGTAGGCCAATAGAATCCCGAATCGAAGATTTTCTTAGCCGTATAATTTGCTCCAAGATGCCCACCCGTGGGTCCTTGGTGACAATGCTCTAGAATTTGTTGAGCTTCCTTTCCATAAACACAACGACGAATCACTTGATCCGCCCTAATTCGAAAAAGATATGGGGCATCCCAAAAGTAAAACTTAATATCCGCAAAGAATTTCTTCTTTTTGTTGGTAAGTTAAACCTTTGGAAAGAATGCCCGCGGCTAGATAATTAGCAATATCGGCGAACCAAGGAGTTTTGGATTCAATTTCGATACCCATAAGGGACTCATCAGGGAATGTATCATGAATGTCCGATTCATTGAGTTCCTCTAGGTTTGGATTTTCAAGACGAGATAAATGATCCGCGGCTAAATTTTCGGCACCCTTTTTATCCTTGACCTCAATGTCAAATTCTTGGAGAAGAAGAATCCAACGAATGAGTCTAGACTTAGCATCTTATTTAGAGAACAAGTACTTAAGGGCCGAATGATCGGTGTAAACGACCGTTTTAGACAACACCAAATATGACCTAAATTTATCAATCGCAAAGACGACCGCAAGGAGCTCCTTTTCCGTGGTGGTATAATTTAATTGAGCCCCTGTAAGTGTCTTACTCGCGTAATAAATAGGTTTAAAGTGATTAACTTAGCGTTGACCTAAAACCGCACCTAAAGCGAAATCACTAGCATCACACATAAGCTCGAAAGGTTGAGACCAATCGGGAGATACCATGATAGGAGCGTGTGTGAGCTTCTCTTTTAAGAAGTTGAAAGCGTTCTCGCATTCGATATTATAGTTGAAAGGAACGTCCTTCTCAAGGAGTTTAGTCAATGGTCAGGCAATCTTAGAAAAGTCCTTAATGAACCGTCTATAGAATCCCGCATGACCAAGAAAACTACGAATGGCTTTAACGTTTGCAGGTTTGGGAAGGCCTGAAATAACATCAATTTTGGCCTTATCAACCTCAATACCTGCACGAGAGATTTTGTGCCCTAAGACAATGCCTTCCTTCACCATGAAGTGGCATTTTTCCCAGTTAAGAACAAGGTTTGATTCCTCGCACCTTTTGAGCACTTTTTCAAGATTAACAAGACACGAATCAAAAGAGTCTCCAAAGACAGAAAAATCGTCCATGAAAACTTCCATGAAGTCCTCGATCAACCTTTGAAAGGTGCTCGGGGCATTGCATAGCCCGAATGGCATTCGCCGATAAGCAAAGGTACCGAAAGGACAAGTAAATGTGGTTTTATCTTGATCCTTCGGATCAATGGGGATTTGGAAGTAGCCTGAAAATCCATCTAGGAAACAATAGAACTCCCTTCCCGCTAAACGCTCAAGTATTTGATCAATAAATGGAAGCGGGAAGTGGTCCTTCTTAGTGGCATCGTTCAAACGACGATAATCTATACAAACTCTCCATCCCGTGACGGTACGAGTAGGGACAAGTTCGTCCTTCTCATTGAGAACAACAGTCGTGCCTCCCTTTTTGGGCACAACTTGAACAGGGCTTACCCACGGGCTGTCCGAGATGGGATAAATTAACCCGGCATCGAGCAATTTAACCACCTCTTTTTTAACGACCTCTTTCATATTCGGGTTTAGACGACGTTGCCTTTGTACCACGGGTTTAAAATCATCTTCCATGAGGATTCGATGAGTACAAAAGGCCAAATTGATGCCCGGTATGTCAGAGGTTTTCCAAGCTATTGCCCTTTTGTGGGATTTAAGAACGAAAACCAACCGACCCTTTTTGTCACCGGTAAGTGTTGAAGAAATAATAACCGGCAATTGGGATCTACCTTGAAGATAAGCATATTCCATGTGAGGTGGAAGCTCCTTAAGCTCCAAGGTGGGCGGTTCTTCGAGAGATGTTTTGATACGGAATTCATTTTTCAACCGGATAGTTTCAAATGATTCCGATTCTTTAAGCTCATCCTCTTTTAGCAACTCCTCCAACTCAACTTCCGGGTCGAAGTCACCGTTGACTTCACCCATCATGATTACATCCGACGTGTCTACACTTAACAATTCCTGCAAATCATGCTCAACACAATCGTCAATAACATCAATAGCAAAACATTCATCATCGGTTGAAATAGGGTGTCTCATGGCTTTATTAATGTGACAAATCACCCTCTCATTCCCAACACCTAAGCTAAGTTGTTCTTTTTGAACGTGGATGATAGCATCCGCGGTGTTAAGGAATGGTCGACCTAGAATAATGGGCACCTTAGTGTCCTCTCTCATCTCTAAGATCACGAAATCAACTGGAAATACAAGTGACTCAACCTTTACCAATATGTCCTCGGCTATTCCAATGGGGGTATCAAAAGAGTGATTCGCTAAGCGAATCCCCATCCTCGTAGGTTTCAAGTCTCCTAGGTCGAGTTTAAGATATAACGAATATGGCATAAGGTTAACACTAGCACCTAAGTCGGCAAGTGCATCGTACACTTCCGAATTACCCATAGCACAAGGGATAAGAAAACTACCCGGGTCGCCCAATTTTGGAGGCATCTTGCTCTTTTTCAAGATGGCCGAACATTCCTTATGGAGGAATGCGGCGGATACCTCATGGTACTTACCTTTCTTGGAGATTAGATCTTTGAGAAACTTCCCATAGTTAGGCATCCCTTGAAGCACTTCCGCGAGTGGCATGTTCACGCTAATCTGTTTAATCATGTTTGCAAATTTCTGATATTGACTAGCGAGCTTACCCTTTTTCAACGCTTTCGGGTAAGGAATTGGTGCTTTGTATTCCTTCAACGGTGGTGATTTAGTTATGATCTCCAGCGGATCATCTTCCTTTTTTTCTTCATCAAGCGACTTTTCTAAATCGGGCTCTTCCTCCTTTATCTCCTCATTAATAGGTACCTGCAAAACATTAGAAGAAACAATAGGAGAAGACTTCGGGGTTTCCTTGTTAACAACCAAACCACTTCGAGTGGTTATAGCATTCACGTGCTCATTCCTAGCCGGCATCTTGTTGTTGGGATTAGATTGCGTATTAGCTGGGAGAGCACCAGGTGGTCTCTCCGATAAAGATTGAGCAATACGCCCCACATCCCGTTCCAAGTTCTGAATCGAAGCCTGCTGATTTCTAACTTGTTGTTTTGTAGATTCCCCATCTTGCCTCAAAGCAGTGATACTTTCGTCCGTTTTCATAATAAAACCCCGTAGCAACTCCTCCAAAGGAGGCATCTTATTCTCTGGCTGCTGAACTGGTGGCATAGGCTGCTGGAAATTCCTAGGTGGTGCTTGCTGATTTCTGTTATTAAACCCAGGCGGCCTGTACGGATATACCTTCTGATTGCCCTGATAAACCGGATTACCACTCTGATAATTGTTACCGCCCATGTTATTCGCCTGATTGAAAAACTGTCTCCCACCCGGAAATTCACTAAGAGCAAAATCACCTTTCTTAACATAACCCAAATAATTAGCCTGTTCCTCCATTGATGCTTGATCACAATCTTTGGTAAGATGCGGTCCTTGGCATAATTCACAACCCACCTTCATAGTATGCATCTCTTTAGTCATCGATTCCATTTGTCTTTTAACAGTTGCTAGTTGTGCTCTAACCGATGCGAGCTCATCACTAGTTTCGGTACTAGCGACATGAGAAGAGCGAGAAACATCTAATTCTTGATGCGAATCATACGAATGCGTGGCAGTATCTGAGATGATTTCGTAAGCGTCATCTGGAGTCATTTTCATCAAAGAACCACATGCAGCAATATCAAGTTCTTTCCTTGTTGGCACATTAACACATTTGTAGAAAATTTGGACCTTATTGAAGTTGTTCAACCAGTGTTGAGGACAATTACGTAACATTTTTCCGAATCGTGTCCAAGCATCATAAAGTGTCTCATGTGGCTTCTGAACAAAGTGATTAATTTTGCTCTGCAGTTGAGCGGCCTTTGCAGCTGGAAAGAAACGTTGCAAAAACTTATCTTCCATTGTAGCCCAACTATCAATTTCACCTTCAGGCAATGAGTCTAACCAATCCTTGGCGTCATCTTTCAAAGACCAAGGAAAAACCCTCAAATAGATAACTGTTTCCGCGATATTTGCAATCTTGAACAAGTTGCAAATGCTTTTAAAGTTCCGAAGATGCTCAAATGCATCCTCTTTCGGTGTACCCCTGAACTGACATTGATGAGTTATCATATTAAGAATCTGTCCCTTGACTTCAAAATCTGTAGTGACTGGTGGTTGCCTGATGGCGTGTCCGTTACCAGCCCTTGTAGCTTTCATCAATGCTTCCATAGTCTGTCCTGCTGCTCCTTCAGCCATGTTAACTTCTTCCTTAATATACTCAAAGTCCGGAATATAAAAAGGTAACTCAGTGAAATCCTCGGCGATTTCCTGTTCTTCTTTCGCTTTGCTGCGTGTGTAGTAAACTCTAGACGGTTCCAGAGTTATTTGTACCTATCCTGCGATCACACCACAACAAAACCGCGCGTAAATCTAAACAAAAATAATAAAACAGAAAAAATAACTTTTGCAAGAATTGCTTCTCACAAAAGGATCGAATAATCAAAAGCTTAACCAAATTCCCAATAATTACACTGCTCCACGGCAGCGGCGCCAAAAAGTTGATGTGTAATTTCGTACTCTAAATTATAAGCTAAATACCTATTGATTATCACACAATACAGGCAACTATAACCAGTTCGTGTAGTAATTAAACAAGTATTTGACCAATTCGTTCCACAGAGAGCAGGTAATTGAAAACTTGAACTATTAATTATTCTAAGATTTAAAAAGGGGAGTTTTGTTGTAAAACTGATTAAACGCGAAAGTAAGTTAAACTTAACTCAATAAGAAGCAAAGGTATCCACTTAGCTACAATTCCCTAGGCTAGGATTGCTCGTTTAAACTCGTTAAGTATACAATTACAATGATGTGACACTGTATTTACATGTCGATTCCTACAGTTTAAGACTAATAACCTAAGTATAACTGTCGTTAACCTAGAGTTACTAACCAATTCACAATGGTATTACTCAAGATTATAATCTAACTTAGGTTGGTTTGGTGTCCCTTACAACCTCACAATTATTGCAACTAATTTCAAGCTCAACCACTATACGATTAATTTTATTATCGGTGTCCCTCATAAAATCTCACGTATTCCTAAATTATTCACGTTCAATAATCTAGTAAAAGCTATTAATCAATTTAACTGTCGTTAGTTAATCAATAACTTCCGTGATCTAACAATCAAGAAGCTTTAATAACGATGGATCTTAGCTAGACATAAACTTGTGTAATTTTAATTAATTGTTATTAACCAAAAGATCGCAATCCATCACCTAGGTTCATGCATCTAAGCGAATACTAAATATTTAGCTACTCATGGTAAAGCAAAGAATAAATAAATGAGAAGAACAATTAAACATAATCATTGAATTGAATGAAGAACAAATTAATAAAAGTAATTAAACTAACCAAGAATGATATTGTAGCTTAAACCCTTGTAAAATAATGAAGAAAACAAAGAAATTTGTCACTAAAGTAGCTGTAGGCTAAAGTTCGGAATAAAAACTGCGTACCCTAAATTGGGGTAAAATTCGTCTATTTATAGAAGCTAGGAAAACAGCTGAAACCGACCTATGTCGCGATCCGCGACATCTCATCGCGATACGGGACAACCTCATCGCGTTACGCGATAAACAGGATGCGACAAAGCTGCTTAATACGCGACAGAATGGTCAGAACGGCCCCTTTTCCATGTCGTGTTCTGATGCACTTCATCACGTATCATGATGACCAAAACGCGATAAACCTTATCCTGAAGCGATGGAAACTGATTTTTTCACCCGAGGCACGTTTATCTTCAACTCTAACTTCGTTTTGGCTAGAACCTCAATAAAGTCAACAATAATGAGCCAACGAACCATATCTTGACACTTTTCTTCATTTTAAACTCAAATAACTCGATATCTCCATCAAAGTCTTCAAAATACTAGCAAATGGAACAAGATAACGCCCAAAATATATGTATGAAAATGGCTTTATTAGCAAGGTACATGACCTCTATATGATACATTTTACAAACATTGCATTCGATTTTAAAAGACAATCTTTCTTTACAACGAAAGTTGACGGCATGCATACCATTTCATAATATATTCAACTATAATTGACTTAATAATAATCTTGATGAACTCGACGACTCGAATGCAACGTCTTTTGAAATATGTCATGAATGACTCCAAGTAATATCTCTAATAGCAAATGCACAGTGAAAGATTTCTTTCATACCTGAGAATAAACATGCTTTAAAGTGTCAACCAAAAGGTTGGTGATTTCATTAGTTTATCGTAATCATTCATTTTCATCATTTTAATAGACCACAAGATTTTCATTTCTCATTAATATACGTCCCATAGAGACAAAAATCATTCATATGGATTGAACACCTGGTAACCGACATTAACAAGATGCATATAAGAATATCCCCTATCATTCCGGGAAATCCTTCGGACTTGATAAAAACGAATTCGAAGTACTAAAGCATCCGGTACTTTGGATGGGGTTCGTTAGGCCCAATAGATCTATCTTTAGGATTTATGTCAATTAGGGGTGCACTAATTCTCAAAATTAGTGATGTTCCCTAATTCTTAGGCTACCAAGCTAAAAGGGGCATATTCGGCTTTGAACCATTCAACCATATAATGTAGTTTCGATTACTTGTGTCTATTTCGTAAAACAGTTATAAAAATAGCGCATGTATTCTCAGTCCCAAAAATATATATTGCAAAAGCATTTAAAAAGGGATTAATGAAACTCACAATAATGTATTTTGTAGTAAAAATACATATGACGACATTGAACAATGCAGGGTTGGCCTCGGATTCACGAACCTATATTCAATTATGTATATTAACATATATAATGGTAATTGAACAAATATATATATATTATTAGTGATTTTAATTGTTATTTTAAAATATGTGTTTCATTAATAACTTAATTAATTATATTTACTTTATATACCTTAAATAGATAATTAATATTTAGTACAAAAATATTAATATAGTTATGTTTTATGTCACAAATATATTCTTATATAGAAAATCTTTATTTGATATATTAATAATTAATAATACTAATGATAATAATGATAAAAATAATATTAATTATGATAAAAATTATGATAATTCTAATAATAATAATAATGATAAATTTAATAATAAAAATGATAATTTTTAATAAAATTGTAAATTTCAATAAAAATACTAATGATATCAAGTGGCACGTTAGATTCTTGTAGTGGTGGGGTTTATTTGGAACTAGAAACAACCATCACGTAGTTATTAATTTCTTTACATCTCATCACCAATCTTTTATGTGGGATTTTACTTTGGTAAAGTTGGGCTCAAAAGAAAAAGCAAGGAACGTACCATTTCTATCATCATCAACCAAACGTCCCACTAGTTAACTTTGATAAAGTTATTATTTTAAATTGCCTCATCAATCATTTTTAATTGTTACGTTCTCCTTATTTTATCACCACATCTCATTCCTTGCTTTATCATCTATCTTCGTGAAAAGAACAAAAATATAGAAGCAATACTATAGCAGCAGCATACGTTGCTGTTTTGACGGTAGTAAGCAGAAAGAAAGAAGTTGCAGGTTGCAGTCGAAGATGATGGTGTTTAATGGCTTAGGGTGGCGGCTTTAAAGATGGTTTATGGTGATGGTTTGTTTGTGCTTCAAGAAGAATGGAAGAATGATGTTTGGGTGTTATTTATCGTGGAAGAAACAGAAAGCAATTAGAAGTGGAATGGGTTTGTGGTGGTTCAAACAACGGTGAAGAAGGGTGACGGGTTTCATGTGTTTATGACGGTGTTCAATGATGATAGTAGGTTAGGGTGGTATTTGAGAAGTAGCCGTAATCAGTTACAGCAAGGGTGTGTTTTTGGGTTTGACTTCAATCACATATTGTATGTATATACGAAATAAAGAGATGATGATGATGATTTGTTTTTCGATGGTGGTGGTTTTATTTTTGTGTATGATTCTTTCTCAATTGCAGATGACAACTTATGTAGTGTTATTAACTCATAATGTAGCAGCTATAATTGCTTCTAATTGTTTTGTAGTGATTGTAGGATTCGGCAGGAGTGATCTCAAGGACAGAAAGAAATAAAAAAATAAACTTGAAAAAGATGGCTAACAGATTTTTGGTGGTATCCTGTGATTCAATCCTAACTTGTACGATCTTAAAGACAGAAAACAAAATTTGTTATAGTATGATTGAAACGTTAAATTGAATTTGATTCTGTGATTGAATAACTCCGTATATAATTAATCTAATTTAGTAATTATAATATTAATACGATAATACAGATTTTTATAATATATCAGTATATATCAGGATATATATATATATATATATATATATATATATATATATATATATATATATATCTGTATATTTTTTTATAACTATATATATATACATATTTATTTACACACAATTGTTCGTGAATCGTCGGGAGTGGTCAAAGTCAAATGATTTCATAAAATAGTTTAGAAATTTTTAGATTCAGTTTAATAGACTTTGCTTATCATGTTGAAACCATATAAAGATTAAGTTTAAATTTTGTCGGAAGTTTCCGGGTCGTCACAGTACCTACCTGTTAAAGAAATTTCGTCCCGAAATTTGATTGGGGTGGTCATAGCTGACAATAAGTATGTGTTTGTGACACATAGGGGCTGGAAATTATAGTTTTACCATCATTGAGTAATATTGATAAAACAATTCGATTATGTGAACTGTACGAGTGAAGCTGTCACAAAAGTGCGAAATGAGA
Source organism: Rutidosis leptorrhynchoides (assembly GCF_046630445.1). Taxonomy (NCBI): domain Eukaryota; kingdom Viridiplantae; phylum Streptophyta; class Magnoliopsida; order Asterales; family Asteraceae; genus Rutidosis; species Rutidosis leptorrhynchoides. The sequence continues at coordinate 557,913,467 of NC_092334.1, read as the reverse complement.
AAATAACTTTTCGTCATATCTTTTGACGTAGATACGATTGATTTCCGGAAATCAAGGGATTTTAAAGAAAATCTTCGAAATCTAAAAGATTTGATTCTTCGGCGAATAAGGAAATTAGATTCCTCTTTGATTAAATGCGATGATTTGTTTCGATTACTCTGCCGGATATTTTACTATAAATCTACTCCCTTCGTTTCTTTTATATTTTGGAGTTCCATCCTTTTGTTTTCCTCTTCCCGACTTTAAGTTAAGCGAATAATGATCCATAATTCGTTGGTATGGAGTTTCGAATGAACATGACTAATGTTCTAAGAGAGAAATTGTAATAGCACGATCTTGATTGGTTAAATTACCAGAATTCAAGAGAAAAGATAGAACTATCAGGAAGATATGTTCTTGATATGTTTAGAGATTAGATAGAATGTAAGAGTCGTGTAACATGGCATATGATGACGTTATGGTCTGTAAATCATCACGTTCCATTAGAAACTCAGCATAACTTACTGTAATATAATCACGTTGATCAAGTGTCATTATATTATACTAACGCATGCTTTAGCTCCCACCATTACTTCAAAATCATTCTTATTTTGATTCAAATTTTTTTTCGGAATTTAGAAACGGAAACAGTTTATTTTATAATATAACACAGATAGAGCGGAGAGATAATTAATATCGAACAAGAATATTTATGAAGGTATCTTCAGAAATATTGAGGATATTAATAAAGAAAGATACGATGATATCTTAGAATTTCAGAATCAAATTGTGATGAAGAAATTCATTCACGATGATTTAGAGCGGTTAAGGAGTAAGATATTTGCTAAACAATTCATCAGAAACAGAATCATCAGGATTCTTTATGTACAAGTTTATGAAGGTATTTAGTATGCCCGAGAGACATATTAAATTAATGTGGCTAATGTGTTTTGATCCAAGTCGAGTCATACCCAATAACAAGCTTACCAACACTTTATATGTATTTAATCTTAACGACTGGATCGTTAAATAAATACGCTACACTTGACCTTTAGAAAATCGGTTTTCTGAAATGTTATTACTTGAAATAAATTATTTGGATAATTTGTATTTAATTATTTATAGGTTTAAATAATTATGTTGTATTATATTTTATAAAATGGTTTATAAAATTATTGCAAATAATAAGTACATGTATATTTTATACAAGTTTTATAAAATTATTTACAAGTTTTATAAAATTTACATCTTGTATAAGATAATGGAAATTGTGGGCAGATTTTGTAGACCCAAGAAGTCCTCCCATGCTTATTCCTTTTGGTACTTTTGAGGTCTTAACTCCTAGGAATATGTTTAATATGTTTACCAAGGTCTTGACTCAAAACACACATGCAATACACAACATAACAACAAGTAAAAAAACTGCAAAAAATTGTTCCTGCTGTCCAAAAGCCGTGGGCTGTTAAGGGCTAGAGGGAGGTTCTAACTTTGCTTTTACAAGCTCACATAAAGTGTAAAACAAATCCTAACTAAAGGCATAAGTGTTGGGGTTATTGCTTGGGGTATTACACACTTGAGGCTTCAAGATAGAAGCTATAAACTCTTCAATATCATCAAACATTCTGCTCATATTTGGGAGCTGCTGTTCGAATTTTTCCAAGGTAGAAAGGTAGGTTTTCAAGCTAGATTAACAAGGGTGTTAGGGTTACAAAGTATAGCTAACTTAAGGGTGGTGTTGGAGGATCAAAGGCTTGAAGTTCTACACTTTTGTTCATCATCTTACTACCATTTGGACAGCCCTTAAACTTATTTTAAGGAGGTATATTACTCTTCCTTTTCTTGTTAATTGTAAGCATGATTTCATAACTTGATCCTTGTGGGATTTAACTTTAATTGGTTTAAAGATTAAACAAGTTTAATTGGTAATTCACGCTTCCGTTTTGATATAATCTTAAATGAACTTAAGAGTTTCAAACTTGTTAAAATCCTAACAATGGTATCTAGAGCCGAAGTTGTTGAAATATGCTTCAATATGTTATTTTAAACCCACTATATTTGCATTCTATAAACATGCATGAATGTAGAATGCAAAAATAAAAGGGTTTGGGTGGGTTTAAAGTTAAGGCCGAATTTATGGAGTCCCAAAATGGGTTTGGGTTCTTCCATTTGGTTCATATTTTGGTTGCATGTTAATGTTCACAATTTTAGCCTTGACCTTGTGTTGCATGCATGTGTGTTTGAATGAATTGTATTATTTATTTGGTATGTAATATTAATTCATTCAATTTGGTTTGTAATAATTATTTATTTGGCATGTATTAATTCATTCATTTGGTTATGTAATTTATTTATATTTGGCATGTAAAATAGATTAGGTTATATTTTCATTTTCTAGAGAAAAATGTATTAGGATACATACTTTGTAAAAATGAAGATACAAGATGATGAAAACTTGAAGAACACAAGGAGCATATGGATGCAAGGTTAAGTGGGAGATTTGAAATCTCCTATTTTGTATTATTACCCCTTAACCCAGTGACATTTGTTTTCGGCTAAACAAATGTCCACCAAAATGGCTAGATTGTGAACATATTTGTTTTGCATGTGTGGTTGTTTGTTTGTTTATTGTATTGTATGTTTGGTTGATACAATTAATCACAAGATAACAACAAGCAAAACGACAATTTAATTGGTTAAATTAAACGTATTAATAACATGCAAAATGACAATTTAATTGGTTAAATTAAAAGCAACTAAAGACCTTAATAAATGGTTATTAAGAACAAGAAAAGGATCACGTATATATAAAATGGTTTATATCAAGTAATTGGCAAATTACAAGACATGAAAATGGTTTTTCATAAGTACCATACACTAAATGCATGTTGGTGTATGGCATAAAAGTTTTCTCAAACTAGAATTAATGAAAACTTAAAATCCCTTTTACTAGCAAGGTAAACAAGTTTAACGCCATCCTTTTGTGCGACACTTAAACATATTAGGGAACTCATGATGGGATAAAGGTCACCTAACCGTTATGAACAAACTAATGTGGTTAAGGTAAATTTGACATGCTTGTGGGATAAAGGTCACCTAACCGCTTGTTTGTCAAATTTACAAGTTTACACAAGTAGGACGACTTGATTTGGGAATCATGAACTTAGGGTCACCGAAACATGAGGAACAATTAGGCGTTGATGGGATAAATATGCCATGCAAAAGGATTGCATGATCCCATAATTTAGAAGTTGCAAAAGGATTGCAATTGTCATTATGACTACCTAGCTAAATCAAATAACGGGATAAAGGTCACCTAACCGAAATTTGATTTACCGTTGGATTCTAATATTTAATATGTCAATTAAAATATAAAAGGGTATTGTTTACTAAATTTAAAATCAATACTTAAATGAACTTTGTTAATTTTTGTAGATGGCCGCCAATAACACGCAAAATGCACCAATTAACTTACACAACCTATCATTAAGGTCTCTCCTCGAGAAAGACAAACTCAACCATACGAACTTTATGGATTGGTTCCGCAATCTTAGGATTGTTCTCAAACTCGAGGATAAGGCGTATGTCTTGGAGGACCCCATTCCCGATCAACCCGACGAGGATGATACGGAAGGCATGGCTTATTGGGATAAGTATTGCGCCGATTCGGTGCAAGTCGCTTGCCTAATGCTTGGGACTATGATACCCGAACTTCAAAAGGATTTCGAGCATCATACTGCATACGACATGATCACACAATTGAAGGAGATGTTCCTTCAACAAGCACGTGTCGAGCGCTTCGAGACCGTTCGAGTACTACATGCATGTCTTATGGATGACACCCAATCCGTTTCATCTTATGTCCTCAAAATGAAAAACCTTATTGATAGCGCAAACCGTCTTAATCTCAACATTTCTAATGAGTTAGCCACCGATCTTATCCTAAACTCCTTGTCAAAGAGGTTCGACCAATTTGTAATTAATTACAATATGAATGGGATGGATAAGACCATTGGTGAACTTCATGGCATGTTAAGGACGGCCGAAACTAGCATGGGTAAAAGGGCTTCACCCGTACTAATGATCAATGATGGTGGGTCCAAAGGAAATAACACCTCTAAGCCTAAGGCGGCTAAAAGGAAAGGACTTGCTCATAAAGGCAAGGGAAAGGGGAAGATGGTTACCCCAACCAAAAACAAGAACAAGAAGCAAAAGGTTTCCGGACAAGCAAACCCCAAGGAAGACCCGTGTTTCGGTTGCGGTGAAATGGGTCACTGGAAACGAAACTGCCCGGTCTACCTTAAGGAGTTGAAGGAAAAGAGGGATGCGGGGCAATCTTTAGGTAATATATATATGGTATATATAGAGCTTAGTATTACTTCTTCTAATACATGGGTATTAGACACTGGATGTGGAACTCACATTTGCAATACTTTGCAGGGGTTCAAAAGAAGTAGCAAGCAAACGGGAACATCAAGTCTCTACATGGGTAATGGAGCCAAAGTGCAAGTGAAGGCTCAAGGAGACCTTGTGTTAAAACTTCCAATTGGTTTGGAACTTATTTTGAACGATGTTTTGTATGCACCGGATTTATGTCGAAACATTATTTCAGTTTCCCTTTTGAAACAATGTGGTTTTAATCTTAATTTTGTTAATGATGATATCCACGTTTATTTAGATAATGTATTCTATTTTAAGGCTTCACCTTCAAATGGAATTTATGAATTGATTCATGATGACACATCATCTAGTAGCTCAATATACCATACAAGCACCAAGAAACTCAAAAGGGATTTGAGTGATTCCTACTTATGGCATTGTCACCTTGGTCACATAAACAAGAACCGAATACATACACTTCAAAAGAATGGACTTTTGAAATCAAATGAGATGGACTCGTTTGATGTATGTGAATCTTGTTTACAAGGCAAAATGACTAAAGCACCTTTCAAAGGGACCTATGAAAGGGCTAAAGACTTATTGGGATTAATACATTCGGATGTGTGTGGACCCTTTAAGCCCATGACTAGGAATGGTGAAAGATACTTTGTTACATTCAATGATGACTTCAGTCGTTTCGGATATGTCTACTTGTTAAGGCATAAGGATGAAACTTTTGAAGCATTCAAAGAATATCAAAACGAAGTACAAAATCAACTCAACAAGACAATCAAGGTACTGCGTACCGATAGAGGAGGTGAATACCTAAGCGATGCTTTCCAAGATCATCTTAGGAGTTGTGGGATTATCTCACAACTTACTCCACCAGGAACACCCCAACTTAATGGAGTTTCCGAAAGGAGGAACCGAACCCTAATGGATATGGTTCGATCTATGATGGCAAGAAGCTCGTTACCTCTATCGTTTTGGGGTTATTGTCTATGCTCCGCGGCTCGTATTTTAAATATGGCCCCAACCAAGAAAGTGGAACGAACTCCTCATGAGATGTGGTTTGGAAAACCTCTGTCTCTATCATACTTAAAGGTATGGGGATGTGAAGCTTATCCTAAGCGTTACGTCCCTAATAAGTTGAATGCTCGATCCACGAAGTGTATCTTCATAGGATATCCCAAGGATGATATGGGATACTATTTCTATGATCAAACCGAGCAAAATGTATTTGTTGCTCGAAAGGCTGAATTCCTTGAAACTAAGTTCCTAATGGAAGGAAATAGTGAGAGGAAGATAGATCTTGAAGAGGTTCAAGATCAAGTAGATGATACACAATTGGTTAACACTAGCACTCAACATGAAAATGTTGAGAGTAATCAAATGGATGATCAAAATACACAAGACGTTCGCAGATCTGGTAGGATTAGTAATCCACCTGAGAGATATGGGTTTCTCATGGATGGTTGCTATGTGGTTGATTTGGATGAACCAATAAACTACCAAGATGCTTTATCAAGGATTGATAAAGATAAATGGCAAGAAGCCATGAACGCTGAGATGCAATCCATGTATGACAACCAAGTATGGGAACTTGTTGAACAACCTACTGGCTCAAGGCTAGTTGATTGTAAATGGCTTTTCAAGATGAAAACCGACATACATGGAAACTTGGATACATATAAAGCTAGACTTGTAGCAAAAGGTTTCACTCAAACTCAAGGGGTTGACTATAATGAAAATTTTTCGCCTGTGGCAATGCTAAAGTCTATTAGGATATTACTTGCCATTGCTGCTCATTTTGATTATGAAATATGGCAAATGGATGTCAAGACTGCTTTCCTAAACGGACATCTTGAGGAAGATGTCTACATGGTTCAGCCTGAAGGTTTTGTTGATCCGAAATATCCTAAGAAGGTATGCAAGTTAAAGAAGTCAATCTACGGATTGAAACAAGCATCTAGAATATGGAATCATCATTTTAATGAGGAGGCCAAGAAATTTGGCTTCATTAAAAATGGTGATGAAGCTTGTGTATACAAGAAAGCTAGTGGGAGCACTATCATGTTCCTTGTATTATATGTGGAAGATATATTATTATTTGGAAATGACGTTCCGGCAATGCAAGGAGTTAAAACTTGGTTAAGTAAATGCTTCTCCATTAAGGATCTTGGAGAAGCACAATACGTTTTGGGGATTGGGATCTACAGGGATAGATCCAAGAAGCTGATAGGTTTGAATCAAAGTGCATACATTGAAAAGATCTTGAAAAGGTTCAAGATGGAGAACTCTAAGAAAGGTTTGGTACCTATTCAAAAGGGAACACTTCTCAGTTCATCTCAGTGCCCCACCACGAAAGATGAACAGGAGAGAATGAAGAAAGTCCCATATGCATCTGCCATTGGGTAAATCATGTATGCAATGATATGCACTAGACCGGATGCGTCATGCGCTCTTAGCCTGACAAGTAGATACCAGAATAACCCAGGAAACAGTCATTGGATTGCTGTTAAAAGTATATTGAAATACCTTAGGAGGACTAAGGATATGTTTCTAATATATGGGTCTGGTGAGGAGGAACTCACTGTAAAAGGTTACGTGGATGCGAGTTTCCAAACTGATCGAGATGATTCTCGATCACAATCCGGTTATGTCTTCACATTAAATGGTGGTGCGGTCTCTTGGAAGAGTTCAAAACAGGATGTTGTTGCACTATCCACTACAGAGTCAGAGTACATTGCCGCGTCATTGGCAGCACAGGAAGCTGCATGGATGAAGAAATTCATCGACGACTTAGGAGTGGTCCCTTCCATTCAGGACCCTCTTGAGATCTTTTGTGACAACGAAGGTGCGATTGCCCAAATTAAAGAACCTCGTGCTCACCAAAAGACCCGTCACATTGAGCGGAGATTCAACTACATAAGGGATGAAGTTGAAAAGGGAAAGATATGTATTCGCAAAGTTCACACAGATCTTAACATAGCGGATCCACTCACGAAGCTCTTACATGGATCAAAACATGCAGGACATGTTTGTGCTTTAGGGCTTCGATATTCTAGTGATTGGTCATAATCTGTTTTAAGTATTGTAACGGAACAAAATTGTTCAAACTCATTAATATAATTATGGCATTAATTTATTTTGAGTTATGTTCCTATTTTGCATATTTTATCCATGAATAAGTAATTATTCTAAATTCCGTAGTCGATCACATTTGTGGGAACAAGTGTGAGGTTTAGACTATTATGAACTTGGATTGGTATAAATTCACGGGATGAATATGGGGCAAGGTTGCAACCAAGGTTCATAGATATTTGTAGGATACAAATATTGGAAGACCCGCCCTCAAGATTTACTAAATAGAGCCTTTGTGGTTGATCACATGTAATCTTGAGTAAAGGCAAATATCATTGTATCCTCTGACCTGAGATACATATTGGGTTCGGATATTTACCAAGTATTGTGCCTTGATTCTTTCCTTCGCTATTCTGAAATATGGTAGTTCATAAGGAAGAGCTCAGGTATAGTGCAAGGTATATATTTAGGACGTGTGTAGTCAAGATGGAATTTGTCCCTCTTATTCGTTGAGAGTCATATGTCTAAGGCCTGATAAAGTTAGATCTAGAAGAGAGTGATCACTCTGTGTCTCTTGGATTTAACATGACATCTAGGACAAAAGGGTGTGATGAAAGATTCACCTATTCATATTCGAGATGGGAACTCGAAAGGGATGATGTTATTGAATGGCACAAAGTCATAACATATTGGGGGTGATGGACGGTCATTAGGTGGTATCCATCACTTGCATTAATTTCTTATGTTTCTCATGCAAGTGGGAGATTGAAGGTATTTAGTATGCCCGAGAGACATATTAAATTAATGTGGCTAATGTGTTTTGATTCAAGTCGGGTCATACCCAATAACAAGCTTACCAACACTTTATATGTATTTAATCTTAACGACTGGATCGTTAAATAAATACGCGACACTTGAACTTTAGAAAATCGGTTTTCTTAAATGTTATTACTTGAAATAAATTATTTGGATAATTTGTATTTAATTATTTATAGGTTTAAATAATTATGTTGTATTATATTTTATAAAATGGTTTATAAAATTATTGCAAATAATAAGTACATGTATATTTTATACAAGTTTTATAAAATTATTTACAAGTTTTATAAAATTTACATCTTGTATAAAATAATGGAAATTGTGGGCAGATTTTGTAGACCCGAGAAGTCCTCCCATGCTTATTCCTTTTGGTACTTTTGAGGTCTTAACTCCTAGGAACATGCTTAATATGTTTACCAAGGTCTTGACTCAAAACACACATGCAATACACAACATAACAACAAGTAAAAAAAACTGCAAAAAATTGTTCCTGCTGCTGTCCAAAAGCCGTGGGCTGTTAAGGGCTAGAGGGAGGTTCTAACTTTGCTTTTACAAGCTCACATCAAGTGTAAAACAAATCCTAACTAAAGGCATAAGTGTTGGGGTTATTGCTTGGGGTATTACATACTTGAGGCTTCAAGATAGAAGCTATAAACTCTTCAATATCATCAAACATTCTGCTCATATTTGGGAGCTGCTATTCGAATTTTTCCAAGGTATAAAGGTGGGTTTTCAAGCTAGATTAACAAGGGTGTTAGGGTTACAAAGTCTAGCTAACTTAAGGGTGGTGTTGGAGGATCAAAGGCTTGAAGTTCTACACTTTTGTTCATCATCTTACTACCATTTGGACAGCCCTTAAACTTTTTTTAAGGAGGTATATTACTCTTCCTTTTCTTGTTAATTATAAGCATGATTTCATAACTTGATCCTTGTGGGATTTAACTTTAATTGGTTTAAAGATTAAACAAGTTTAATTGGTAATTCACGCTTCCGTTTTGATATAATCTTAAATGAACTTAAGAGTTTCAAACTTGTTAAAATCCCAACAGTTTAGTCCTTGTGATTTGTTTAAAGTCTCCTTCATGGTTTGCTCAATCCGTTTTCCAGTACCAAATTTTCTTTTGAACTTTTCCAACGTATCCTTATTTATCATCACACTTTTGACTGTTATGGTCGTTTACAGTTTTTTTTGTTGCTTCCTTCAGCTTTTTCAGAATTCAGAGTATTGACTCGTAGGCTGGGTGTTTTTCAGAATTTCAGAATTGAAAGTCAAAATTTCCAGGAATTACATGTTATATGTATATATAACTACTGAAGTGAAAAACGCTTTCAAGTTTCGAGATTGATGATTGATGATTCCTGATTGTTGGTATGATAATTCTTGTTACAAGATGCAGATGAGTATATGATAGGGTTTTATTGATCAATTATAATGGTTTTTCGGAAAGACTTAAGCCAATGAGAAATGAAGTTGCTGGTAAGTTTACTGCTAATGTGGTGGAATATAAACGGGTCTCCGGTAATGATGATGAAAGGCAAACTTATATAACAAGGTTATAATAAGACTAATCCGAATAAAAGTCAAAGTTGATTTGCTGGAGCTGTGACAAAATTGGCTAATTTGGAGAGGGATTGCAAAGTTATTTTCGGTAATAACAACGCCAAAAGAGCTAGCACAGATATGTGTTAAACGTTTACTCAGGTTCTGAGTGCTTTCAGGTGCATAAATATATGTATCAATCTTTTCTTTCGTAGATGAAATGTGATCGGTTCATCCTTTCGATTGAGGTGTTTTTCAAGAATCGTGAAAAGTTTGAACGCAATTTGTATTCGTCAAGATACAAATGAAGTTTAAGATGAAATCAAGTGGCAAACTTGAAGAATTGTTTAGTTTCATATGTTATAATCAATATTTTAATTCATTTTAATTGTCCAATGTTGACAGTCTACAATCCACAATTTGTAGTTCAACAATTCATATATAGTTTAATATATAATATTCGAATTAATTAATACGTGTCGTGACCCATTATATACATGTCTCAGACTCGATCACAACTCAAAGTATATATATATTTTGAGAATCAACCTCAACTCTGTATAGCGAACTCTGGCATTACAGCATATAGAGTGTCTATGGTGATTCCAAATAATATATATAGATGCGTCGATATGATATGTCAAAACCTTGTATACGTGTCCCGATATTTAAAGTGCGTAAAATAAATAACAGAAATTAAATGACGATAAATAAAATTGCGAGAATATAAATTGCGATAAATAAAATGTAATCAGTTAGCTAGGAACAGTTAGCTAGGAACAGTTAGCGTGGATTCTTAACAAAATTCTTCTCATAATTAAATTGTTTATTTCTAGCAAATTTTATTTTGTCAAATGTTTTTTTCATTATGCCACTTGTTGGATTCTAATAAGTCAAAATCCAAATATGAAATTGAATGAAAATGGTTATTCTGTAGTGAACGGATTCGTATATCTGTGGATGTAAGTAGGATAGTAATTAACTGTTGAATCAGATTCGAAGAATGTACAGTGTAACTTATTAATGTGAAATCTAAATATTCCTCGGGTATTACCTACCCGTTAAAATATTTTCACCATTAACAGTTTGTACCAAAGAATTTTTAATTACAGTCTTTATGAAGATATCTATACATATATATTTTCTTCAGATGTAATCATGGATTTAATGAGTTAATATGATATCAAACTCATATGATTTTCGGTTTGAGCTAGAATAAGTAATCTCTAAACTATTAGGAACCACATATTCTTCGCAGAATATTTCTTCAATGAAGTTATGGATCAATACTTCATCGTTAACTATTAGGAATCACATATTCTTCGTAGAATATTTCTTCAAGGAAGTTAGGGATCCATACTTCATCGTTCATTATTGTTGGTACTCCTTGGTATCTATGGTGTGTATGATGTTGATGTTCGAGGTATAGATTGTGATGTCGAGATGTGTGATGCGGATGTTGCTGTCGGTGCTGTTGCTGGTGCTTGTAACCTTTGCACCATATTCTCCAAAACCACTACCCGAGCACAAAGCTCATTGACTTCTTCTATTACCCTGGAATGATTGTCGGTTCGGACGAGTGGATGAATAAGATCTAGGATTTGAGATATTATGTAATCGTGATGAGATACTCTGAAAATGAGAGAGAAATGGTATGACGAACAAGTTCGCCGATAAGTAATTTAGGTTTTTCGTCAAGAGGTGAATTCGGTTGGTGGAAAGGATCGCCTTCTTCGCGTCTCCATTGGTTAAGTCGACTACGAACCCATCAGATGAATTGGGGTGGCTGATTGGTTGATTCATTCCGGTCACACTGCTTTCAGAGCTCGAGTGGAATTCCATGTCGGAATAGCTATCGAAAAACTGTCGGAATAGCTATCGGAATCTGAGGGACTAGAACTGGTTGGGGGATTCATCTCGTACGATCAGATGAAAGATTTTAGATATGAAATAGATTATAGGATGTAGATTAGTACCCTGTAATACACGATTTACATATGCATATATAATACTAAAATCCCATAAGTTACGGAGGAATCTACGGAAGCTGTCAGGAAAAGATCTATAGTAACATATACGCTAAGATATGAATTTTTTTCTATACACTATCGATGCACTAAATGCAGTAAGATGTTTCTAGACTTAAGATGATAAGCTGGTAATTTCCTAAGGATAATAAGTAGATGATTTTCGACACGAATGATAAGCAAAACTTTTGACATGCCGACACGGTCGAAGTCCAGACTCACTATTGCATCTAAAGAACTATCAGTTAGACACACTAATGAAAGACCTGGTTCACTAAGACCACCACTCTGATACCAACTAAAAGGACCCGTCCTAATCCATCTGGACGAATACATTACATTTGGTTACATCGCGAGGTACATGACCTCTATATGATACATTTTACAAACATTGCATTCGATTTTAAAAGACAATCTTTCTTTACAACGAAAGTTGACGGCATGCATACCATTTCATAATATATTCAACTATAATTGACTTAATAATAATCTTGATGAACTCGACGACTCGAATGTAACGTCTTTTGAAATATGTCATGAATGACTCCAAGTAATATCTCTAATATGAGCAAATGCACAGCGGTAGATTTCTTTCATACCTGAGAATAAACATGCTTTAAAGTGTCAACCAAAAGGTTGGTGAGTTCATTAGTTTATCGTAATCATTCATTTTTATCATTTTAATAGACCACAAGATTTTCATTTCTCATTAATATACGTCCCATGCATAGAGATAAAAATCATTCATATAGATTGAACACCTGGTATCTGACATTAATAAGATGCAAATAAGAATATCCCCTATCATTCTGGGAAATCCTTCGGACATGATAAAAATGAATTCGAAGTACTAAAGCATCCGGTACTTTGGATGGGGTTCGTTAGGCCCAATAGATCTATCTTTAGGATTCGCGTCAATTAGGGGTGCACTAATTCTCAAAATTAGGGATGTTCCCTAATTCTTAGGCTACTGTGACAACCCGGAAATTTTTGACCAAATTTAAACTTTATCTTTAAATGATTTAATGTTTTCGACACGATAAGCAAAGTCTGTAATGTTGAGTCACGAAAGTTTTGGAACTATATTCATGTAATCAATTATTCTTTGACTGTTCTCGAAGATTCACGAACAATATATATATATATATATATATATATATATATATATATATATATATATATATATATATATATATATATATATATATATATATATATATATATATATGATTTCAAGTTATTTAGTAAACGATAGTAACATTCGATTATTGATTCGATTGATATTTAGATAAGTTAATTAAAATGTTTAAGATGAACCAGTAAAACACTAATTTGCTACAGTATTTTTGAATTGCTACAGTACCCGAAAAGCTACAGTGCCATTGCACCTCTAAACCATGCGATCGCATGGGGCTAAACAACTGGCCAGGTACTATAAATTCAAATGTTTTTGCTCGAACGAATATCACACACACATATTTACACAGATATAGATATATACTCCGTAATATTTAATTATTATTATTATTATTATTATTATTACGATTAAGATTAATATTATTATTAATCTAATTATTATTAGTAATATTATTAGTATTATATATAAAATACTACGACGAGGTCATGTCCAAATAATTTCAAACCGAGTTTTCAAATGAGTTAAAGCTAAGGAAACTATGGGCTATAGCTATGGAGGTTATGGGTAATGTACGTGGGTATTATTCGTAAGTCTAACCTACTGTTTATCATCTCTGTTGCGTCTACGTACTTTTCTGCAATATTGAATCACAATATTGATAAGTGATCATCATATCTTATCTTTTATATATTATTTGTGTATCCATATCTAGTGCTCTAGTATATATATTTATACATGCTTGTATGCTAAATTCGTCGTTAAACAGTTTATGATGAATCACGAATTAAATACATATATTACTGATAAAAGGTATATGATATGCATTTTTTTGGAAAGCTGACGAAAAATCAATAACTTTTCATTTAGAAATCGCGTAATTTCGGTGAACGAATTAAAAGATATGATCAACTGAATTATGATTGACATTAATTAAAATTGCTTTTGAATCTGCAATTGATATTTAAACAACTTGTATGTAAGATTGATAAATTGGATTTTTGAATATTACCAGCCGAGTAAATGAATCCTTATATAAGGCACGTCTTGTTTTGTTGAACAATTGTCAAAATTGATTATTTTATCATATTTTAAAGCCTTATAAAAACTATAGTCTAATTTTACAAGAATTGGGAAACTATGTGAAATGTTAAAATGTTTCGATTATCATAATCATTCAACTATAGTATTGAATCAGATTGACTTTTTGAAATGACTTTTGATAACTTATGTATGTCAATCTCGAGCATTAGGATTATGATACACTATGACCTGACCTAGCTTGATAGACATTTATTGACCAACATATGTTCTCTAGGTTGAGATCTACGGTTATTTGGTATTTCGAGTTTCGGTCACATTTCGGTGAACGACTTTATGTGCTGCTAAGGCGAGTTTCATTTGCTCCCTTTTTAAATGATTTTGCAATATATATTTTTGGGCTGAGAATACATGCACTTTATTTTAAAAACAATGGACACAAGTACATACTAAATTCTATACTGAGTTTGAACCGAAAATCCCTTAGCTTTGGTAACTAGTAACTGCCGGTTATAAGAACTGGTGGGCGCGAGTAGTAGTATATGGATCCATAGGGCTTAATATCCCCGTCCGAGCTAGAGCGCTAGCCTTTTAACGGACGTATGCTATTTGAGAAGCGTACACGTTGGTTTGCATGTATTATTAAGATGATTATACAAAGGGTACAAATTATATATACGTTAAGTTTAGTTACCAGGGTGCTCAATTTCGTAGAATATTTTGATAAACGTTTCTGGATGAAACAACTGAAAACTTGTGATCCACCTTTATATACAGATTATGCAAAACATTAAATCTATGAACTCACCAACCTTTGTGTTGACACTTGTTAGCATGTTTATTCTCAGGTTCCCTAGAAGTCTTTCGCTATTTGCTTATATGTTAGACAAGCTATGTGCATGGAGTCTTACATGGCATATTTTTTCAAGGAAACGTTGCATTCACCAAATCATCACCATGTATCTTATTTTGACTGCATTGTCAACGTAAGTACTATTGTAAACTATTATTTACGGTGATTGTCTATATTTAGAAATCATCAGATGTCGAAAACCTTTGATTTAAATATTCATTTATGGTATACCTTTTCAAAAGAAAGCAATGTTTATAAAACATATCATATAGAGGTCAAATACCTCGCAATGAAATCGATGAATGACGTATTCGTCCATATGGATTTGGAGCGATCGTCACAGTTGATATCAGAGCGTTGGTCCTAGTGAACCAGGTCTTGCGTGAGTGTGTCTAACTGATAGTTGTTAAAATGCATTAGTAAGTCTGGACTTCGACCGTGTCAGCATGTTAAAAGTTTTGCTTATCATTTCTTGTCGGAAATTACATGATTATCATTCTTAAGTCTAGACACGTTTTCCTGCATTTAGTGCATAAATAGTGTATAGACAAAAATTCATATCTTAGCGTATCTGTTACTATAACCTTTTCCTGACATCTTCCGAAAATTTCTCCGTGATTTATGGAATTTGGTATTATATATACATATGTAAATTATGTATTGAAGAATACCAAACTAAATTCTATAATCTAATTCATATCAAAAATCATCTCCGTAATTATACAAGATGGATCCCGTATCTAGTTCAAATTCCTTAAACTCCGACAGCTATTCCGATATGGATATTCACCTGAATTCCGAAGACAGTGTAACCAGAATGGATCAACCAATCAGCCATCACCTATTCTGGATGAATTGGGGATGGGTTCGTAGCCTACTTAGTCATTGGAGACAAGAAGAAGGTGATCCCTTCCATCCACCACATTTCCCTCTTGGCGAAGAACCTGAAGCACTTACCGGTGAACCTGTTCGAGACACCATTTTCTCTCTCATTTACAGAGTATCTCGTCACGATAATATACTATCTCAAATTCTAAATCTTATTCATCCGCTCATCCGAACCAACAATCATCCAGGTGTAATAGAAGAAGTCAACGAGCTTCGCGCTCGGGTAGTGGCTTTGGAGAATATGGTGCAAAGGTTACAAGCACCAGCAACATCACCGACATCAACAGTACCACCTACAACAACACCAACAGTACCATTACCAACAACAACCGCACCGCAAACCTCAACTTCACAATCTGTCCCACGAGCATCAACGTCATACGCCCTATAGATACCAAGGAATATCAACAACAACAAACGATGAAGTATTAATTCATAACTTCATCGAAGAAATATTATGCAGAGAATATGTAGTTTCTAAAAGTTTTAGAGATTATATATTGTAAATTAGTAGTGGGAGGATAGAAATAATAAAGTGAAACCCTGACAGGAATAGTGCGCGATTTACAAGCTAGACTTGTTATACAAGCAGCATCAACAGTACCGTCAGCATCACCAGCACGTCAGTACTATCAGCATCGTCAGCACTAGCAGCACCTATAACATCACAATTTCCACCAGTTCCATAATCACAAACATCATCACAAATCAACAACGCATATATTGTATCAACGAGTTATGAAGTATTAACTCATTTCCTCTGAAGAAATTTTATGTATATTTTATATACATATGTGAAATTTGAAATCAAAATAAATCTTTTCGTACTAAGCTATTACATGTGAATCATAACTAGTAGGTATTACTCGGTTAGTTCATGTTACTAATATGATATACATCTTTCGTTAATGACTTAACAATCGTTAACTATAATCTCTGCTTCGACTTAATAGATTCCATTTCATAATAAATCAAGTGTATTATTCAAATACATGATTGATTTTAACACTTTCATTTTCGATGTAATTGAAACTTTCCAGAAAACATCATTCGTACCTTGCGAAGTTAGCAAGAGTTTCATAAGCACCAACATGATTCACTGAGGAAATATCAATAAAACTGAATAACGAAGTATTGATTACATTAGTAAAATACTCCACGAAGATTATGAAATCTTTAATGTTTTAGAGATTATTCATTTCTAATCCAGCCGAAAATTAAATGAGCTTAATATGATATTAACTCATTAAATCTGTATTACATCTGAAGAAATTATTCATACATATATTTTCATAAAGACTGTAGTAAAATTCTTCTGTACAAAATATTACTTGTGAAATTTTTAACTGGTAGGTAATACCCGAAAAATATATAAGTTCACAATTAATATGTTACACTGTACATTCTTCAATTTTGATTCAAAAATTATTGACTATACCCACTACTTTCAAAGCGCTATACATTCATTCATAGAAATCTGAACAACCATTCTTATTCAAATTCAATTACAGAACAGAATCCAAGTCAAGATTTAACAAGTGACATCATTCTTAGATCTCGACATTTTTCAAAGCTATACTTTGACTTCAAAACTGTGAAAGATCCTTTAGCATTGTTATTACCGAAAATAATCTTGCAATCCCTGTTCAAAGTATCCAGTTTTACCACACTTCCAACCAGTCAACTTCGACTTTTCAGATTAGCCTTATTATAACCTTGACATATACGTTCTTGTTACTGGGGAACCTTTCATGTTCCACCACATTAGCAGTAAATTTACCAACAACTTCATTGATCCCTGACCTTCTGAAAAATCCTTATACTCATTAAAACCCTATCATATACTCATCAGCGTCTTGTAACGAGAATTGCCGTACCAATTACCGGGAATCAGCAATCAGTATTTTGAACCTCGCAGCTTTTCTACATCAACAGTTATATATATACAATGTCCATCTCCTAGACTTACTTACTTCGAATGTGAATTTTCTAAAAAACACCCCAAACTGCGAAACTAGTTCTCCGAAATTTAGAAAAATGCTGATGAAGCAGCAAAAACTGTAAACGACCTTAACAGTCAAAAGTTTGATGATAAAGAATAGTATGGTGGTAAAGGTGAGAAAAAGAGAAAGTTTGGAACTGAAAACGGATTGAGCAGACCATGAAGGAGGCTGTGGACAAATCACAAAGACTAAACCTACCTTCAAAGAATACAAATGATTCAGTATCTGCTAAAGTCATTAACGAATACCTTGCTCCTGACTCAAAATCCGTTACGAACAAATCTTCTTCATCATCCTTCGATATTAGAAATTCTAAGATATTATCATATCTTTCATTATAAATATCTTCGATATTTCTGAAGATATCTTCATAACTATTATCATCCGAAATTATTTATCTCTTCACGCTATCTGTGTTACATCATAAAAGAAACTATTTTAGTTTCTAATTTCTGAAAATTTCAAAAAATGAATGTTTTTGAAGTAGTGTTGGGAATTGAAGCATGAGTTAGTATAATATAATGACACTTAATCAATGTGATTAAATTACAGTAAGTCATGCTGAGTTTCTAATGGAACGTGATAAAGGTTCACAGATCATACCCTCATCATGAACCATGTTACATAACTCTTTCATTCTATTTAACCTCTAAACATATCAAGAAAATATTTTTCTTGATGATTCGGTCTTTTCCAGATATTCTGGTAATTTGACAAATCAAGATCGTGCCATTACAATTTCTTTCTTAGAACATTAACTATGTTCATTCCGAAATGTATAGCTACGAACTATGGACCATTATTCGCTTGACTTAAGGTCGGGAAGAGAAAATGAAGGCATGAAGCTCTGAAAAATAATGTAAAATATAAAGCCCGATAACAACCCCGAAATTTACAAACCGTGTATATCGATGCGTATAGCAATATAAAGACACGGGAGAATGAAAAACACTATAACCCCAAGGTAATAGTAGAAGAAAATAACCTCCTCTGGTAGCAGATGAAAAAGAAGAATGAAGGATACGATAGCCAAGAAAATATCAAGAATCAGAACTGGATTAAGCATTTTCACAATCTATTAAGAAGTATGAAATAAGGAAGAAGATTATAGGAGTGGTGAAAATAAAGGAAACGGAAAAGGTCAATTTATAGCAAAATATCAGACATAGCAATCAAGGCAGATTACGCATTTAATCAAATAAAATCCTAATTTCCGCAATTACCGAAGAATCAAATCTTATTTAGATTATGAAAATTTTCTATTCCTTAAATTCTGGAAATCAATCGTGACTACGTCAAAAGATATGACGAATCTATATTTATTCATTTCACTCTTTTGTGATAACTTCACTTGTACTCTTCACAAAATTGAATTGTTTTATCTATATTACTCAATGATGATAAAACTCAAATTTTCAACTCGTATGAGTCATGAAAATATACTTATTGTCATCCATGACCATCCCAACCAAATTTCGGGACGAAATTTCTTTAACGGATAGGTACTGTGACAACCCGGAAATTTTTGACCAAATTTAAACTTTATATTTAAATGATTTAATGTTTTCGACACGATAAACAAAGTCTGTAATGTTGAGTCACGAAAGTTTTGGAACTATATTCATGTAATCAATTATTCTTTGTGATAGTTAAAGCTAAGGGGTATAAAATACTATTAATTTTTAACAGGAAATACTATTAAATACGATACAATTTTACACAAGATATTTATTTATTTAGAGAATGGATATACTTAAACCTTGCTACAACACTTATAGGCAGTGTACCTAATCGTACAGTAGTGTAGTTTTTAGTAAGTCCGGTTCATTCCACAGGGAAAATCTTTAAACAAAGCTTAACGCTATATTAGTTTACTTTTATAAAAATACAAATATATATATATAAGTAATATTATTATTATAAAGGGGGTTTTTTACCATTTAATGACCGGTTTGTCGATTTTAAAACTTTAGTCGCAGTTAAAACCAAATGTAAAATAATAAATAAATACAAGACTTAATTTAAAGCGTAAAGTAAATAACGATAATGAAATTGCGAATAATAAAAGTGCGATAAAATAAACTTGCGATAATTAAAAAGTACGATAATTAAAAGTGCAGTTAAATATAATAACAATAAATAAAAGTGCTATAATTAGAAGTGCAATTAAATATAAAATAAAGGAAATAAAATATGAAATAAAAGAATTATGCTTATTTAAACTTCCGTAATCATGATGTTTGACGTGTTGATTTTAGTTTTATGCCCATGGGTTAATTGTCCTTTGTCCTGGATTATTTAATATGTCCATACGGATTTGTCCATAATAGTCCATCAGTCATAAATATAAAGAGCGAAAGCCTTCGTCAAATTATTCTTATTCCCGAAGTCAAATATTCCAACTAATTGGGGATTCGAATTGTAACAAGGTTTTAATACTTTGTTTAATGAATACACCAGGTTATCGACTGCGTGTAAACCAAGGTTTTACTACTTTGTTAACAATTACACCAATTACCCTTGAATGTAATTCACCTCTGTTTCAACAAGTCTATTAACTATTAATCCAGTTCTGTATCCGGTAAAATGAATAATTATTGGTATTTATAGATATCCCGCCCACCGTACCCAGTCAAGCGTATGTGGCTATATATAAATACGTCGAATTATAAGTTTGTATATTAAATTAACAAGGTATTGTTTAGTTAATATAAAACCCATTAATAGCCCATAGTCTAATTTCCACAAGTGTCGTTCTTTTATCCAAACCCCAATTATGGTACAAAGCCCAATTACCCAATTTTAGTAATTAGCCCAACATCATGATTACTTCGGTATAAATAAGCATAATAATAACTTAGCTACGAGACATTAAATTAAAAAGGTTGAACATAACTTACAATGATTAAAAATAGCGTAGCGTTACACGGACAGAATTTCGACTTACACCCTTACAACATTCGCTAACATACCCTTATTATTAGGATTAAAATTAAAATTAAAATTAAAATATAAATTATAAATATAAATATTACGTATATAGATAGAGAGATGGATATATATTATGTGTTTTTGCGATCAGAATTCGTTTGCTTTTATAGGGAGTTTCAGTTTTTGGGGCTCCGCGACTCGCGGCATTTTTGCTCTTCAAACTCCACGCGTCGCGGAGTTTGAAATTCCAGCTCACTCCAAATTGGATCTTAGTCTGCCGACGGTTTATTATATAATATAATATATATATATAATTTATATAATTAATTATATATTATATTATATTTATATACATAGTTAACTTGTAATTTTTAGTCCGTTGCGTCGAGCGTTGAGAGTTGACTCTGGTCCCGGTTCTGAATTTTCGAACGTCCTTGCGTACTATTTTATATCTTGTACTTTGCGTTTTGAATCTTGTACTCTTGTAATTTCGAGACGTTTCTTATCAATAATTGGAACCTCTTTGATTGTCTTTTGTACTTTTGAGCTTTTTGGTCGTTTGCGTCTTCAATTCGTCGAATCTGTCTTTTGTCTTCACCTTTTATTATTTAAACGAATATCATTTGTAAATAGAACAATTGTAACTAAAAGCTTGTCTTTCTTGAGGAATAATGCTATGAAATATATGTTCGTTTTTAGCATTATCAAATGTTCCCACACTTGAGCGTTGCTTGTCCTCAAGCAATATCATCTTGAAATACTAGAATCACTTCTTTATTCTTCACACTTTGTACATCAGTGATTTCTATACGGCGGTATAAACAATGGTAGTAACGATATGGTTTACAGTCCCACATGACTATAAAAATTTAGATCCATTAAGGAAATTGGATCTTTATGAACACATTTGATCTTTTGAAAATTAAATCTAGTTTTTACCCTAGATAAGTTTTCCTGAATAACCCTTCACCGGTGTTTGCAAAATATTTTTGTGGGCTTGGTGGGTTTCAGATTTGAAAATTTTAGCTCAAAACTTGCGGTTTTGTGTCACCCACTTGCTAACCTTGTATTAGGAAAGCAACACGTCCAGTTTACTTGTCCCGTATATTACCTTTCTGTAAACTACCGTCCGGTTGTAAAGGAAAGCGTTGAACAAGCAACTGTTAAGGCAATGTTCCTTGACATGCTTTTAATTATGGTCTATGACATGTCAGACGCAATTACTATCCTTGGTAGGAGCAATAGCATAGCTCACCCTTATAATTTGTAGGTTTGGCACAAGGTCCTGTCTTTGACCACTATGCAACCACCGTTCTTACGGTTGACACCCGATTTGGTTCAGGTGACCTAATGAATTCCAGGTGAATTTCTAGGATTTTACGTTCAATGGTAATGAACGCATTGAAAATGGGTTTTTAGAAAACAAATCGGTTTGTAATTTTGATCAAAATATTTCTCGTTCAGGCTCGAGTTTAGATATCATTGAATTCCATCAGTTTGTAATTCTCAATCTTTAAGGTCAATCTCAAGGATTGAGTAATATCAGGCTTAAAAGCTGATTTTTGATCTTTTAAGGAGATTATCCTTTCTGGGGATCTGATTCATTAGTCTTATCCAGCTAATTTGCATGGTGCCCCCCATTGTACGAGATAAATCCTTCTCATGGTTAGGATAAATCTGACCACTTGGCGACCCTGTTTAATGCTGAGGTCCGTGGATTTCCTGCTGATTTTAGTGATGACTTTTCTAGGTTTTTCGTCAACCTACAGCTGGTCTGGACGACAACTTCCTGACCTAAATCAAGAAGCGCGTTTCTTTTTCGGAAGACTTTACTTCCTTTTAATGATGGAATTGATTCATCGTGTAGATCCATCTCTTCTTTTCTTTCATCGGGTAAAACAGTTTAGTTTAGTCCAAAGCAAAAGTATTTTCAGTTATTTGTACAAAAAATATGTGACATATGTTTTGAATAACTTGGAGAATTTTCCCACACTTGGCTTTTATTTTCCTTTTTATTGTCCTCTATTCCATTTTAAATGAATTTTAACATTTTGGTTTGTTTCTCAATTTATGTCCTTTTCGAGGTAACAATAATTTCGGTGTTAACACCTAGTTTTATCGTTCATAAATATGTATAAACATGATTTTGAGTTCATTTAGTTGAAAATTTTGAAAAATTTTACTAGAATTGGGTAGTCAGTATATAAGACTAGGGCTGTTCTTTATTATCAGAGAGCACTAGATTCTAATACAACTACTACTTTACTAGTATTTTTAATGGTAACCAAGTGTATAAAGTAAAAATTTTAAAATCCGAAAGAATTTAACCCCTTCCCACACTTAAGATCTTGCAATGCCCTCATTTGCAAGAAATCGGTAACAATTTAAATTATTGAGGGTGATTTGTGTGAAAATGATTAAATTTTACCAAAGTTTCCAAATATATTGGCGTTTGTTTGCTGAATGATAAATGGTGCATATCATTTGTTCATTCCGTCTTGTTGTTATTTCACATATATTTTGCATCTTGTCGTCAAAATTAGTTGCTTTTGCTGAACTTAATGCCAGTCTTTGAAAATGCGTTGTTTTATCCTGTTGTGTGCATAAGATAAACTGCAAACATATATACATATTTTTGAAGTTTGGTATATTACCCCACATTCAAAAATTATTAAAATCTAAGAATAAAAGTTAGAAAATTATAACAACTATTACAATATTAACATAAGTATTAAACGTATCAACATTACAAATTACAAAATAAATAAAACTAAGTAGACTAGGGATGATACTGATACCAATAGGGGTTCCATGCATAACCATAGGTGCTATAAAATGCTTCGGCTGGGTTATACGTAGGATACGGTGGTTGAATCTCTATAGACCAGGGAGGGAATATGGGCTTTGGAGTAGGAATATAGTTTCTACCTATATGTTGGCAATAAGCTATGATTTAGTTTTGATGAACTTGCCAATCTTCAAATTCTCTCTGTCTAGCATTTTCGTACTCCTGTGAAGCTATAAACCTTTGCATTTCTTGCATTTCATTTCCCCCTCCTACATTACCTTACTGTTGGTTTCTCTCAACCTGTGGATGTCTACCATGGTATTGTACTGCGGCGTTATTTCGCCTCTTCAAAACTTTCGCACCATGGTATACATTTAAACCTATTGTATCGCGGGGTTCTGGTTCTTCGACTAATAATCCCCCCCGACTTATATCCACACCGAGATATTCAGCAATCAAAGTAATAAATATACCACCTCCTATTATGCTATGCGGTCTCATCCCCCTAACCATAGCTGATAAATAATAACCCACACAATAAGGTATACTTACAGCGCTTTGTGGGTCTCGAATACACATATGGTAAAACAAATCCTGTTCATTTACCTTTTCCTTGTTCTTACCTCTTTGTGTAATCGAATTAGCTAAAAACCTATGAATTACTCTTAATTCAGCTCTATCTATATCCAAATAAGAGTAATTTCCCCCTTTGAATCGGTGATGGCTTGTCATTTGACTCCATACACCATGTGTATCAAAATTTTCATCTATCTTTCTACCATTTAGTATCAACCCTCTACAATCGGCAGATGCTAACTCCTCAGGCGTATATATACGTAAAGCCTGAGCCATGTCTAGTAAAGACATGTGGCGCATCGAACCTCCTAACAAAAATCTAATAAAAGATTGATCGGTTAAACTAGCTACCCGATTATTTAACTCTATACTACACAACAATTCTTCACACCATACTTTATATACAGGTCTACACATGGTGAATAAACGTACCCAGTCGTTAAAAGTAGAATTACCATACCTCTGTGCAAGTAATTCCCTAATTGGCCCTGCCAATTCTACAGCTTCTAATGGTCCCCATTCTATGACCCTAGGTACCTCAACAACTTTAGAATGAAGAGTATGCAAACCCCTTTGGTATTTTGGATAATCTATCCAAAGTCTGTCAAATCTCAGGTTCGGGTGCAAATCTTCCAAGTGCATATCAGAAAATGTCATGACTGGATGAGGTATATCTTGTTTGTAGTAGTTATCCACCTCCTGTTATTCCGCATTCTCAGCAGGAGCATTGCGAGCTTGGGATGAAGATTCACCCCTTTCAGTCTGCAAAACACATCAAACACAATTTTTGTGCATCCAAATATGCATTAGTGTCAGCAAAATCATCAATCAAAATAATTACAATGACATGATCAATTTATATCAAACTTAAGCTCATTTTCATATTTTTATCAAATCTACACTTTTTCAAATAAGCATATACGAAAATGTTCGCCAAGTTCATAAGCATTCAACTCAAATAACATGTCAAAATAATCATCACTAGCAATTAAACAAGTTTCAAATGGCATTATCTCTCAAAAATCAAGTTCATGAATTTTTAGACTTGAGAAAGTCCACTTTAATTCTCAAAATCATGTTTAGGCTCAAAGTTTGGATCATTTAACTACCTAAACATGTTACACTACTTAATTTAGCAACAATTCATGACAAAAATTGGCCATAACCTGTTTATATCAAAAAGCCCCAAATTTGCTCAAGAACACAAACCCTAGATTACTCAAAATTTGAAGTTTAAGGCTTCTAATCATGTTAAATAGCATCAATCTAGGTTATACAAGCATAATACATAAGCAATTTAAGCATAATTACACTAAAAAGCATTAAAATCAAATTGGGGAAAAAATTGCTCAAGAACACTAATTTTCGGATTAAATGGTGTTTAGGTGTAGAAATTTACCATTTTTCTTGAGTAATTCCTTGATAGCATCCTTCTCAACATGATTTTAGTAAAAGATTTGATGATTAACGGTTAAAAATTGTGATTTTGGGAGTGTTTTCTCGGGTTTTTGCTGCTGTGTTTTCGTAGTATTTGTTTTTGTGGTGTGCAACTGATCAGTTTTTGCGTTTTTATTTTTTTCTGAGTTTTGGTCCCTCCGCGAGTCGCGGGGTTTTTACCCTTCAAACTCCGCGAGTCGCGGAGTTTGTATTTTTTATTTTTTTTTATATATATCTTATACTAATTAAAACAATTAAGTAATTAATTTTAAAATTTTGTTTCCCTTGTTATTTAGGACGAGGTCGTTTCGGATCGAGGTCCTAGTCCATCCTTCGAAAAAATTTTAAAATTTGTCTTTTTGTAGCGATTGTTTTAAAAGCTAAGATTTTTGGGGTTTTTTAATGTTTTTGGCATACTTTAATTCAATAAGATTAAAAATAATGATAATAAAAGTTCTCATCCCTCCCTTGGGTAAAGCAATTTCGGTTTAAAGACCTAGTCTTCAACTTACGACGAATTTTAAAAATCATATTTTTAACTTAATGAGATAAAGTAAATTTTTATTTTTAAATTCACACAATTTAAATATAAAATTCAAAATTAATATTAAAAATTCACACCAAACTTAAAATTTGAAATGCATAAAATTAAAAATTCATATTTTAAAAATTAAAAATTCACACCAAACTTAATTTAAAAATTCATATTATAAATTCACACCAAACTTATATTATATTTTTCAAATATTTACAATTTTAAATATATTGTTTTTACAAAGTTTACAATATTAATTTAAGATTTATATATTAATTTTAAAAACATGGTAAAAATAAAATTAAAAATCTTTTTGGCTTTTTATCCCACTTTAATCAATCAAATATTATCAAAAATATGTGCCCCTCTTTTCGGTAAAGTAATTTCGGTTCCAAGACCTAATTTAACTCATGACGAATTTTTGAAATATTTTGGGTTGATTGATTAAAGATATTTATACCTTAAGAATAAACGTTAAATTTCGCAGTGATGTAATAAATTTTTTAATGATATCAATAATTTCGGTCGCCAAACCTAATTTTATTCAATACCAATTTAATACTTTATAGCGAACAAATTAGCGTTTATTATCAAAAGGTTAAAAATAAATAAAAATAAAAACTGTACAAACATACCTGTGAAATAGATTTCTTAGTTATATGATCTATCTCATTCATAAGATAGTCGGTTTAATTGGTTTTCCATGGCTACATAGGCGTAACCTCGAGCATTCAGTGTTTTTTCTTCTAAACATATGAACGGTCCGTCTCTGAATAAAGTAACAAATTCGGTGTTTGAATAGGTTTGATTATTTGAACATTTACCTCCATGTGACCATTTTCCGCATTTGTGACATCTTTCTAGGTGTCGTGCTCTTCTTTTCACTGCGGATTTTGATTTTCCTTTACCAAATTGTAACTTATTATCTTCGCATCTGGATTCTTTTCTAACTCCGTCCAATCTTTCTCTGATTACTGATACTATTTCACTCGGAAGTGTGTCATTATTACGTTTAGTGATCAAAGCGTGTAGCATTAGACCATGGTTTAGTTCACAGGCAGTCTTCATTTCCTAAAAAAAATAAAAATTCAGAATGGGGGGAGAAGACTAGTTCTTTAGGGTCTGCTAGGGAAAGACCGTTCGGGTTCCATTTTCGAGAACTACATGAAAACAGACAATCTAACTCTAACAGAAATACATAAACCCCCTATACTTAGTTGAAATTGTGATTAACATTATTTTCAATTGAATCTTCAACAACTTGTATATCTTTGACTTTTTCTTCAATCCATTTGTTGATTTCCTCCATATCTTTCACAAATTCAACTAACATTGCCTTTTCTTTTGACGATAAATTGGATATTAATCGGTTATATAACTTAAAGTTTCCTTTAATCTTAGCATCGTGAATCCGTTTATAAAGTTTCTTCGTTGAACTGTTAAAAATGGGTTCATCTAATTTCGTATCATCAACGGCATTCTTTGTGATTGGATCATCATTAAGTGTTTCTTCATCTTCCCCACACTTATGCGTTTTTATTGGTCTAACAGTTTTGGTTTGTGGAGATCTAAACTTTCGGTTCACAAAGGTGATCGATGTATTACCATCCCTAAGTGTCATTCTACCTTCTCTTACATCAATGAATGCCTCGGTGGTTGCTAAAAATGGGCGACCTAGAATTAGAGGAATATCAAGGTTTTCCTCCATATTAATCACTATGAAGTTTGCAACAAAGGTCAAACTTCTCACGTTAACAAGTAAATTATTTGCTATTCCAACCGGGTGTTTAATGGTTTGGTCAAATGATTGAACACCTATTTTGGTTGGTTTTAATTTACCCATGCCTAATCTTTTGTATAAGGAAAGAGGCATAATATTTGCACTTGCTCCTAAATCTGCGAGTCCATTATATACAGCACCATCATTAAGTAAGCAAGAAATGATAAATTCACCCAGGTCTCCTGCTTTAGTAAGTCGAGTTGGTTTGTAAACCTTTTTCGGGTGTTCTTTCCTTGGTTCTTTCATTTCTATTTGAATTTCTTGTTCACATTTTTCTTCGTTTCTTGGAATGGGAGGTTTGTATAGGAATTCTTCTTCATCACTCAAATTTGAATCCTCCCTATATTCCAATTTTGATTTTTCATATGTTGTTGATAACATATTGATGTTTTCATTTTGAAGGTTTTCTTGGGTGGTGAAATTATGACTAACTTCATTGTCAACTTCCATCGGACCATGTATGTAATGTTTAACTCTGTGACCATTAACTTTAAATTCAATCCCATTTGAATTTATTAATTCTATCGTTCCGTATGGGAAAACTCTTTTGACTATGAATGGTCCAGACCATCTTGATTTCAATTTTCCAGGAAATAGCTTGAATCGTGAATTGAAAAGAAGAACTCTGTCTCCTTCTTTAAATTCTTTTGAACTTCTGATTCTTTTATCATGCCATTTCTTCGTTCTTTCTTTATAGATTAACGAATTTTCGTATGCTTCATGTCTTAATTCTTCTAATTCGTTTAGTTGACTTAATCGTAGACGTCCGGCTTCATGTAAATCAAGATTACATGTCTTCAAAGCCCAAAATGCTTTGTGTTCAATTTCTACTGGAAGATGACATGCTTTTCCATAAACAAGTCTAAAAGGTGTGGTTCCAATTGGAGTTTTGTAGGCTGTTCTAAAAGCCCAGAGTGCATCCTCCAATTTAATGGACCATTCCTTCGGATTTGATCCTACGGTTTTCTCTAGAATACGTTTTAAAGCTCAGTTGGTATTTTCAACTTGTCCACTTGTTTGTGGATGATATGCGGTGGAGATTTTATGAGTTACTCCATATCTTTTAAGAACTTTCTCAAGTTGATTATTATAGAAATGAGTACCCCGATCACTTATTAAAGCTTTCGGTGTTCCAAACCTTGCAAAAAGATGTTTTAAAAAGTTGACTACAACTCGTGCATCGTTAGTTGGGAGAGCTTGTGCTTCCGCCCATTTAGATACATAATCAATGGCTACGAGTATATATAGATTATTATGAGATTTTGGAAATGGACCCATAAAGTCAATACCCAAAATGTCAAATACTTCACATACTTGGATGACATTTTGTGGCATTTCATCACGTTGACTTACTTTTCCGGCCCTTTGACAAGCATCACAGGATTTGCAAAGAAGGTGTGCGTCTTTGTAAATTGTAGGCCAATAGAATCCAGCATCATAAACTTTTCTTGCTGTTAGTTGAGGCCCATAATGCCCTCCTGTTGGTCCTGTGTGACAATGGTTTAAAATTTTACTAGCTTCGTCTCCAAATACACATCGGCGTATTATTCCATCAGGACAACTTTTAAGCAGATGTGGATCTTCCCGAAAATAGTGTTTTATATCACTGAAGAATTTCTTTCGTTTTTGATACGATAATCCTTTTTCAAGGAATCCACATACTAAATAGTTTGCATAGTCTGTAAACCATGGAATTTCATTATAATCTATCTTCAATAGATATTCATCAGGAAATTTGTCTTGTATGGCCGATTCATTTAGAACTTCTAATTCGGGATTTTCAAGACGAGAAAGATGATCAGCGGCGAGATTTTCTGCTCCTCTTTTATCTCGGATTTCAATATCGAACTCTTGTAAGAGTAAGATCCAACGGATTAATCTTGGTTTAGCATCTTGTTTTGAAAATAGGTATCTAAAAGCAGAGTGGTCGGTATAGACCACCGTTTTTGCTAGAACGAGATATGATCGAAATTTGTCAAAAGCAAAGACAATAGCAAGGAGTTCTATTTCAGTAGTTGTATAGTTCGTTTGTGCTCCTTGTAACGTCTTACTAGCATAATATATAGGTTGAAATCGTTTTTCAATCCTTTGTCCTAAAACGGCTCCCATTGCAAAATCACTTGCATCGCACATTAGTTCAAATGGTAGATTCCAATTTGGTGTTATCATGATCGGTGCATTAGTGAGTTTCTCTTTAAGAATATTAAAAGATTTGATACACTCATCTGAAAAGATGAATGGAGCATCCTTTTCTAGGAGTTTATTCATAGGAGTGGCAATTTTAGAAAAATCTTTTATGAAACGTCGGTAAAAACCGGCATGCCCTAGAAAACTCCTAACTCCTCTAACATTGGTGGGATGTTGAAGTTTAGCAATTACATCTACTTTAGCTCTATCCACTTCAATTCCTTCTTTTGAAATTTTATGACCAAGAACGATGCCTTCTTTAACCATAAAATGGCATTTCTCCCAATTAAGAACTAGATTTGATTGTTCGCATCTAATAAGCATTCGTTCCAGATTAACTAGACATGATTCAAATGTATCACCGAAGACTGAAAAGTCATCCATGAAAACTTCCATGCATTCTTCTATCATGTCGTGAAAAATTGCCATCATACACCTTTGAAAGGTTGCAGGGGTGTTGCAAAGTCCAAATGGCATGCGTTTGTAAGCAAAAGTACCATAAGGGCACGTGAATGTGGTTTTCTCTTGGTCCTCGGGTGCTATTGGAATTTGAAAATATCCGGAAAATCCATCTAGAAAACGATAGTAACTATTTCTGGCTAATCTTTCCAACATTTGATCTATGAAAGGTAAGGGAAAGTGATCTTTTCTGGTGGCGTCATTTAATTTTCTATAATCAATACACACACGCCATCCTGTTACAGTCCTAGTAGGATAAGCTCATTTTTTTCATTTGTAATGACAGTCATGCCACCCTTCTTAGGCAGCATTGAACTGGGCTTACCCATGGACTATCAGAAATTGGATAAATTAGACCTGCATCTAGCAGTTTAATAATCTCTTTCTTAACTACATCTTGCATATTAGGATTTAGTCTTCGTTGGCGTTGCACATACGTTTTATGACCTTCTTCCATAAGGATTTTATGTGTGCAATACGAAGGACTTATTCCTTTAATATCATGAATCTTCCATGCAATGGCTGGTTTATGAGCTTTCAACACAGAAATGAGTTGTGATTTCTCATTTTCAGTAAGAGAAGACGATATTATTACAGGTAATTCAGATTCACCATGTAAATAAGCTTATTCCAAATGGTTTGGAAGTGGATTTAATTCTAATTTCGGTGGTTCTTCTATCGATGATTTATATCGATATCTGTCTTCTTCTTTTAGCATTTGAATTTCTTCTGTTGTTGGTTCAGATCCATTAGCTATAAGTGTAGCTAACATTTCAGCTTCATCAATTGGTTCATTACCTTCTCCTAAAGAACATTCTCCTGTTCCTTGTAATTCTGGAAATTCTTCTAATAATTCTGCATGTGCATCTATAGTTTGAATATAATAACATGTATCATCTGCAGATTGTGGTTGTTGCATTGCTCTAT
The DNA here is from genome assembly GCF_046630445.1 of Rutidosis leptorrhynchoides. NCBI lineage: Eukaryota > Viridiplantae > Streptophyta > Magnoliopsida > Asterales > Asteraceae > Rutidosis > Rutidosis leptorrhynchoides. The sequence continues at coordinate 557,882,101 of NC_092334.1, read as the reverse complement.
CAACTGAAAAGGTAACACTCTCATCCTCTATACTTAGGGTCAATTTCTTACCAAACACGTCTATCATTGCTTTAGCTGTGTTTAAGAATGGTCTTCCTAATATGAGAGGAACTTGAGAATCTTCTTCCATGTCCAGAACAACAAAATCTACTGGAAATACTAAAGTACCAACTTTAACTAGCATGTTCTCCATTATCCCTCTAAGATATTTTATTGACCTATCGGCTAGTTGTATGCTTATTCTGGTTGGTTTCAATTCTTCAAGGTCTAGTTTAGTATATAGTGAATACGGCATTAGATTTATACTAGCACCTAAGTCTGCCAATGCTTCTATTGAACTAAGACTACCCTGAAAACATGGAATTGTGAAACTTCCTGGATCAGATAATTTTTCTGGTATCTTATTCAACAGTACTGCTGAACAATTAGCATTCATAGTAACGGCCGAGAGTTCTTCCATTTTCTTTCTATTTGAGATTAGATCTTTCAAGAATTTAGCATATCTAGGCATTCCTGAAATCACATCAATGAAAGAAAGATTTACATTTATCTGTTTAAACATATCCAAGAATTTGGATTGCTCAGCTTCAAGTTTCTCTTTCTTCATTTTACTCGGGTAAGGAAGTGGTGGTTGGTATGGTTTAACATAAGGTTTATCCTTAATTGTGTTATCTTCATTAACCTTTTCAACTACCGGTTCTTTTTCCTTATCTTGATCAGGTTGTGGTTCTTGTGGAGTAGGAATAGCTTCATCAGAAGTTACAGGTATTTCAGGTGGTTTAAGTGTTGTACCACTTCTTGTGGTAATGGCTTTAGCTGTTTCATTCCGGGGGTTAGCATTTGTATCACTAGGTAGACTTCCCGGTTTTCTTTTACCTATTAACCTTGCTAGGTTACTTACTTCTTGTTCCAGATTTTGAAAAGAAGCTTGTTGATTTCTAAAGCTTGAGCATTTTGTTCATTAGTTTGTTTCGGAGATGTGAAAAACTGCGTTTGAGTTTCAACTAGCTTTGTCATCATATCTTCTAAATTCGGCTTTTTATTATCGGTTTGTTGTGGTGGTTTGTTTTGAAAATTAGGTCTTTGCTGGTTGTAAGTATTATTGGATACTTGTTGATTGCTAGGACCTTGATGGTTGTTGTATGGAATATTTCGGTTATAATTCTGGTTTTGATTGTAAATCGGTCTTGGCGGTTGATAATTATTCTGATAATTATTTCCAGGCCTTTGGTTTATGTATGAAATATTCTCTCTTTGTTCCATTGTTAATTCAATACTGAGACAATCTTTTGTCAAATGTGGTCCTCCACACTGCTCACAACTAATTCGTATTGAGTGAATATCTTTAGTCATCTTTTCCATTAGTCTCTCCACAGCATCTATCTTTGCGGAAATGGAATCTAAGTCATGGCTAGAATCGGCTCTAGCTGCTTTAGATGATCTAACGATATCTTTTTCTTGGTGCCACTCATGTGAGTGGGAAGCAGTGTTATCAATAATTTTGTAAGCATCAGTTTCGGTTTTCTTCATAATAGAACCACCAGCTGCTATATCTATGTCTTTCCTTGTAGTGATGTCGCATCCTTGGTAGAATATTTGTACTATTTGACAGGTGTCTAAACCATGTTGCGGACATCCTCTTAACAACTTTCCAAATCTAGTCCACGCCTCATATAGAGTTTCATTTGGCTTCTGTGTAAACGTAACAATTTCTCCTTGAAGTCTTACGGCTTTAGATGCAGGAAAGAATTGTTTAAGGAATTTTTCAACTAAAACGTCCCATGTATCAATCGCCCCTTCAGGTAACGATTCCAACCAAACTTTGGCTTCTCCCTTTAAAGTCCAGGGAAATAACATGAGATATATCTGTTCATCATCCACTTCTCGGATTTTAAATAGTGTGCAGATCCTATTAAAGGTACGTAGATGTTCATTTGGATCTTCCTTCGGCGCACCACTAAATTGGCATTGATTAGTCACCATGTGTAGAATTTGTCCTTTGATTTCATAATCTGGCGCATTAATGTCTGGATGAGTAATTGCGTGACCTTGGCCAGTGCGTTTAGCTCTCATTCGGTCTTCCATACTTAATGGTTCTGTTACTTCCATAATTGAATTTGTTGAATCGGAATCACTAGAGGATTCTGATTTAATGGTTCGTTCCTCAACAATCTCTGTTTGAATGATAGGTGGTTCCGGAGGAAAGTTTAGTGGTTCAGGATCTACGAATCATCCCTGAATATTCTCCGGATTCTCAATTGTGAGGTCGGGTTCAAAAAATGGATTATCGAAAATTTGAACTGAAGTACTTGGTCGACTGGATGACGATTCTAAAGAAAAATCAACGGCGGTAATATTTGCTAAATGTCTTGATCTAGTTACAGGTGGTGAACGTACAAAATGTGGTGAACGTCTTGCTCGGTGCATTCACTGAATATACTATTAGTTTTTAAAAGGAAAGAAAAATTATAATAAGTTATCCAATAAATAGACTTTTCTGATTTTGCCTACGTTTCGAATAGCCAAAAGATGCAGCAGAGGGGCAGGATTCGTTTGGTCTCAATATAATTGAGGACTGTTTGGCTCCAATAACCCGGTCCATGTACAAATCCAACTATTACTACGAACCAGAAAATTTTGATGTCTATCAATTTAACCAATTAAAATAAATTTTCGTAATTTTAAGAAATTTAGATAAGAAGTAGAATAAAAATCTATGTCCTAAAAACTAGAATAGCGAGAAATAAGAAAGAAAAAGAGCGTGTCGAAAAAGGTCGAAAAAGAAAAATGGTTGAAAAATAAAAGGTGACGGAAAAATAAAAGAAACTTATAAAACTTAAAAACACTTGACTAACCTAACCTTATTACTACAACTAACTTAAAATTATAATCGCAAATTGAGATTACTAATTGGAATGATAATTGATACATAGGTAAAAGTCGTCTAAAAATATTAAAGCTTACAGTAAAAACTAAATCCCAAATGGCAATATCTTAAAAAGGTACTAAAACTTAAAAAGGCGTCACAAAATTCTAAAGTACCTAAATCTTAGTCTAAAGAAAAACACTTAAGGAATTCTACGGTAAAGCCTAAATATCTAGAAGTAAAATAACTATGGGAAAAACTAAGTTTAAAACTAAATATGAGCTAAAAATACAAATATTACGCTAAAACGATTAAAAAGGGACAAAATATAAAAATATACAAAAAGTTGTAAAAAGTACAATTTTTATAAAAATATTATTTTTATATTAATTATTTATTAAAACTATTAATTTTATATATAATAAAACTAATTATAATTAATTAAAACTAAATTATATTAATAATAAACTAATTAGGGTTTAAATAATTATAATAATTAATTACACCGTATTAAATGCAGATTAGGGTTTTGGTCCGGCCTGTCAGGGCGGCTCCGCGAGTTGCGGTGCCCGAAGCAGAAAACTCCGCGAGTCGCGGGGTTCCAAAATTCAAATGACAGGTTGTTTAAAATTCGACGCGTTTTTTTTTTTATATTCTGTTTTATATTTTCTGTTTAAATCAAAATATTTATATAATAAAAACTTATATTTAAAAACTAAAATAAAAATAGAACTACTTTATAATTTTAAAAATATCTTAAAAATAGATTTATATATATATTAGTTTTTTCGGGTTTTTTTTATGTTCTAAATAAACACAAAATATTTAAATAAAACTTATATTTTTATAAAATAAAAATAAAGAAACTTTATAAAACTTAAATATTTAACAAACTCTTAAAAAAATTTATATTTTTGTTTTCTTTTTATATTTTCGAATAATTAAAAACGTATTTTTTTTTTACAAAAACGTATTTTTATAAAAGTAAACTAAAAATAAAAATCTTTTTTTTTTAGTGTAGTGTTGCGCTTCCGGCTTTTAAGCTATCTTTTCTCCGGCAGCGGCGCCAAAAATACTTGATAGTTAAAGCTAAGGGGTATAAAATACTATTAATTTTTAACAGGAAATACTATTAAATACGATACAATTTTACACAAGATATTTATTTATTTAGAGAATGGATATACTTAAACCTTGCTACAACACTTATAGGCAGTGTACCTAATCGTACAGTAGTGTAGTTTTTAGTAAGTCCAGTTCGTTCCACATGGAAAATCTTTAAACAAAGCTTAACGCTATATTAGTTTACTTTTATAAAAATACAAATATATATATAAGTAATATTATTATTATAAAGGGGGTTTTTACCGTTTAATGACTGGTTTGTCGATTTTAAAACTTTAGTTGCAGTTAAAACCAAATGTAAAATAATAAATAAATACAAGACTTAATTTAAAGCGTAAAGTAAATAACGATAATGAAATTGCGAATAATAAAAGTGCGATAAAATAAACTTGCGATAATTAAAAAGTACGATAATTAAAAGTGCAATTAAATATAATAACAATAAATAAAAGTGCTATAATTAGAAGTGCAATTAAATATAAAATAAAGGAAATAAAATATGAAATAAAAGAATTATGCTTATTTAAACTTCCGTAATCATGATGTTTGACGTGTTGATTTTAGTTTTATGCCCATGGGTTAATTGTCCGTTGTCCTGGATTATTTAATATGTCTATACGGATTTGTCCATAATAGTCCATCAGTCATAAATATAAAGAGCGAAAGCCTTCGTCAAATTATTCTTATTCCCGAAGTCAAATATTCCAACTAATTGGGGATTCGAATTGTAACAAGGTTTTAATACTTTGTTTAATGAATACACCAGGTTATCGACTGCGTGTAAACCAAGGTTTTACTACTTTGTTAACAATTACACCAATTACCCTTGAATGTAATTCACCCCTGTTTCAACAAGTCTATTAACTATTAATCCAGTTCCGTATCCGGTAAAATGAATAATTATTGGTATTTATAGATATCCCGCCCACCGTACCCAGTCAAGCGTATGTGGTTATATATAAATACGTCGAATTATAAGTTTGTATATTAAATTAACAAGGTATTGTTTAGTTAATATAAAACCCATTAATAGCCCATAGTCTAATTTCCACAAGTGTCGTTCTTTTATCCAAACCCCAATTATGGTACAAAGCCCAATTACCCAATTTTAGTAATTAGCCCAACATCATGATTACTTCGGTATAAATAAGCATAATAATAACTTAGCTACGAGACATTAAATTAAAAAGGTTGAACATAACTTACAATGATTAAAAATAGCGTAGCATTACACGGACAGAATTTCGACTTACACCCTTACAACATTCGCTAACATACCCTTATTATTAGGATTAAAATTAAAATTAAAATTAAAATATAAATTATAAATATAAATATTACGTATATAGATAGAGAGATGGATATATATTATGTGTTTTTGCGATCAGAATTCGTTTGCTTTTATAGGGAGTTTCAGTTTTTGGGGCTCCGCGACTCGCGGCATTTTTGCTCTTCAAACTCCGCGAGTCGCGGAGTTTGAAATTCCAGCTCACTCCAAATTGGATCTTAGTCTGCCGACGGTTTATTATATAATATAATATATATATATAATTTATATAATTAATTATATATTATATTATATTTATATACATAGTTAACTTGTAATTTTTAGTCCGTTGCGTCGAGCGTTGAGAGTTGACTCTAGTCCCGGTTCTGAATTTTCGAACGTCCTTGCATACTATTTTATATCTTGTACTTTGCGTTTTGAATCTTGTACTCTTGTAATTTCGAGACGTTTCTTATCAATAATTGGAACCTCTTTGATTGTCTTTTGTACTTTTGAGCTTTTTGGTCGTTTGCGTCTTCAATTCGTCGAATCTGTCTTTTGTCTTCACCTTTTATTATTTAAACGAATATCATTTGTAAATAGAACAATTGCAACTAAAAGCTTGTCTTTCTTGAGGAATAATGCTATGAAATATATGTTCGTTTTTAGCATTATCACTTTGACTGTTCTCGAAGATTCACGAACAATATATATATATATATATATATATATATATATATATATATATATATATATATATATATATATATATATGATTTCAAGTTATTTAGTAAACGATAGTAACATTTGATTATTGATTCGATTGATATTTAGATAAGTTAACTAAAACGTTTAAGATGAACCAGTAAAACACTAATTTGCTACAGTATTTTTGAATTGCTACAGTACCTGAAAAGCTACAGTGTTTTCGAAAATCACTATTTGCTACAGAAAAAAAAAACTTTGCTACAGTAACTTTGCTACAGAAAACACTATTTCAAAATGAAAATGTATATATGTATATATATATACTACGAGACGATGATTTATAGAAGCAAATAACCAAAACACTTAATTGATTAAAGCTACACTTCGAGTGACATATTTTATCAATGATTAAGTTTAATTTTTGATAAAGGTACACGTCGCGTAATGAAAAGTGCTAGTTTTCTAAGTGTACAAAAACCACGTTTGAAAAACCGGAACCGGGACTTAAACCGGGCATCAACGTACAAAATAACGGGACTAAATTTACAAGTCCACTATGCATGAGAATATAATATAATATATATATAATTAATATAAATTATATATATTATAAATATAATTAATAAATATGTCGACAAGCTTATGGACAAAAACATACTGAGCTGGAAAAAGGGGCCATGCGATCGCATGGCCATTGCACCTCTAAACCATGCGATCGCATGGGGCTAAACAAGTGGCCAGGTACTATAAATTTAAGTGTTTTTGCTCGAACGAATATCACACACACATATTTACACAGATATAGATATATACTCCGTAATATTTATTATTATTATTATTATTATTATTATTATTATTATTATTATTATTATTATTATTAAGATTAAGATTAAGATTAAGATTAATATTATTATTAATCTAATTATTATTAGTAATATTATTAGTATTATACATAAAATACTACGACGAGGTCATGTCCAAATAATTTCAAACCGAGTTTTCAAAGGAGTCAAAGCTAAGGAAACTATGGGCTATAGCTATGGAGGTTATGGGTAATGTACGTGGGTATTATTCTCAAGTCTAACCTAGTGTTTATCATCTCTGTTGCGTCTACGTACTTTCCTTCAATATTGAATCACAATATTGATACGTGAGCATTTATATCTTATCTTTTATATATTAATTGTGTGTCCATGTCTAGTGCTCGAGTATATATATTTATGCATGCTTGTATGCTAAATTCGTCGTTAAACAATTTATGTGAATCACGAATTAAATACATATATTACTGATAAAAGGTATATGATATGCATGTTTTTGGAAAGCTGACGAAAAATCAATAACTTTTCATTTAGAAATCGCGTAATTTCGGTGAACGAATTAAAAGATATGATCAACTGAATTATGATTGACATTAATTAAAATTACTTTTGAATCTGCAATTAATATTTAAATAACTTGTATGTAAGATTGATAAATTGAATTTTTAAATATTACCAGCCGAGTAAATGAATCCTTATATAAGGCACGTCTTGTTTTGTTGAACAATTGTCAAAATTGATTATTTTATCATATTTTAAAGCCTTATAAAAACTATAGTCTAATTTTACAAGAATTGGGAAACTATGTGAAATGTTAAAATGTTTCGATTATCATAATCATTCAACTATAGTATTGAATCAGATTGACTTTTTGAAATGACTTTTGATAACTTTTGTATGTCAATCTCGAGCATTAGGATTATGATACACTATGACCTGACCTAGCTTGATAGACATTTATTGACCAACATATGTTCTCTAGGTTGAGATCTACGGTTATTTGATATTTCGTGTTTTGGTCACATTTCGGTGAACGACTTTATGTGCTGCTAAGGTGAGTTTCATTTGCTCCCTTTTTAAATGATTTTGCAATATATATTTTTGGACTGAGAATACATGCACTTTATTTTAAAAACAATAGACACAAGTACATACTAAATTCTATACTGAGTTTGAACTGAAAATCCCTTAGCTTTGGTAACTAGTAACTGCCGGTTATAAGAACTGGTGGGCGCGAGTAGTAGTAGTATATGGATCCATAGGGCTTGATATCCCCGTCCGAGCTAGAGCGCTAGCCTTTTAACGGACGTATGCTATTTGAGAAGCGTACACGTTGGTTTGCATGTATTATTAAGATGATTATACAAAGGGTACAAATTATATATACGTTAAGTTTAGTTACTAGGGTGCTCAATTTCGTAGAATATTTTGATAAACGTTTCTGGATGAAACAACTGAAATCTTGTGATCTACCTTTATATACAGATTATGCAAAATATTAAATCTATGAATTCACCAACCTTTGTGTTGACACTTGTTAGCATGTTTATTCTCAGGTTCCCTAGAAGTCTTCCGCTGTTTGCTTATATGTTAGACAAGCTATGTGCATGGAGTCTTACATGGCATATTTTTTCAAGGAAACGTTGCATTCACCAAATCATCACCGTGTATCTTATTTTGACTGCATTGTCAATGGAAGTACTATTGTAAACTATTATTTACGGTGATTGTCTATATGTAGAAATCATCAGATGTCGAAAACCTTTTATTTAAATATTCATTTATGGTATACCTTTTCAAAAGAATGCAAAGTTTATAAAAATATCATATAGAGGTCAAATACCTCGCAATGAAATCGATGAATGACGTATTCGTCCATATGGATTTGGAGCAATCGTAATAGCTACCAAGCTAAAAGGGGCATATTCGGCTTCGAATGAAATGTCTCGTTCTTATTGATTAAAAACGTTCCATATTAATTGATTTCGTTGCGAGGTTTTGACCTCTATATGAGATGTTTTTCAAAGACTGCATTCATTTTAAAACAAACCATAACCTTTATTTCATCAATAAAGGTTTAAAAAGCTTTACGTAGATTATCAAATAATGATAATCTGAAATATCCTGTTTACACACGACTATTACATAATGGTTTACAATACAAATATGTTACAATGAAATAAGTTTCTTGAATGCAGTTTTTACACAATATCATACAAGCATGGACTCCAAATCTTGTCCTTATTTAAGTATGTGACAGCGGAAGCTCTTAATAATCACCTGAGAATAAACATGCTTAAAACGTCAACAAAAATGTTGGAGAGTTATAGGTTTAACCTATATATATCAAATTGTAACAATAGACCACAAGATTTCATATTTCAATATACATCCCATACATAGAGATAAAAATCATTCATATGGTGAACACCTGGTAACCGACATTAACAAGATGCATATATAAGAATATCCCCATCATTCCGGGACACCCTTCGGATATGATATAAATTTCAAAGTACTAAAGCATCCGGTACTTTGGATGGGGTTTGTTAGGCCCAATAGATCTATCTTTAGGATTCACGTCAATTAGGTTGTCTGTTCCCTAATTCTTAGATTACCAGACTTAATAAAAAGGGGCATATTCGATTTCGATAATTCAACCATAGAATGTAGTTTCACGTACTTGTGTCTATTTTGTAAATCATTTATAAAACCTGCATTTATTCTCATCCCAAAAATATTAGATTTTAAAAGAGAGACTATAACTCACTTTCACATATTTTTACTTAATCGGGAAGTAAGACTTGGCCACTGGTCGATTCATGAACCTATAACAAATATGTACATATATATCAAAGTATGTTCAAAATATATTTACAACACTTTTAATACATTTTGATATTTTAAGTTTATTAAGTCAGCTGTCCTCGTTAGTAACCTACAACTAGTTGTCCACAGTTAGATGTACAGAAATAAATCGATATATATTATCTTGAATCAATCCATGACCCAGTGTATACACGTCTCAGGCTAGATCACAACTCAAAGTATATATATTTTTGGAATCAACCTCTACCCTGTATAGCTAACTCCAACATTACTGCATATAGAGTGTCTATGGTTGTTACAAATAATATATATACATGGGTTGATATGATATGTCAAAACATTTACATACGTGTCTATGGTATCCCAAGATTACATAATATATTAGAATACATGTATAATACAATATAAGTTAGCTAGGATATGATTTGTATAGAATTGTTAATATTTCCCGTAGCTACAAAAATAAAAAAAATATCCAATCATGTTTTACCCATAACTTTTTCATTTTAAATCCGTTTTGAGTGAATCAAATTGCTATGGTTTCATATTGAACTCTATTTTATGAATATAAACAGAAAAAGTATAGTTTTATAGTTGGAAATATAAGTTACAAGTCATTTTTGTAAGAGGTAGTCATTTCAGTTGAAAGAACGACGTCTTGATGACCATTTTGAAAAAACATACTTCCACTTTGAGTTTAACCATAATTTTTGGATATAGTTTCATGTTCATAAGAAAAATCATTTTTCCAGAAGAACAACTTTTAAATCAAAGTTTATCATAGTTTTTAATTATCACACCCAAAACAGCCCGCGGTGTTACTACGACGACGTATGTCCAGTTTTACGGTATTTTTCGTGTTCCAGGTTTTAAATCATTAAGTTAGCATATCATATAGATATAGAACATGTATTTAGTTGATTTTAAAAGTCAAGTTAGAAGGATTAACTTTTATTTGCGAACAAGTTTAGAATTAACTAAACTATGTTCTAGTGATTTCAAGTTTAAACCTTCGAATAAGATAGCTTTATATGTATGAATCGAATGATGTTATGAACATCATTACTACCTCAAGTTTTGTGGATAAACCTACTGGAAAAGAGATAAATGGATTTAGCTTCAAAGGATCTTGGATGGCTTGAAAGTTCTTGAAGTAGAATCATGACACGAAAACAAGTTCAAGTAAGATTTCCACTCGAAATAAGATTGTTATAGTTATAGAAATTGAATCAAAGTTTGAATATGAGTATTACCTTATATTAGAAAGATATCTTACTGTAAATAAGAAAGATTTCTTGAGGTTGGATGATCACTCTACAAGATTGGAAGTATGCTAGCAAACTTGGAAGTATTCTTGATTTTATGAAACTAGAACTTGTAGAATTTATGAAGAACACTTAGAACTTGAAGATAGAACTTGAGAGATATCAATTAGATGAAGAAAATTGAAGAATGAAAGTGTTTTTAGGTGTTTTTGGTCGTTGGTGTATGGATTAGATATAAATGATATGTAATTTTGTTTTCATGTAAATAAGTCATGAATGATTACTCATATTTTTGTAATTTTATGAGATATTTCATGCTAGTTGCCAAATGATGGTTCCTACATGTGTTAGGTGACTCACATGGGCTGCTAAGAGCTGATCATTGGAGTGTATATACCAATAGTACATACATCTAAAAGTTGTGTATTGTACGAGTACGAATACGGGTGCATACGAGTAGAATTGTTGATGAAACTAAACGAGGATGTAATTGTAAGAATTTTTGTTAAGTAGAAGTATTTTGATAAGTGTCTTGAAGTTTTTAAAAAGTGTATGAATACATATTAAAACACTACATGTATATACATTTTAACTGAGTCGTTAAGTCATCGTTAGTCGTTACATGTAAGTGTTGTTTTGAAACCTTTAGGTTAACGATCTTGTTAAATGTTGTTAACCCAATGTTTATAATATCAAATGAGATTTTAAATTATTATATTATCATGATATTATGATGTACAAATATCTCTTAATATGATATATATACATTAAATGTCGTTACAACGATAATCGTTACATATATGTCTCGTTTCAAAATCATTAAGTTAGTACTCTTGTTTTTACAAATGAAGTTCATTGTTAATATACTTAATGATATATTTACTTATCATAATATCATGTTAACTATATATATAACCATATATATGTTATCATATAGTTTTTACAAGTTTTAACGTTCGTGAATCACCGGTCAACTTGGGTGGTCAATTGTCTATATGAAACCTATTTCAATTAATCAAGTCTTAACAAGTTTGATTGCTTAACATGTTGGAAACACTTAATCATGTAAATAACAATTTCATTTAATATATATATATATAAACATGGAAAAGTTCGGGTCACTACAGTACCTACCCGTTAAATAAATTTCGTCCCGAAATTTTAAGCAGTTGGAGGTGTTGACGTATCTTCTGGAAATAAATGCGGGTATTTCTTCTTCATCTGATCTTCTCGTTCCCAGGTGAACTCGGGTCTCCTACGAGCATTCCGTCGAACCTTAACAATTGGTATCTTGTTTTGCTTAAGTCTTTTAACCTCACGATCCATTATTTCGACGGGTTCTTTGATGAATTGAAGTTTTTCGTTGATTTGGATTTCATCTAATGGAATAGTGAGATCTTCTTTAGCAAAACATTTCTTTAAATTCGAGACGTAGAAAGTGTTATGTACAGTCGTGAGTTGTTGAGGTAACTCAAGTCGGTAAGCTACTGGTCCGACACGATCAATAATCTTGAATGGTCCGATATACCTTGGATTTAATTTCCCTCGTTTACCAAATCGAACAACGCCTTTCCAAGGTGCAACTTTAAGCATGACCATCTCTCCAATTTCAAATTCTATATCTTTTCTTTTAATGTCAGCGTAGCTCTTTTGTCGACTTTGGGCGGTTTTCAACCGTTGTTGAATTTGGATGATCTTCTTGGTAGTTTCTTGTATTATCTCCGGACCCGTAATCTGTCTATCCCCCACTTCACTCCAACAAATCGGAGACCTGCACTTTCTACCATAAAGTACTTCAAACGGCGCCATCTCAATGCTTGAATGGTAGCTGTTATAGTAGGAAAATTCTACTAACAGTAGATGTCGATCCCAACTGTTTCCGAAATCAATAACACATGCTCGTAGCATGTCTTCAAGCGTTTGTATCGTCCTTTCTCCCTGCCCATCAGTTTGTGGATGATAGGCTGTACTCATGTCTAGACGAGTTCCTAATGCTTGCTGTAATGTCTGCCAGAATCTTGAAATAAATTTGCCATCCCTATCAGAGATAATAGAGATTGGTATTCCATGTCTGGAGATGACTTCCTTCAAATACAATCATGCTAACTTCTCCATCTTGTCATCTTCTCTTATTGGCAGGAAGTGTGCTGATTTGGTGAGACGATCAACTATTACCCAAATAGTATCAAAACCACTTGCAGTCCTTGGCACTTTAGTGATGAAATCCATGGTAATGTTTTCCCATTTCCATTCCGGGATTTCGGGTTGTTGAAGTAGACCTGATGGTTTCTGATGCTCAGCTTTGATCTTAGAACACGTCAAACATTCTCCTACGTATTTAGCAATATCATCTTTCATACCCGGCCACCAAAAATGTTTCTTGAGATCCTTGTACATCTTCCCCGTTCCAGGATGTATTGAGTATCTGGTTTTATGAGCTTCTCTAAGTACCATTTTTCTCATATCTCCAAATTTTGGTACCCAAATCCTTTCAGCCCTATACCGGGTTCCGTCTTCCCGAATATTAAGATGCTTCTCCGATCCTTTGGGTATTTCATCGTTTAAATTTCCCTCTTTTAAAACTCCTTGTTGCGCCTCCTTTATTTGAGTAGTAAGGTTATTGTGAAACATTATATTCATAGATTTTACTCGAATGGGTTCTCTGTCCTTCCTGCTCAAGGCGTCGTCTACCACATTTGCCTTCCCCGGGTGGTAACGAATCTCAAAGTCGTAATCATTCAACAATTCAATCCACCTACGCTGCCTCATATTCAGTTGTTTCTGATTAAATATGTGTTGAAGACTTTTGTGGTCGGTATATATAATACTTTTGACCCCATATAAGTAGTGCCTCCAAGTCTTTAATGCAAAAACAACCGCACCTAATTCCAAATCATGCGTCGTATAATTTTGTTCGTGAATCTTCAATTGTCTAGACGCATAAGTAATCACCTTCATTCGTTGCATTAATACACAACCGAGACCTTGCTTTGATGCTTCACAATAAATCACAAAATCATCATTCCCTTCAAGCAATGACAATATAGGTTCCGTAGTTAGCTTTTTCTTCAATAACTGAAACACTTTCTCTTATTCGTCCTTCCATTCAAATTTCTTCCCTTTATGCGTTAATGCAGTCAAGGGTTTTGCTATTCTGGAAAAGTCTTGAATGAACCTTCTGTAGTAACCAGCTAGTCCTAAAAACTGGCGTATGTGTTTCGGAGTTTTCGGGGTTTCCCACATTTCAACAGTTTCTATCTTTACCGGATCCACCTTAATACCTTCTTTGTTCACTATGTGACCGAGGAATTGAACTTCTTCCAACCAAAATGCACACTTTGAAAACTTAGCATACAATTCTTCCTTCCTCAATACTTCTAACACCTTTCTCAAATGTTCACCGTGGTCTTGGTCATTCTTTGAGTAAATAAGTATGTCATCAATGAAAACAATGACAAACTTGTCAAGGTATGGTCCACACACTCGGTTCATAAGGTCCATGAACACAGCTGGTGCATTAGTTAAACCAAACGGCATGACCATAAACTCATAATGATCGTAACGTGTTCTGAAAGCAGTCTTTGGAATATCATCTTCTTTCGCCCGCATTTGATGATACCCGGAACGTAAGTCAATCTTTAAATAAACAGACGAGCCTTGTAGTTGATCAAATAAGTCGTCGATTCTCGGTAGTGGGTAGCGGTTCTTGATGGTAAGTTTGTTCAACTCTCGGTAGTCAATACACAACCTGAATGTACCATCTTTCTTCTTGACAAACAAAACAGGAGCTCCCCACGGTGATGTGCTTGGTCGAATGAAACCACGCTCTAAAAGTTCTTGCAATTGGCTTTGCAGTTCTTTCATCTCACTGGGTGCGAGTCTGTAAGGAGCATGAGCTATTGGTGCAGCTCCTGGTACAAGATCTATTTGAAATTCAATGGATCGATGTGGGGGTAATCCCGGTAATTCTTTCAGAAATACATCGGGAAATTCTTTTGCGACGGAAACATCATTGATGCTTTTTTCTTCAGTTTGTACTTTCTCGACGTGTGCTAGAACAGCATAGCAACCTTTTCTTATTAGTTTTTGTGCCTTCAAATTACTAATAAGATATAGCTTCGTGTTGCCCTTTTCTCCGTACACCATTAAGGGTTTTCCTTTTTCTCGTATAATGCGAATTGCATTTTTGTAACAAACGATCTCTGCTTTCACTTCTTTCAACTAGTCTGTAGCGACCCGACCAAATCATGTTTGACGGCGCCGTCTACGTAGGTCCCATTACATGGTCATAAGTCTTTAAGACAAAGTTTGACCAAAATATGTCGCCTTCATTTCTTAAATAAAGATTGTTCCCAAGTTTACAATAATTGTTCAACCAAAAGTTGCGTTACAAAGTTACAAGTACCAATGAAATCTAGGCGACACGTTTTTAAATAAAGTCAATAGACGCTCCATGTATGCACATATACCCGACATCCAAAGCAAGTATCAAATAATGAGCGGAAGCATGTTTCACATATCGTTCAAAGACCTGAAAAAAACATAGAAATCTGTCAACGAAAACGTTGGTGAAATCATAGGTTTAAGTAAGTAAGTGAGTAAAAGTAAGTCGAACCACAAGATTTGCAACATTGATAAAAGTAAGACATTCTAAAAGTTAATATTCACGAGCACTCAATTATCAAGGCTTAACATTCCTTCCATAGAACCCCATCACAATAGTGTTAGAACATACACTGTTTCTCGAAAATATATTTCACCCGTAGACGGTAGCGAACCATCCGAAGTGAGGGTTTGTCAAACCCATATGGCCATACAACATAAGTTCACGCCTACACTTACACCCTGCAAGTGTAACTAATGATAATCGAATTGAGGCTTTCGTTCTAAACTCGTATGTAGAATGTTTGTTTTCATGTACTTGTGTTCACTTAGTTAAAAAGAAACGTTTATGTTTTCTCATCCCAAATATAAGTTCAAAAGAGTAAAAGTGGGACTATGATCTCACCTTGAGTGCAAGAGTGTAGTAGTACTTCAACAAGTAAATGTGCAAAGAACAATGCTAGTCTTGACCTAAACAAATAGGTTGTATCAATAATGGTAAACACGGTTGGTCAAAGATGCCCAATTAGTCCTATGGCTCGTTACGACTCAATTATATAGCATGTGAATCACGTTGTCAAGTTTCATGCAAAATACAAGTATAAAAGCAAATTTAGAACTATTGCATACGTATTTGGTTAAGTTTGACTAAAAGTCAAACTTGGTCAAAGTCAAAGTCAACGAAAAAGTCAACATGTTCGGGTCGGGTCTCGGACAATTTTTCTAAGCTTAGAAATCATATACAAGCATGTTGGCCAAGTTTCATGTCAATCGGAGGTGCGTAGCATAGTTAGAATTCAAATGAAAGTTGAAAAGTGAACAACCATCTGCCCACGCTTTAAGCCGCGCCGCGGCTGGAAGACCCGCGCCGCGGGCTAACACTAGTTTTGAAGGTCGAGCATTTTGATGGTTTTATAAATCTGAGTTAGTGTTAAGCCACGCCGCGGCTAGAGGAGCCGCGCCGCGGGCTAAAGCATGACAGGATACCTGTGCAGTTTTTAAGTGTAGGCTCGATCAAAACTTCAAACAAACGTAACTTATGAATCGTAAACATTCAAAACATGTATCTTATATCGTTGGAAAGGTAATTTAAAGAATACAACTAAACACATTTCATCAAACAAAAACATAAATTTCAATAACCGATTTCTCGTCAAGTGATCATTAAAAGTCCATTTTCAAGTTTCAAGTTCACAAAATGCATTTTAAGTTTCGGGAATCCAATTCACACATATGATATGCCGTTTTGAAGGTAATGAAACATACATTACAACTACACACTTACAATTAAAATTTCATAGCATTCAAGCATCAAAAAGTTCATTTCAAGAACGACCAAACCCTAATCAAGAATCACAAAATCATTAATCATGTTTATGAAGTTTTACAAATCAACCTACACATCAAAATGTAGCTAATGATACTAGTAACACACTTAAAACATGAACTTTAACAATTTAACAACATTAAATCTTCCAAAATGCAAGATTAAGCAAACCCATTTCAAAAGTTCAAACTAGTTACTCTAAACAACAAATCGAGCAAACAAAACATATATTCATGTTAGACTTGAGCCATAGACACTAATTAACAACTTTATAATTCAAAAACATCAAGAACACAAAATCTAGTGATTTTAGAAAGTTACCCAAATGAGTTGAAATTGGTATCAAGTCAACGAGGATGAAGAGGGGATTCCAAATATGTAATTTGTTTTTATGTTAGCCTCCAAATCCGAAATTAGATGATGAATCTTGTTTGAATTCTTGAGAGGAAAATAGAAGTATGAAAAGAGAGAAAGAGAGAAAATGAGAGGAGGAGGTTGAAGGTTTGACTAGTTGACCTAGTCAAATCTTTGGCCTCTTTGCAAGTTTAGTCCCTCTAGTTCGGGTGCGGGTGCGTGAATCAACCAAACGAATTATTTTAAATTACACGAGAGTACGGGAGATGTTATAATCCAATAACGAAAATATTAAGAATGTTAGCTAAAGGAGGATACGAATCTAGATACGAAGGATATTATTAAAATAAAAAGACGGGCGTTAAAATAATTTAACGGAAAAATGCGGGATGTTACACAGTCCATACCGATTATCACATCAAAACTCCCTAACTCTACTGGTATCAAGTCAATCTTAAATGTTTCGCTAACGAGTTTAATTTCTTGATTCCGACATATATTATCTGCTGAAATTAATTTACCATTTGCTAATTCGAGTAAAAATTTACTATCCAAAGGCGTCAATGGACAACTTAATTTAGCACAAAAATCTCTACTCATATAGCTTCTATCTGCACCCGAATCAAATAAAACGTAAGCAGATTTATTGTCAATAAGAAACGTACCCGTAACAAGCTCCAGATCTTCCTGTGCCTCTGCCGCATTAATATTGAAAACTCTTCCACGGCCTTGTCCATTCGTATTCTCCTGGTTCGGGAAATTTCTAATAATGTGGCCCGATTTTCCACATTTATAAGAAACTACATTGGCATAACTTGATACTACTTGCTCCGCCATTACTCGTTCCGACACCATTTGTTCCTTTCGTTCTATTAACCCCTGGTCCGTAGACCTCACACTTCGCCGTGCTATGACCATTTCTTTTACACTTGTTGCAAAATTTGGTGCAGAACCCCGAGTGATACTTTTCACACCTTTGGCATAGCTGCTTCTAATTGTTGTTGTTGTTGCGGTTGTTATTGTTGTTGGAATGATTGTTGTAGTTGTTGTTGTTGTTGTTTTGCCATTTGTTGTAGTTGCGATTGATGTTGCGATTGTTGGGATAGTTGTTGTTGTTTTGGTGACTCTTATCACCGTTTTCCTCCCACTTTCTTTTGACTAGCTTCACATTGGCCTCTTCGGTCGCATGTTCTTTAATTCTTCCCTCAATCTTGTTCACTAGTTTGTAAGCCATTCTACATGCCTTTTGTATGGAGGCAGGCTCGTGTGAACTTATATCTTCTTGGATTCTCTCCGGTAACCCTTTCACAAACGCGTCGATCTTCTCTTCCTCATCTTCAAACGCTCTCGGACACAATAGGCACAATTCTGTGAATCGTCTTTCGTACGAAGTAATATCGAATCCCTGTGTTCGTAACCCTCTAAGTTCTGACTTGAACTTATTGAACTCGGTTCTAGGACGGTACTTCTCGTTCATCAAGTGCTTGAATGCTGACCACGGAAGCGCGTAAGCAGCATCTTGTCCCACTTGCTCTAGATAGGTATTCCACCATGTTAACGCAATACCTGTGAAGGTATGCATAGCGTACTTCACTTCGTCTCCTTCAGCACACTTACTTATGGCAAAGACCGATTCAACTTTCTCGGTCCACCGTTTCAATCCGATTTGTCCTTCGGTCCCATCAAATTCTGAAGGTTTGCAGGTAGTGAATTCCTTGTAGGAGCATCCTACACGATTTCTTGCGCCGTTAACTGTATTGCTAGATTCAGAGTTATTGTTGGTATGTAGCGCGGCCTATACTGCGGCTATGTTTGAAGCAAGAAAGGCACGAAATTCCTCTTCGCTCATATTCAAGGTGTGTCGAGTAGTCGGTGCCATTTCCTTCAAAATAGTCAAATGAAACGAGTTAATCATATAGAATATCAAGAGTAGTCAATAGTATTTTGTAGCGTAATATGAACTTTTTTATAAAAGCTCTTTCTTCATATTAGCATTTTATACTCTTTAATTAGGGTAGTACCTACCCGTTAAGTTCATACTTAGTAGCTAACATACCATTTCAACTACTACAATTCTATATGAAAAACTAATCACAACAAAAAAAATATATATCATATTCAAACATTTATACAATAACTTGCAAACTTACAATACCGCTATTTTAAATATAGCATGAAATATAGCACATAAAACTTTGATACAAAGTAGTTGCGAAGATAATTCTAGTTAATAAATAAGGCATTCAGCAAAGGCAATAAAGACACGTAATTCATACGTCCAGAAACAAGTCATGCATTCTGGTTTTACTAATACCACTTCCCATCCTTGGTTTTGTGGAACATAACCGTTGTGACCGATAGTAAGACAATGTGTTGTAACGTCGTCAAAAGGATGAAGGTTACATAATGACCAACAGTCTCGTAATAACCTAAAAACCTCATTTCTTACCCCAATAACCGACTCCGTCACTTGTGGGAATGTTTTGTTTAATAGTTGTAGCCCGATGTTCTTGTTCTCACTTTGGTGAGAAGCGAACATTACTAACCCGTAAGCATAACATGCTTCTTTATGTTGCATGTTAGCCGCTTTTTCTAAATCACAAAGTCCTATATTCGGATATATTGAGTCAAAATAATTTCTTAACCCGTTGCGTAAAATAGCATTTGGGTTCCCCGCAATATATGCGTCAAAGTAAACACATCGTAACTTATGGATTTCCCAATGTGATATCCCCCATCTTTCGAACGAAAGCCTTTTATAAACCAAGGCATTCTTGGAACGTTCTTTGAATGTCTTACAAATTGATCTCGCCTTAAATAGTTGTGCCGAGGAATTCTGACCGACTCTAGATAAGATTTCATCAATCATGTCTCCGGGTAGGTCTCTTAAAATATAAGGTTGTCTATCCATTTTGTGTTTTTATACTGTAAAATAGATAAGAGTTAGATTCATAAAAAAATACTTATTAATACAAGCAATTTTTACATATATCATAAAGCATAAGCACACTATATTACATATATTACACCATACGAATACAACTATCTTACTCCAACTCGCTCTTTTCTTCTTCTTCGGTTTTAGTTCGTTTTGCCAAGTTTCTAGGGATATATGATGTTCCCCTAATACGAGCCGTCGTTTTCCACATTGGTTTAGAAAAACCTGGTGGTTTAGAGGTTCCCGGGTTATTGTCACAACTTAAGAAATACGGGTGTTGACGATACATATAAAGTTCATCGGGTTTGGAATCAAATTTCTCTATTTTTATGCCCTTTCCCTTATTGTTCTCTTTTGCCTTATTAAATTGTGTTGGGGTAATTCCTATAACATCATCGGAATCCTTGTCGGGATCCGATTCATCAGAGAATTGGTAATCCTCCCAATACTTTACTTCCTTGGCGGGAACACCATTGACCATAATTAACTTTGGTTGGTTGGTTGAGGATTTTCTTCTACTTAACCGTTTTATTATTTCCCCCACTGGTTCTATTTCTTCTTTCGGTTCCGATTCTTCTTCCGGTTCCGATTCTTCTTCCGGTTCCGACTCTTCTTCCGGTTCCTCTTCGGGAACTTGTGAATCAGTCCACGAATCATTCCAATTTACATTTGACTCTTCATTATTATTAGGTGAGTCAATGGGACTTGTTCTAGAGGTAGACATCTATCACATAATATCAAACACGTTAAGAGATTAATATATCACATAATATTCACATGTTAAAAATATATAGTTTCCAACAAAATTTGTTAAGCAATCATTTTTCAAGTAAACACGGTCGAAGTTCAGACTCACTAATGCATCCTAACAAACTCGATAAGACACACTAATGCAAAATTATGATTCTCTAAGACCAACGCTCGGATACCAACTGAAATGTCCCGTTCTTATTGATTAAAAACGTTCCATATTAATTGATTTCGTTGCGAGGTTTTGACCTCTATATGAGATGTTTTTCAAAGACTGCATTCATTTTAAAACAAATCATAACCTTTATTTCATCAATAAAGGTTTAAAAAGCTTTACGTAGATTATCAAATAATGATAATCTAAAATATCCTGTTTACACACGACTATTACATAATGGTTTACAATACAAATATGTTACAACGAAATAAGTTTCTTGAATGCAGTTTTTACACAATATCATACAAGCATGGACTCCAAATCTTGTCCTTATTTAAGTATGCGACAGCGGAAGCTCTTAATAATCACCTGAGAATAAACATGCTTAAAACGTCAACAAAAATGTTGGTGAGTTATAGGTTTAACCTATATATCAAATCGTAACAATAGACCACAAGATTTCATATTTCAATATACATCCCATACATAGAGATAAAAATCATTCATATGGTGAACACCTGGTAACCGACATTAACAAGATGCATATATAAGAATATCCTCATCATTCTGAGACACCCTTCGGATATGATATAAATTTCGAAGTACTAAAGCATCCGGTACTTTGGATGGGGTTTGTTAGGCCCAGTAGATCTATCTTTAGGATTCGCGTCAATTAGGGTGTCTGTTCCCTAATTCTTAGATTACCAGACTTAATAAAAAGAGGCATATTTGATTTCGATAATTCAACCATAGAATGTAGGTTCACGTACTTGTGTCTATTTTGTAAATCATTTATAAAACCTGCATGTATTCTCATCCCAAAAATATTAGATTTTAAAAGTGAGACTATCACTCACTTTCACATATTTTTACTTCGTCGGGAAGTAAGACTTGGCCACTGGTCGATTCACGAACCTATAACAAATATGTACATATATATCAAAGTATGTTCAAAATATATTTACAACACTTTTAATACATTTTGATGTTTTAAGTTTATTAAGTCAGCTGTCCTCGTTAGTAACCTACAACTAGTTGTCCACAGTTAGATGTACAGAAATAAATCGATATATATTATCTTGAATCAATCCACGACCCCGTGTATACACGTCTCAGGCTAGATCACAACTCAAAGTATATATATTTTTGGAATCAACCTCAACCCTGTATAGCTAACTCCAACATTACTGCATATAGAGTGTCTATGGTTGTTCTAAATAATATATATACATGGGTCGATATGATATGTCAAAACATTTGCATACGTGTCTATGGTATCCCAAGATCACATAATATATTAGAATACATGTATAATACAATATAAGTTAGCTAGGATATGATTTGTATAGAATTGTTAATATTTCCCGTAGCAATAAAAATAAAAAAAATATCCAATCTTGTTTTACCCATAACTTCTTCATTTTAAATCCGTTTTGAGTGAATCAAATTGCTATGGTTTCATATTGAACTCTATTTTATGAATCTAAACAGAAAAAGTATAGTTTTATATTCAGAAATATAAGTTACAAGTCATTTTTGTAAGAGGTAGTCATTTTAGTCGAAAGAACGACGTCTTGATGACCATTTTGAAAAAACATACTTCCACTTTGAGTTTAACCATGATTTTTGGGTATAGTTTCATGTTCATAAGAAAAATCATTTTCCCATAAGAACAACTTTTAAATCAAAGTTTATCATAGTTTTTAATTATCAAACCCAAAACAGCCCGCTGTGTTACTACGACGGCGTATGTCCAGTTTTACGGTGTTTTTCGTGTTTCCAGGTTTTAAATCATTAAGTTAGCATATCATATAGATATAGAACATGTGTTTAGTTGATTTTAAAAGTCAAGTTAGAAGGATTAACTTTTGTTTGCGAACAAGTTTAGAATTAACTAAACTATGTTATAGTGATTTCAAGTTTAAACCTTCGAATAAGATAGCTTTATATGTATGAATCGAATGATGTTATGAACATCATTACTACCTTAAGTTTTGTGGATAAACGTACTAGAAAAGAGACAAATGGATCTAGCTTCAAAGGATCTTGGATTGCTTGAAAGTTCTTGAAGTAGAATCATGACACGAAAACAAGTTCAAGTAAGATTTCCACTCGAAATAAGATTGTTATAGTTATAGAAATTGAATAAAAGTTTAAATATGAGTATTACCTTATATTAGAAAGATATCTTACTGTAAATAAGAAAGATTTCTCTAGGTTGGATGATCACTCTACAAGATTGGAAGTAAGCTAGCAAACTTGGAAGTATTCTTGATTTTATGAAACTAGAACTTGTAGAATTTATGAAGAACACTTAGAACTTAAAGATAGAACTTGAGAGAGATCAATTAGATGAAGAAAATTGAAGAATGAAAGTGTTTGTAGGTTTTTTTGGTCGTTGGTATATGGATTAGATATAAAGGATATGTAATTTTGTTTTCATGTAAATAAGTCATGAATGATTACTCATATTTTTGTAATTTTATGAGATATTTCATGCTAGTTGCCAAATGATGGTTCCCACATGTGTTAGGTGACTCAAATGGGCTACTAAGAGCTGATCATTGGAGTGTATATACTAATAGTACATACATCTAAAAGCTGTGTATTGTACGAGTACGAATACGGGTGCATACGAGTAGAATTGTTGATGA
Organism: Rutidosis leptorrhynchoides; assembly: GCF_046630445.1. Taxonomy (NCBI): domain Eukaryota; kingdom Viridiplantae; phylum Streptophyta; class Magnoliopsida; order Asterales; family Asteraceae; genus Rutidosis; species Rutidosis leptorrhynchoides. The sequence continues at coordinate 557,858,438 of NC_092334.1, read as the reverse complement.
AACTGAACGAGGATGTAATTGTAAGCATTTTTGTTAAGTAGAAGTATTTTGATAAGTGTCTTGAAGTCTTTCAAAAGTGTATGAATACATATTAAAACACTACATGTATATACATTTTAACTGAGTCGTTAAGTCATCGTTAGTCGTTACATGTAAGTGTTGTTTTGAAACCTTTAGGTTAACGATCTTTTTAAATGTTGTTAACCCAATGTTTATAATATCAAATGAGATTTTAAATTATTATATTTTAAATTATTATATTATCATGATATTATGATGTACGAATATCTCTTAATATGATATATATATATATATATATATATATATATATATATATATATATATATATATATATATATATATATATATATATATATACACATTAAATGTCGTTACAACGATAATCGTTACATATATGTCTCGTTTCAAAATCATTAAGTTAGTAGTCTTGTTTTTACAAATGAAGTTCATTGTTAATATACTTAATGATATGTTTACTTATCATAATATCATGTTAACTATATATATAACCATATATATGTCATCATATAGTTTTTACAAGTTTTAACGTTCGTGAATCACCGGTCAACTTGGGTGGTCAATTGTCTATATGAAACCTATTTCAATTAATCAAGTCTTAACAAGTTTGATTGCTTAACATGTTAGAAACACTTAATCATGTAAATAACAATTTCATTTAATATATATATATACATGGAAAAGTTCGGGTCACTTCATCGAACCATTCAACCATATAATGTAGTTTCGATTACTTGTGTCTATTTCGTAAAACAGTTATAAAAATAGCGCATGTATTCTCAGTCCCAAAAATATATATTGCAAAAGCATTTAAAAAGGGAGTAATGAAACTCACAATCATGTATTTTGTAGTAAAAATACATATGACGACATTGAACAATGCAGGGTTGGCCTCGGATTCACGAACCTATATTCAATTATGTATATTAACACATATAATGGTAATTGAACAAATATATATATTATTAGTGATTTTAATTGTTATTTTAAAATATGTGTTTCATTAATAACTTAATTAATTATATTTACTTTATATACCTTAAATAGATAATTAATATTTAGTACAAAAATATTAATATAGTTATGTTTTATGTCACAAATATATTCTTATATAGAAAATCTTTATTTGATATATTAATAATACTAATAATAATAATGATAAAAATAATATTAATTATGATAAAAATCATGATAATTCTAATAATAATAATAATAATGATAATTTTAATAATAAAAATGATAATTTTTAATAAAATTGTAAATTTCAATAAAAATACTAATGATAACAAAAATGATAAATTTAAAAATAATGGTACTTTCAGTAATAATTATAATAAAAATAATACTGTTAATAATGATAACTATAATAATAATTTTACTACTAATGATAATAATGATAATAATATTACTAATAATGATATTCATAATAAGAAAAATATTTATAATAATAACAATAATACTACCATTAACACTTAATGATATTACTTAATAATAACTAAAATGATAATAATAATAATAATAATACTCATGTTATTAATACTCATAATAATACCAATAATTAATAATAACAATAATAATAATAATAATAATAATAATAATAATAATAATAATAATAATAATAATAATAATAATAATAATAATAATAATAATAATAATAATAATAACTACCTTTGAAGCTTTTCACAAAAATAAATGACTCAAATAAGGCTCGAACTCGCGACCTCCCATGAAGCACAACCAACACCAAACCACTCCTCTATGATTGCTTATCTGATTTAAGCCATAGTCTAAATCTATTAACCCGTATTAAATAACATTATTATAATCACAGGAACTATCTTTTTTCAAGATCCAAATCGATCAGGGATCATTTATTTCTTCTTGATCCTAATCACCTCATCATCTAATATCTTTTATCTTCACTATCCTAATGGTACACCACCATCATCATCATTAGATTATGTTTACCATCGTCCTTATCATATATCATAATCATCATGCCATCGTATTAATCATAATACATGTAACACACTTAACATCATCCTATCTTTATCCTTTCATTCAGTAATCATTGAACTTATATCATCATCATCTAAAATCATGTAATCAATTTTATCCTCCATCATAACATCATAATGCTTAAAGGAATTTTGTTAGGTCTCGATGGCAAGAAATCAGCAAACCAACAGTCCATTACCAGCCCAACAAGACCATGGATTATATCGGCCCACTAGATTACTAGTATCCTGTGGCCCAGCCGTAAATTTCAGGCTTTTCTTTTGGTATCACGAATTAAAAATGGTAGACACATAGATAAAGATAAAGAAAACACATGTATTCCTCATCATCACATATCTTCTTTATTATCCTAATATTTATCTTTATCTAATACTTTTAATCATAACCGATTCTTCCATCATTGTTTGCTAGCCCACGTAGCAGTCCAACCTGAACTGGGTTACAGAAATACGGCCCAAGTTGATGGGTTCTTGGGTGTGTCTTTGACAAAACAGATACAAATTCGTAGCAGTAGGTAAACAATAATATCATGATTTAGATCAAGTGGCACGTTAGATTCTTGTAGTGGTGGGGTTTATTTGGAACTAGAAACAACCATCACATAGTTATTAATTTCTTTACAGCTCATCACCAATCTTTTATGTGGGATTTTACTTTGGTAAGTTGGGCTCAAAAGCAAAAGCAAGGAACATGCCATTTCTATCATTATCAACCAAACATCCCACTAGTTAACTTTGATAAAGTTATTATTTTAAATTGCCTCATCATTCATTTTTAATTGTTACGTTCTCTTTATTTTATCACCACATCTCATTCCTTGCTTTATCATCTATCTTCGTGAAAAGAACAAAAATATAGAAGCAATACTATAGCAGCAGCATACGTTGCTGTTTTGACGGTAGTAAGCAGAAAGAAAGAAATTGCAGGTTGCAGTCGAAGATGATGGTGTTTAATGGATTAGGGTGGCGGCTTTAAAGATGGTTTATGGTGATGGTTCGTTTGTGCTTCAAGAAGAATGGAAGAATGATGTTTTTGTGTTATTTATCGTGGAAGAAACAGAAAGCAATTAGAAGTGGAATTGGGTTTGTGGTGGTTCAAACAACGGTGAAGAAGGGTGACGGCTTTCATGTGTTTATGATGGTGTTCAATGATAGTAGGTTAGGGTGGTGTTTGAGAAGTAGCCGTAATCAGTTACAGCAAGGGTGTGTTTTTGGGTTTGACTTCAATCACATATTGTATGTATGTATACGAAATAAAGAGATGATGATGATTTGTTTTTCGATGGTGGTGGTTTTAATTTTCTGTATGATTCTTTCTCAATTGCAGATGACAACTTATGTAGTGCTATTAACTCATAATGTAGCAGCTATAATTGCTTCTAATTGTTTTGTAGTGATTGTAGGATTCAGCAGGAGAAATCTCAAGGACAGAAAGAAATAAAAAAATAAACTTGAAAAAGATGGCTAACAGATTTTTGGTGGTATCATGTGATTCAATCCTAACTTATACGATCTTAAAGACAGAAAACAAAATTTTCTATAGTACGATTGAAACTTTAAATTGAATTTGATTCTATGATTGAATAACTCCGTATATAATTAATCTAATTTAGTAATTATAATATTAATACGATAATACAGATTTTTATAATATATCAGTATATATCAGGATATATATATATATGTATATTTGGTTTATATATATATATATATATATATATATATATATATATATATATATATATATATATATATATATATATATATATATATATACACATAATTGTTCGTGAATCGTCGGGAGTGGACAAAGTCAAATGATTTCATAAAGTAGTTCAGAAATTTTTAGATTCAGTTTAATAGACTTTGCTTATCATGGTGAAACCATATAAAGATTAAGTTTAAATTTGGTCGGAAGTTTCCGGGTCGTCACACTCAGGTAGCTCAGTGACTGGCTCGGTGACTCGAGCAGGTGGCGTGATGGGAATAGGAGTAGCATGTGCTGGGATGGCAGCTGAAGCGACTGAGTGAACTGAGGCCGGTGTGGAACGCCTGGGGGTAGCTTGTCGTGTCGGCTGAACACGGCGCGCTAGCCTAAATGATGACGGGCCCAGAGTACTGTGCGGCATCCCCTCGCACTGAACGTATGCTATAAGAGCTAGATAGAGCCTCTGCTGATCTCTGAGTAATGCCTATGTAACATCAGGGTCATTCAAGGTGGCTCCATAGTGTATCACCGTCTGTGGCTCATGTGTCTCTTGTGTCTGTGTATACTCTGCAGGTCTCATAGCTAAACGTCTAGATCGTCGAACAGGAGGAGCTGGCGGTGCCATCAACATAGTGTGGCATGCTGTTTTTTGGGCTTCTGGCAGGCCGTTTTTTAGTGTTTTCCAGGTTTTTGCCGTTTTCGCTCTAGATTCTTCGTTTTAAGTTCGTTTTCGCTGATTGTTTTTGCATTGCCTTCGTAATTACCAAATGTACCAATCTAAGCAAATAGATGCATATTTTGGCAATAAAGTAGATTACTTTGTTAAATATAGGCCTGATATCGGGGGTAAAAATATGACTTTTTAGCCGATATCAAAATATCTCACACTTAGGCTTTGCTTGTCCTCAAGTAAATTTTTCATTTTTAAATTCAGGAAATCTTCTAAAGTTTCCTTTTTAATAAACTAAGCGGTTTGCTTTTTATTATAAGAGCATAACATAATTTAATCACTTTGTTAGGGTTTGAAGCTATGTCTGCAAGTATGAGGGGAGGTTACATGACTTTTGGCTATCTCTCATGGGTCACTCATTCACTCAAGTGTATGGGGTTCCCTATAGATCTAAAACTTTGCTCGCTCATAGCCAGTCATATTTGTACCTTTCGTCATAGGCTTGATCGAGACTCAAATCCTTCGCGTGCTAGTTGTGATGGCGACAATACCCATATCTTCTGGCTCATTTGTCAAAAAAGGGGTTAATGAAAGTGTTTGGAGTGGATTTTTGACTTTTGGTGATGGAAAAGGTAAAAAGGATAGAATAGTCTTTTAAAAGACTTTATTGTTATGTTTGAAAAAGGGATAGATAGGAGTGCGACTAATTTAATGAAGCACTTGAGTTCTTTTTGAACTTCTTTCTAGGAGTTTCTCCTTTGAATTGGGTTCTTGAAACTCCAGCGGTTTTCATTTTGAGTTTTATAAATTTTGCTCCTTTCCTCAGAATTTTGAATCGAGATGGATCATAACTATGTTTTTTTCAAGATACCATCTCGAGGAGCTTCCGCTGGTAGTTTTTTTCAAGACTTTTGCCATAATATTTTAGTGACAATTTTTGGAATTTCGTACGAGGTGATTTTCATTTTCTGGGTAGAGCAGATGGTGAAGGTGGATGATGGGTGATAAAGGGAAATGAATGAAGGGGTGTGAGTGGTTTCTTGACAAACGGCTAGCTCTTCTGGTATATACCTATATCACACTTCGCTGCTCAGAAATGTAGATCAGGAGCAAGTTCTGATTCCCAGCACAAACATCGGCACACTCAACGGAAAATAGTGAAGCATTAAGGATGAATGCTTTTTATGGTCTTATTTGGGTGCCTCATCATAATCAATTTAGGTCGAATACGCCAAGTCATGCAATGCTCTTTTAGAGAATCGATTCGCCCTAACAAGATTCTTATTTTAGATAACCCTTGCTTTTATTTACAAACGTTTTAGTTTTTTGAAAGTACTATTTCATAAAAGCTTTCTTTTTCGTTAAAAATTTTGAAATTTGGGTTTAAAACACAGAATCTTGATAACAAACTTAATACAATAAACATTACATCGCTATCCCGTACTTAGACGAACATTGTCCCTAATGTTCCTACTGTGGAATTCCACACTTAGGGTTTTTAGGAAACATTTGTCTTCGTGGTTATTTGGGATGGAATCCCGCACTTAGTGATAAGCAAGGATGCAATTTATTTATCTAGAAAATAGAGCTAATACGGTAAAACAAGAAAAGAGTACCCTTTGTCGGCTGCTGAGAAAGCGGATTAAGAAGTTGGCTGACTTTGAAGAGGCAGAAGGCTTCGGCAATCTCTTGGCTCTTGGTCTCTGATAGGCTCTTTGTCATCTTCATTTCTTTATTGTCTTCTACTCTACTTTATTCATCGGTTGCCTCCCAAGAATCGCTTTTGTTTAACATCGTTGGCTCGACCAATACTATGTCTACCACGGTAAAGTAGAAAAATCCCTCCTGATGATGTCTTCGTTAAGCTGAGGGTGAACATATCTCGGCGGGTAGATCCTGAGAAAATGACGGACCAAAAAGTGTAGAAGGTCCGGAATATCTCGTGTCGATCTTCTGAAGGAGAGGTAGTGGGCAGTCATAGCTCTAGATTAGTCCTAAAGTCCAATGAGGATGTATTCCATGGCCTTACTGACGGTTCCATGTATGCTAGTTATTGATGCGGTACTGGTGGTGATAGTCTCTCATCTCGGATGCTCATGTCTGAGGTCTTCAAGTACTTCCAGGAACTGTATCTTCATGATCTCAAAATCTTTGGAATGGGGATCTCCGCAAAAACTGTTGACAGTTCGGCACAGATTAGTTATCAGTCGGAGCTGGAAGGAGGTAAATAGCAATCCTGAGTCTAGAAACAAAGCGGATGCTTTCTGGTAGATCTCACGGCATCCAGCTTTGAATGTGAAGCTTGGATTCATTGACTCATTGAAGATACGTTGGAGCTCAGATGTCACGAATGTGGCAAGGTTAACTCTGTCCCAATCCAAATGGGAGAAAGGATTGTTGCGATGCACTTCTTCTATAAATGCGGCTTCTAACTCTTTGATTATCAAATCGGCGTGGTGATTGATAGTGACATAGATCACGAGTCTTTCTGGTGTGCTCTCGAAATCGTCTCGAGCTAAGAGAATGAAGAGGCTTCTAATGTCCTCGATCATTTGTGAATCGGAGTGGGAAGTCGGGCATCCAGTCTAAAGCTCCATGTTTCGATGGATAAGGGACAGTACTGATCTATGAGTAGTGGAATAAGGAAGTGTTGATCCTGCCAAAGCGTTGTATACTTTGATGTAGATGATTTTCTGCTCTCGGCAAAACCTTGTTTCGTGCATAGTACGAACTACTGAATTGTGCTCCCTTTCCCGTTCCTCTCTGCAAATATGATCATGGAGTGCGGTGATAAAGTCTCGATGTCTTGCTTCCAATAATGCCGTATCATTATTGTTTCTCTGCTCATATTAGGTGTTAGGACCCCGAAGTTGTATAGTGTTAATGTGAAATAAGCTTAAATGATGGTTCCTTAGAAGAGGGCTATATAAGAAACCTAAGTAGTCCTAATTAGATAGCCATTGCATTGTAACTGAGTTCTAGAAGCTATGGAATGTAAATCTTATTGATTCTCTCTCATACCGAGTCTCCTTTACACTTACCGAATCTCATTCTAACTTGTCTTTTCTTCTAATCTCAACACGATCTGACCTATCATTTGGTATCAGAGCTTCCAGGGAGTGATATTACATCACTAGATCGATCTAGAGATTGAAGATTACAGAATCTGAGCACTCTCGGTATATTGAATCGGATTCGTTATAATCGAATCTGATAATCTGATGTTCAGATTCTTGTGATAAGCTCACCGAAGGTGTATTAGGTTGATTAGAAAGAGTTTCAATCATCATTACAGCTTTTTAACATCAATTATGAAGAATCAAGTTGATTTTTAGAGTTCGTGGCTAAAACTCTCGGTATTCATCATTTCCAGCTTGATGCTGTAGTTTAGTAAAGGTTTGAGGTTTCAGTTGTGATCGTGAGGTGTTTAATCACATTTCTCACGGTTTAATTTCATCAATTTTTCAAGTTTTGAAGATTTGATCTACATTCAGTATCGTAACTGCCATACCGAATCTGCTTCAAAGTTATTAATTCTCAATCAGTGTTGTAGATTGTGGTGTGTTTGTGATTCTATCACATTCGGTTTGGTCATACGCAGCTAATTGGTGTGATTTGAGAAAGGATTCGTTTGAATTCTAAGTTTTCATACTTAGACTCGGTATTGTCAACTGCTATAGTTGGCATTCGGTATCCTATACATTCGGTATCTTTGATATTTTGTGTGATACTAACTTGTTTCCTTGTGCAGCAAGGTTACAGAATCTAATTCAAACGAATTGAATTGTGTTTGAATTCTAATTCATAAAGAATCTGACTACAGAGTCAGATACCGAATCAGAATCTCGGTATCACTTAATTCATTGGTTTTAAGTGTTCTTAGGCTACAAATCTTGTGGTTACCGAATCTATACTGAATCTGGGTGTGTTACTTGTATTTCTGATCAGTTTCTGATACAGAATCTGGTTTACCGAATCTGCTACAGTACAAAATCTGTACCGAATCTGCTACAGTACCGAATCAGATACCGAATCTGACATTCTTGTTAGATTGTTGTGATTTTTCATCCTAGATTTGTGTAATACCGAATCTTTACCGAATCTACCTCATTTTCAAGATGTCTACTCAAGATACTTTGATCATTGGATCAGATTCCTGTCCTCCAGTGTTGTTTGATGGCAAGTACACTCAGTGGCTTCACCAAATCACTCAGTACATAGACTATAAGGGTGAGAAATCAAAGTACATATGGGCTTCTCTGAGAGATGGTACAGTTGTAGATTATCATCCGGATACTGGCATGCCAATTCCAGTCTATGAATTTTCTGGTGATAAACGTGAGAGAGCTCAGGGTGACATAGAGGCAAAGAACATTGTTATGCAAGCTATCCCTTATGAGTTGTTTGAAAAATGTTGATAGCAACACCACAGCAAAAGATATATGGGATGAGATCAAACGACAGCAAGAAGGTTATGACATGTCAGATGTTACTAAACTGAATAAGGCTCTGGGATTTTATGAAGATTTCAAGCAGGAACCTGATGAACCACTCAAGGATACATACCGTCATTTCAATGGTGTTCTCAATGAGTTGAAAAGGTGCATGATCATAAAAGTAAATGCTGAAGTCAACATGAAATTTCTCAAAAAGCTCAATGTTGATTGGCTTCCTTATGGACCATTGTTCGATCTACCAAAGAGATTGACAAGTTGACTATTCATGAGCTTGTTGGAGTTCTTATGCATTACCAACTAGAAGTGTCTAAACTTCAATAAGGAAGGAAAGAGTCATCTCCAAGTGATCCTCTTGCTCTCATTGTAAAAAAGAAGAGCAAATCATTTATGACTTCCAAAAGTTTGTCCAAGAAAGTGCTTGTTGAAGAATCAACTGATTCTGAAGAGGTGAATCTTTCTGATGTTGATGATTCTCACCTTGAATTAGTCAAAATGGCAGCCATGTTCACAAAAGCCTTGAACAAACACAAGTTCAAAGGCAAATCAAGCAATCAACGCAAGAACTCATCGTCTTCCTCGTACTACAAGAAAGCATATCACTCAAAACAACAACGTGCTAATGATTCCAAGAAGGATGAATCAATCTGTTTCAATTGTGGCAAAGCTGGTCATTACTCTCGTGAGTGCAAGATGCCTAAGAAGAAGGATGCATCTTACTACAAGAAGAAACTGTTGATGGCTAAGACTGTAGAAACTGGGGGAGAGCTGAAACCGGTTGATGATACTTGGTTTAACTGGATTGATGATTCAGATTCAGAGGTGGAATATGCAAATATTTGCAAGGTGACTAAGCTCATCATGAAAGGACCCTTCCTTATCCATCTGGACGAATACATTACATTTGGTTACATCACGAGGTATCTGACCTCTATATGATACATTTTACAAACATTGCATTCGTTTTTAAAAGACAAACTTTCATTACATCAAAAGTTGACAGGCATGCATACATATCAAGATTATAATAAGGTTGTTTAGAACGAAAAGTCGAAGTTGACTTGTTGAAGCTGTGACAAAATTGACTAATTTGAAAAAGAATTTTGCAAAGTTATTTTCGGTATTAACAACGTCAAAGGAGCTAGCACAGATACGTGTTAAACGTTTACTCAGGTTCTGAGTGTTTTCAGGTGCATAACTATATGCATCAATCTTTTCTTCCGTAGATGAAGTGCGGTTGGTTCATCCTCTCGAATGAGGTGTTTTCAAGATTCATGAAAGGTTTGAACGCAGATTGTAATCGTCGAGATACAGATGAGGTTTAAGATGAAATCAAGTGGCAAACTTGAAGAAATATTTAGTTTCATATGTTATAAATAATATTTTAATTCATTTTAATTGTCCAATGTTATTAGTCCACAGTCGATAGTCTACAGTTAACAGTCCAATAATTCATATATAGTTTAATATATAATATTTGAATTAATTAATATGTATCATGACCCGTGTACATGTCTCAGACTCGATCACAACTCAAAGTATATATATTATTATAGAATCAACCTCAACCCTGTATAGCTAACTCTATCATTACTGCATATAGAGTGTCTATGGTTATTCCAAATAATATATATAGATGCGTCGATATGATATGTCAAAACATTGTATATGTGTCCCGATATTTAAATGCGTAAATAATAGTATTTAAATGACGATAAATAAAGTGCGTAAAATAAATAACAGAAATTAAATGACGATAAATAAAATTGCGAGAATATAAATTGTGATAAATAAACTGCGATAAATAAATTGCGATAATTAAATTGCGATAAATAAATTGCGATAAAATAAAATGTAATACGAAATTAACAGTTAGCTAGGAACAGTTAGCTAGGATCTTGTTAGCGTGGTTTCTTAACAAAATTTCATATTGTTAATTAGTCTGTTTCTAATCAATTTTTATTGTGTCTAATATTTCTTCATTATGCCACTTGTTGGATTCTGATAGGTCAAAATCCAAATATGAGATTGAATTTGAATGAAAATAGTTATTCTTTGGTGAACAGATACGTATATTAGTAGATGTAAGTAGTATAGTTAATGACGGTTGGATCTGAATTGAAGAGTGTACAGTATCACATATTAATGTGAAATCTAAATATTCCTCGGGTATTACCTACCCGTTAAAATATTTTCACCATTAACAGTTTGTACGAAAGAATTTTTAATTACAATCTTTATGAAAATATATATACATATATATTTTCTTCAGATGTAATCATGGATTTAATGAGTCAATATGATATTAAACTCATTTGATTTACTGTTAGAACAAGAATATATAATCTCTAAAACATTAGAGATTACATAATCGCCATGTCAAACGAAGATAAATGATGTAGAACGATTCGCAGATTGATGATTATGCTCGAGGTACATAATGAGATGTTGAGGTGTGTGATGTTAAACTTGGGTTGTTGGTGGTACTGGTATTGATGTTGGTGCTGGTGATGTTGCTGAAGCTAGTACGTTTTGCACCATATTTTCCAAGGCTACAACTCGGGCGCGAAGCTTGTTGACTTATTACTCCGGGATGATTGTCGGTAGGAACGAGTGAATGAATAAGGTTTTAAATTTGAGATAGTATATAATCATAGCGAGATATTCGGGTAATGAGGGCGAAAATAGTGTTTCGGATTGGTTCGCCGGTGAGTGCTTCAGGTTCTTTGCCAAGAGTGCAGGTTGGTGGGTGGAAAGGATCGCCTTCTTCTCGTCTCCATCAGTTAAGTCGACTACGAACCCATCAGATGAATTGGGGATGGATGATTGGTTAATTCATTATGGTGACACTGCTTTCGGAGCTTAGGTGAATCTCCATATCGGAATAGTTGTCGGAATCCGAGGAATTCGAACTGGTTGAGGGATTTATCTCGTACGATCAGATGAAGGATTTTCGATAAGAAATAGATTATAGGATATAGATTAGTACCCAGCAATACATAATTTACATATGCATATATTATACTAAAATCCCATAAGTTGCGGATGAATATACGGAAGCTGTTAGGTAAAGTCTATAGTAACAGATACGCTAAGATATGAATTTTGTATATACACTATCGATGTACTAACTGTAGTAAGACGTGTCTAGACTAAAAATGATAAGTAGGTAATTTTCTAAGGATGATAAGCAGATGATTTCTGACTAGAAATGATAAGCAAAACTTTTGACATGCAGACACGGTCGAAGTCCAAACTCACTAATGCATCTAAACAACTATCAGTTAGACACACTAATGCACGACCTGGTTCGCTAAGACCACCACTCTGATACCACACTAAAAGGACCCGTCCTAATCCATCTGGACGAATACATTACATTTCGTTACATCGCGAGGTATCTGACCTCTATATGATACATTTTACAAACATTGCATTCGTTTTTAAAAGACAAACTTTCATTACATCGAAAGTTGACAGGCATGCATACATATCAAGGTTATAATAAGGTTTTTTAGAACGAAAAGTTGAAGTTGACTTGTTGAAGCTGTGACAAAATTGACTAATTTGAAAAAGAATTTTGCAAAGTTATTTTTGGTATTAACAACGTCAAAGGAGCTAGCACAGATACGTGTTAAATGTTTACTCTGGTTTCGAGTGTTTTCAGGTGCATAACTATATGCATCAATCTTTTCTTCCGTAGATGAAGTGCGGTTGGTTCATCCTCTCGATTGAGGTGTTTTCAAGATTCATGAAAGGTTTGAACGCAGGTTGTAATCGTCGAGATACAGATGAGGTTTAAGATGAAATCAAGTGGCAAACTTGAAGAAATGTTTAGTTTCATATGTTATAAACAATATTTTAATTCATTTTAATTGTCCAATGTTATTAGTCCACAGTCGATAGTCCACAGTTAATAGTCCAATAATTCATATATAGTTTAATATATAATATTTGAATTAATTAATACGTATCGTGACCCGTGTACATGTCTCAGACTCGATCACAACTCAAAGTATATAAATTATTATAGAATCAACCTCAACCCTGTATCCATGAAAACAACACATAAGTCACATATATTTTACATATACCTATACTTTTCCTGGATCACCAAACACACACAACCAAAACCATCAAACTATCTAGGCATATAATTGTGTGATAGTCATCATGATAAAGTTGATGGTAATTAAAAACATGCTAATTTAATATATGAATAAGGTGATGTGTTGGCTTAATTTTTTTCCTAAGATCACGGACCACACCAATATTCAATACAAAAAGAGAAAGGTGGATATTACAACTACAATCGACATTTTGTCATTCACTTTATATTTGGTGGGGTGACCGAATATTAGAAGGGCCATAGTCAAATCAACTGCCTACAAGAAGCACGAGTGAATTACAGTTCACTATTTTTTTTTTATATATACTTCTTTCTATTTCAAGCTTAAACACCAACACTCAAGATTATCAAGTGTTTTTAGTGCTGCCATTTACTTATCTTCCAGCCCTAAAGAGAAACCCAACACCACCCCACAGCAACCTCAAACCACCAAGAACAACATCCATATTTATCTCCTATTCTTGTTTTGTTGAATCCACGAACAACAACCATGGATGCTGCTACTGTCTGCTGTAAAAACAAACCCTAAAGTCACCATACTATCATTGAACCGTCACTTTATGATCACCAATTGAAACCACCATTGATGCCATCAGCTACAGTTGTATTACAACTATTAAAATCTGTAAGTTTCTATTTCTAATCATGGTCCAAAACGTATCTTAACAATATCTTTATGCTGCTGTGAACAAAAACCGAAACCCAGTTGCAGTTCCACAAAAACCACTATCAACACGAACCTGATACACCTGTAGTTGCTACGTGATTTATTGTTATCCAAGAACCATTAACACCATTCTATTATCACAAAACAAATGCCACCTGATCAAACACATTTAATTATACTAATACTTTTATCTTCTCTGTTTCGACATAGCAATCAAATGACTATCTCATTCAATTTACAAACAACTACAGCTACATTATTGTGATGACCCAGAAATTTCTGATCAAATTTAAACTTAATCTTTGTATGATTAACATTTCCGACACGATAAGCAAAGTCTGTAAAACTGAATCTCAAAATTTTTGAACTACTTTTATATATTTAAATACCCTTCGGTTGTTTTCGATGATTCGCGAACAATTATATGTAAATATATACATATATACTATAACTTGAAAAGGTAACAATGTATTAATTATTTGATACCGTACATTAAACTTATTGGTTTAAATATCTATTTGAATATATATGATAAGTTGAAATATTTATTATTAAATTTTATGTGTATTTAAAAACTGATTTATGTATATTAAAAAGATATATACATATATATAATTTCAAGTTATTTAGTAAACGATAGTAACATTCGTTTATTGATTCGATTGATATTTAGATAAGTTAACTAAAGCGTTTAAGATGAACCAGTAAAACACTAATTTGCTACAGTATTTTCAAATTGCTACAGTACCCAAAATGCTACAGTGTTTTCGAAAATCACTATTTGCTACAGTGAAATTGACTTTGCTACAGTGAATTGCTACAGTAACTTTGCTACATTAAAACACTATTTCAAAATGAAAATGTATGTATTATATATATATATTAACAAATAGCGAGACGATGATTTATAGAAGTAAATGACCAAAACACTCAAATGTATAAGTTATACCTCGAGTGGTATGGTTTAGGGATAATTTAAGACTATATTTTAACAAAGGTACGAGTCACGAAACGTAAAAAGCGAGTTTTCTAAGTGTACGAAAATGCGTTCGAGAAACCGGAACCGGGACATAAGTCGAGTAACAACGTACGACTTATCGGAACAAAAATTACAAGTCAACTATGCATGTGAATTTAATATAATATATAATTAATTATATAAATTAAATATATTATATAATATTATATAATATTATGTCGACAAGCTAAATGTTAAAAGATCGTGAGCTGGAAATCTTGCCCATGCGATCGGATGGGAGAAAGGCTTGGAAGCCATGCGATCGCATGGCACCATATTGCTGGCCAAGTCTATATAAAAGCTTGAATTCGGTTCTGTTTTCTCACACACATATACGATACATCTTATATTTATATTATTATTATTATTATTATTATTATTATTATTATTATTATTATTATTATTATTATTATTATTATTATTATTATTAAGATTAATGTTATTATTAATCTAATTATTATTAGTAATATTATTAGTATTATACATAAAATACTACGGCGAGGTCATGAGCGTGTCACTTTCAAAATAGTTTTATGAGCGGGATAAAGCTAAGAAAATTATGGGTTATTGCCAAGGAGGTTATGGGTAATGTTCGGGGGTATATTTGTGAATCAAACCTAGTGTTTATCATCTCCGTTACGTCTACGTACCTTCCTTCAATATTAAATCACAATATTGATATGTAAGCATTTATATCTTATCTATTATATATTAATAGTGTATCCATGTCTAGTGCTCGAGTATATATATTTATACATGCTCGTATGCTAAATTTTGTCGTTAAACAGTTATGATGAATCACGAAGTAAATACATATATTACTGATAAAAGGTATATGATATGCATGTTTTCGGAAAGCTGGCGAAAAATCAATAACTTTTCATTTAGATATCGAATAGTTTCGTTGAACGGATTAAAAGATATAATCAACTGAATTATGATTGACGTTAATTGAAATTTCTTTTGAATCTAAGATTTAAACAACTTGTTTACGAGATTGATAAAATGGATTTTAAATATTATCAGCCGAGTAAATGAATCCTTATATAAGATACATCTCGTTTTGTTGAACTAGTGTCAAAATTGACTTTTTGAAACGACTTTGGATAACTTTTGTATATCGATATCGAGCATTAGGATTATGATACACTATGACCAGACCTAGCTTGATAGACATTTATTGACCAACATATGTTCTCTAGGTTGAGATCTATGGTTATTTGGTAATCCGAGTTTCGGTCACATTTTGGTAAATGACTTTATATGCTGCTAAGGTGAGTTTCATTGATCCCTTTTTAATTGCTTTTGCAATATATATTTTTGGGCTGAGAATACATGCACTTTATTTTAAACGCAATGGATACAAGTACATACTAAATTCTACACTGATTTTAAACCGAAAATCCCTTAGCTTTGGTAACTGTTAACTGCCAGTTATAAGAACTGGTGGGCGCGAGTAGTAGTATATGGATCCATAGGGCTTGATATCCCCGTCCGAGCTAGAGCACTAGCCTTTTAACGGACGTATGCTATTTGAGAAGCGTACACATTGGTTTGCGTGTATTATTAAGATGATTATACAAAGGGTACAAATTATATATACGTTAAGTTTAGTTACCAGGGTGCTCAATCTTGTAGAATATTTTGATAAACGTTTCTGGATGAAATAACTGAAATCTTGTGGTCCACCTTTATATACAGATTATACGAAACATTAAAACTATGAACTCACCAACCTTTGTGTTGACACTTGTTAGCATGTTTATTCTCAGGTTTCCTAGAAGTCTTCCGCTGTTTGCTTAGATGTTAGACAAGCTATGTGCATGGAGTCTTACATGACATATTTTTCAAGGAAACGTTGCATTCACCAAATCATCACCATGTATCTTATTTTGACTACATTGTTAATGGATGTACTGTTGTAAACTATTATTTATGGTGATTGTCTATATGTAGAAATCATCAGATGTCGAAAACCTTTGATTTAAATATTCATTTATGGTGTGCCTTTTCAAAAGAATGCAATGTTTATAAAACGTATCATATAGAGGTCAAATACCTCGCAATGAAATCAATGAATGACGTGTTCGTCCATATGGATTTGGAGCGATCGTCACAATTATTTTAACCAGCTAAACTATCACCCTTACCTACGAAGATGCAGCACCTGTCTTGATTCTATTCGCAATAACTTTCTGCCCGAAAACACCACACCCAAACAGTCGTCATTACGATTGCTGTACATCAATTGTTTTCAATTTCAGTCATGAATAACCTAAACAACATCAAACGGTCACTGTCAAACAATTTCATCAAATTCCTTTTTCGACTACCATCATCAAATCACCAAGAATATCAATTATTGCTGCTATTGCTCTATCAAACAATTAAATAGAAATCACGGAGAATTAAAGAAACTAAAAGAATATTAATAAATCGAGTACATACTTGATTAATTAATGGACCGATTCGGAATCGATTGATGAATCATTAAGTCGATGATGAGTAGATCGATGATGTTGATGTGATGTAGTCTCTATGATTAAACTACTGTGTTTATTGATTCTTCCTAAAGTCGAACAAACCAAAACCAAATCCCAAATTGATAAAGATTACAGCTCCTCTAACTCGCAAGATCTAAAATTTATTGATCGATTCCTGAACCAGAGACCTGGACCGATCGACTTTGCGGTTGATTTATCTATTTAGGTTGAATGAATATTATCACACACACAACACCCATCGAGTAAAAAGGTTGATACTATCTGGGCCATTTAAACCGAAATTGAATGCAACTTGGGCTTAGACATGATATTAAGTGGGAATTTAGATTGGGCTTGGAAACTGAGGTGGGCTGATGTAAATTGCGGCCTAATATTAAGTAATAGGTATAGGTTGCATAAATTAATCGGGGCATTTAAATCAGAGGAAAATGATACGGATCGTTTGGTAAAGGAGTGTTGGCGGGTTAGCGGGAGGTCGCGGGTTCGAGCCCGGTTCTTGGCATTTTTTTTAGAAAAGCTTTTAAAGGTAGTATTCTAACTATTATTATTATTGTTATTATTATAATTATTATTATACTAAATTTTATTATTGTTATTATTATTTTTATATAAGTATTATGGTTATTAGTATTATTATTGTTAATATTAGGATTAGTAATTTAAGTATTGTTAAGTGTATATTTTTTTTACTTATTAATATTAATATTATTATTATTATTATTATTATTATTTTATCAATTTTTATTACACTAAGATTAATATTATAATTGCTATCATTAAAATGAGTATTAAAACTATGATTGATATTATTAATATTGTTATTGGTTTTATCCATAAAATTGACATTTTTATTTAAATTATCATTTTTATGAACATTATCATTTTTTTTAATTTTTGTTAGTTATAAAAGTATTACCATTACTATTATTATCATTATTATTACTAATATTATTTTATCAAATAAATACTAGTTATATAAAAATATATATACTTAATACATATTACATAACTATATTAATATTACACATAACAAATTATTGATTTTTGATAAAATATCAATTACAAATATATATAGATTAATATAATTATATGTATAAATATTAATTAGTTTACAAAATAAATATATATAACATATAACTGAAAATATAATATATATAAAGTTATTCGATTCCGATTTTATGTGTTAATATATATATAAATGATATAGGTTCGTGAATCCGAGGCCTACCCTGCATTGTTCAATATCGCCATATGTATTTTTACTACAAAATACAGTATTGTGAGATTCATTTGCCTTTTTACCCTTTATATTTTTGGGCTGAGAATACATGCGCAATTTTTATAAATGTTTTATGAAATAGACACAAGTAATTGAAACTACATTATATGGGTGAATGATCGAAGCCGAATATGCCCCTTTTGCTTGGTAACCTAAGAATTAGTAAACCGATCTACTAATTGACGCGAATCCTTAAGATAGATTTATTGGGCCTAACGAACCACATCCAAAGTACCGGATGCTTTAGTACTTCGATGTTGTTTTTATCATGTCCAAAGGATTTCCCGGAATGATAGGGGATATTCTTATATGCATCTTGTTAATGTCGGTTACCAGGTGTTCACCATATGAATGATTTTTGTCTCTATGCATGGGACGTATATTTATGAGAACTGGAAATGAAATTCTTGTGCTCTATTAAAATGATGAAAATGATTATTTATGATAAACTAACGAACTCACCAACCTTTTGGTTGACACTTGAAAGCATGTTTATTCTCATGTATGAAAGAAATCTTCCGCTGTGCATTTTCTCATATTAGAGATATTACTTGGAGTCATTCATGACATATTTCAAAAGACGTTGCATTCGAGTCGTCGAGTTCATCAAGATTATTACTAAGTCAATTATAGTTGGATATATTATGAAGTGGTATGCATGCCGTCGACTGTCGATGTAAATGAAAGTTTGCCTTTTAAAACTAATGCAATGTTTGTAAAATGTATCATGTAGAGGTCAAATACCTCGCGATGTAATCATATGTTATTGTATTCGTTCTTATGGATTAGGACGGGTCTTTACACATCAAAGCTAAGGAAGCAATGGGGAATTCTGACTCAGCATCTGATGATGATGAGGTACAATCATCTGAAATTCCACCTGATTTTATAAAAGTGCAAAATGACATGATGAAGAATTTGGTCTCAATGTCAAAAGAAGTCAAAGGTTTAAAATCTGAAAACAAGGTTTTAAAAGATAAAATCAAACTTTCTGAGACCAAATCATCTTCATCTAAATTACAATCAGAATTACAAAGATTGACTGTCCAACTCAGCTCCACGGAAACTGAGTTAGAAGATCTTAAAAAATCAATTCATCCGATTAAGGTCGAAAGGACTGATTATCGTCTAAAATCGGAACGACTTGCAGAAAAAGTTCAATTTTTAGAAAAAGATCTTTCTGATTTGAAAACTCAACATGAACCCACACTTTCAAAGCTAAACAAGAAAATTATTCAATTGGAAAACACCATAATTGAAAAGAACTCTGAAATTTCTTCTTTGTCAAAATAGTCTTTTCAAATGAAAGCACAACTTGCTCGATATAAGGAAAAACTCTATCGAACAGAGCAATCCAAAGCTATCATGAATATGGAACTTTCAAAACAAACGATTTTCATGAATAGACCAAAAATGATTCATGGTGAAAAGTGGGGGTTGGGTTATGAAGATCCTAAGATCTTAGATAATGCTTCTAAAAGATTCCAAGATTATATCATTCTGATTACTTTCAAGCTGGTTTACCATCTCATTTTGTGCATGCTTCTGATGCTGATTTTGATGATATTATTGTTAATCGCAAATCTAGGAAATACCATAAAATTAGCTTAATGTATGAGAAAATCAATGCTAAAATGGGTAAATCAAATCCTGTTTCTTGAAGGAACTTGTTGAAACTGAAAAGAATATGCAACGTGAAAATTATGTGCCTAAGCGTAGACTGGTTTATATCCCAACACTCATGCTAGAAAAATACATTTTAATGCTTGAGAATGAAGTGTTTAACAAACCTAGTTCTAGTATTATTGCCATAGATGAGGTGTTTGATGAACCAACTTTTGATGTGAAACCAATTCTACCGGCCTTACCTGCATGTTCTGATAATGTTTTATGTGAAGACCTAGCACATGAACTAACTGTCTTCTTTGAGACAGAATCCCTAGGTCAAACTGATTTAGATGTAAAGGTAGAACCTCGAGATGAACCAACTATTGAAAACTTGATAGACTTTGACACAACAATTGATCCTTTTAATGAATTTTATGCAAACATACCTGTTGTACGAAACTTGAAACGTATATTAGGTATAGTTGAACAGAAAAATGTTGATTTGCAACTTAAGTGTCAATCATTAGAACAAATGCTTGCTTTGTGTGATAAGTTGCCTCCACTTCCTAAGAAAGAATGCACTTATGATTTTAAGGAAGGTGAAGTGCTAGTTTCTGCAGAGGAATTATGTCTTGAGATTAAGAGTTTAAAACAAAAAATAATTCAACTGAAACAGGCTAACACACTTAAGTAATCATCTACTGTTGAAACCAATGTACCTGAATGTGTTGGTGGGATTAATAAGAAAGGGAAGGGGACAACAACATCTAGGGATGCAAAACCCATTACTATTCTTCAAAACCTACTACGTTCTCAATTTGGTAAACGTGTTTGAAAAGTTGCACCTTCAACCCAATTTATTGTCAAGAGAGTTCATTCTCAAAATGGTTCTTTGTTAACTGAAAAGATTCCTATGATCTCAATGTCAAATCAATCAAAGGAAAGTCTTTTAACGAAATTAGTCAAGTCAACACAACACACGAGTCCAAAACCTGATTTGAGTGAGTATGATGCAAAGGAACGTAAAATCAAATTGGAAATTTTGCAAAATCAATCATCTCATGTGTCAACTGAAAATTTTGGATGTCTAACTAACAGAGGTGTTTTTCGTGTCACAGGTCATAATCCAAATTTGACTTACAAGTCTCTATAGGTTCCTAAGTCTACGACTAAGAAAGTAGCAACCAAACCAAAGCAATCTGCTAGTCGACCTAGGAAATCATCTCATGTCTTTCAATTTTTGTCTGTGAACAAAACATCTGCTTGGAATAAGTTGTGTGTTAAGACTTCTGATAATGATGTAAAACTTGATATTGCATACGATGCTTCATGTAATATGGTTTAAAATGATGCTTTATTGTCTAAATTGCATGATGCTTTACGTGAATATCTCTTTGTTGATCCAAAGTTTATTGTTGGTACTAACCGTAGAGGACCCAAGAAACTTTTGGTACCTAAACTCTAGGAAATTAACGTTTTCAGAGTTTCGACGTCTGTGTTTGGTATATCGATTCCGGTTGCTCTCGACACATGACGGGCGATAAATCCTTGGTTGTCAATTTCGTTGACAAATTCCTAGGAACGGTTACTTTTGGAAACGATGAGATTGCAGCAATAACGGGTTATGGAGATTTTTTGAAAAATGGCATAATGATCAAACGGGTCTCATATGTTGAGGGCTTGGGGTGCAGTTTATTTAATGTCAGCCAATTTTGTGACGGAGATCTCAAGGTTTTGTTTGAACGTCGTCAATGCTCGGTGCAATCCACCGATGGAAACGATCTCCTTGTTAGTAAACATTGTGCTTCACTTTATACTATTGACCTCAATGATGCACCATCACATGCAACCATGTATTTGGTTACTCGTTCAACAAAGAAAAATTCATGGTTATGGCATCACCGGATGTCACACCTGAATTATAAGGGTATTAATCGACTGGTCTCTAAAGACTTAGTTAATGGTATTCCATGCTTTCAATATGATAAGCATCATGTGTGTCCATCATGTGCGATGGGCAAGCTAAAACGGACTAATCATCCGCTTAAGCAAAACCCCAATACTTCATCGTCCTTACAATTATTGCATATGGACTTATGTGGACCCATGCGTATTACTAGCCTTGGTGGCCGGAAACATGTGCTTGTCATTGTAGATGACTATACCCGATTTACATGGATTTTCCTTCTAAGGACTAACTCAGAAACCCCCGCCATTATCATTGAGTTCATTAAAAAGACTCGACGCTCTTTTAACAAGCATGTTAAGAGTATTCGAACTGATAATGGGACGGAATTTAAGAATGACCTGCTTAATAGTTATTTGAAAGACCAAGGCATTGAACATCAGTTCTCTGCTGCACGAACCCCTCAACAGAATGGAGTAGTCGAATGACGTAATCGTACATTGTGCGAAGCAACTCGAACGATGCTTGGTTACTCCAAACTGTAGTGACCCGATGATAATGCTAAAAACGAACATATATTTCATAGCATTATTTCTCAAGAAAGACAAGCTTTTAGTTGCAATTGTCCTATTTACAAGTGATATTCGGTTAAATTATAAAAGGTGAAGACAAAAGACAGATTCGACGAATTGAAGACGCAAATGACCAAAAAGCTCAAAAGTACAAAATACAATCAAAGAGGTTCCAAT
This sequence comes from Rutidosis leptorrhynchoides, assembly GCF_046630445.1. Taxonomy (NCBI): domain Eukaryota; kingdom Viridiplantae; phylum Streptophyta; class Magnoliopsida; order Asterales; family Asteraceae; genus Rutidosis; species Rutidosis leptorrhynchoides. Next base: position 557,835,689 of record NC_092334.1, on the reverse strand, counting down.
TATTGATAAGAAACGTCTCAGAATTACAAGAGTACAAGACTCAAAACGCAAAGTACAAGATATTAAATTGTACGCAAGGACGTTCGAAAATTCAGAACCGGGACCAGAGTCAACTCTCAATGCTCGACGCAACGGACTAAAAATTACAAGTTAACTATGTATATAAATATAATATAATATATAATTAATTATATAAATTATATATATATTATATTTATATATTAAAACCGTCGGCAGACTAGGATCCAAACTTGTGTGAGCCGGATTTACGAACTCCGCGACTCGCAGAGTTTGTAGTGCAAAAAGGGCGCGACTCGCGGAGCAGCCAAATTCGAAAATGCCTATAAAAGGCAACGCATTTTGATCGTTTTAAATATCCATCTTTCAATCTCTCTATCTATATGTAAACGTGTATATATATTTATATTTTAATTTTAATTCTAATAATAAGGGTATGTTAGCGAATAATGTAAGGGTGTAAGTCAAAATTCTGCCCGTGTAACGCTACGCTATTTTTAATCATTGTAAGTTATGTTCAACCTTTTTACATTAATGTCTCGTAGCTAAATTATTATTATGCTTATTTAATACCAAAGTAATCATGATGTTGGGCTAATTACTAAAATTGGGTAATTGGGTTTTGTACCATAATTGGGGTTTGGACAAAAGAACGACACTTGTGGAAATTAGACTATGGGCTATTAATGGGCTTTATATTTGTTTAACTAAATGATAGTTTGTTAATTTTAATATAAAGATTTACAATTGGACGTCAGTATAAATGACCATATACACTCGATCGGACACGATGGGCGGGGTATTTATATGTACGAATAATCGTTCATTTAACCGGACATGGGAATGGATTAATAGTCTATGGAATTATTAAAACAGGGGTGAAATTATGTACAAGGACACTTGGCGTAATTGTTAATAAAGTATTAAAACCTTGGGTTACACGCAGTCGATAACCTGGTGTAATTATTAAATAAAGTATTAAAACCTTGTTACAGTTTAAGTCCCCAATTATTTGGAATATTTGACTTCGGGTATAAGGATAATTTGACGAGGACACTCGCACTTTATATTTATGACTGATGGACTGTTATGGACAAAAACCAGACGAATATATTAAATAATCCAGGACAAAGGACAATTAACCCATGGGCATAAAACTAAAATCAACATGTCAAACATCATGATTACGGAAGTTTAAATAAGTATAATTCTTTTATTTCATATTTAATTTCCTTTATTTTATATTTAATTGCACTTCTAATTATCGTACTTTTATTTATTGTTATTGTATTTAATTGCACTTTTAATTATCGTACTTTTTAATTATCGCAATTTTATTTTATCGCACTTTTATTTATCGCAATTTCATTATCGTTATTTACTTTACGCTTTAAATTAAGTTATATTTATTTTTAATATTTTACATTAGGTTTTAACTGCGACTAAAGTTTTAAAAATCGACAAACCGGTCATTAAACGGTAAAAACCCCCTTTATAATAATAATATTACTTATTTATATATTTGTATTTTTATAAATTAAAACTAATATAGCGTTAAGCTTTGTTTAAAGATTTTCCCTGTGGAACGAACCGGACTTACTAAAAACTACACTGCTGTATGATTAGGTACACTGCCTATAAGTGTTGTAGCAAGGTATAAGTATATCCATTCTATAAATAAATAAATATCTTGTGTAAAATTGTATCGTATTTAATAGTTTTTCCTAGTAAAATATAAGCTATTTCATATACACCTCTGCGCACATCAAGTATTTTTGGCGCCGCTGCCGGGGAACAAAATCTAGCTTAAAAGCCGGAAGCGCAACGCTAATATAAAAAAAAAGATTTTTATTTTTAGTTTAGTTTTATAAAAATACATTTTTGTAAAAAGACGTTTTAAATATTCGAAAATATAAAAAGAAAAACAAAAATATAAATATTTTTAAGAGTTTGTTAAATATTTAAGTTTTATAAAATTTCTGTATTTCTATTTTTATTTTAGTTTTTAAAACATAAGTTTTTATTTAATTAATATAAATTTTTTATATAAATATTAAAACAAAAAAATAAAAAATATAAATAAAAAAATATTAAAAACCGAACGATTTTGGCCTGCACCTTATTTGAAAATTTAATCACCGCGACTCGCGGAGTTTTCTGGTACGTGGCACCGCGACTCGCGGAGCCACCCTGACACGCGTGTCCAGCAACCCTAATCAGCATTTATTACGGAGTATAAATTATTATTATTTATTATAAACCCTAATTACTTAATTATTATTATAATTAGTTTTAATTTTTAATTAATTTGTATTTTTTATTTTAATTAGTTTTATAAAAATTAATACTTTTATAAAATAATAAGGATAAAAATAATATTTTTATAAAAATTATAATTTTTACAACTTTAATTTTATTTTTATATTTTGTATCTTTTTAATCATTTTTTCGTAATATTTGTATTTTTTTCGCTCATTTTTAGTTTTAAGTTCTAGTATTTTGCCGTAGCTTATTTTTTACTTCTAGATTTTTAGGCTTTGCCGTAAAATCCCTTAAGTGCTTTTTCTTTAGACTAAGATTTAGGTGCTCTAGAATTTTGCGACGCCATTTTTATATTTTAGTGCCTTTTTAAGATATTGCCATTTGGGATATAGTTTTTCTTGTAAGCTTTAATATTTTTACACGCAACTTTTAATTCTTAGTTTTTAGTTCTTTTTTAAGTTTCAACGTGCTACTTTCTTATTTTTATTTTTCGACGCCTTTTACCTATGTATCAATTATCACTCCAATTAGTAATCTCAATTTGCAATTTTAATTTTAAGTTAGTGATAATAATAAGGTTGGGTTAGTCGAGTGTTTTAAAGTTTTATAAGTCACTCTTTTTCTTTCTTATTTCTCCAATTTTAATATCGACGCGCTCTTTTTCTTTCTTATTTCTCGCCATTCTAGTTTTAGGACATAGATTTTTATTCTACTTCTTATCTAAATTTCTTAAAATTACGAAAATTTATTTTAAGTGGTTAAATTGATAGACATCAAAATTTTCTGGTTCGTAGTAATAGTTGGATTTGTACGTGGACCGGGTTATTGAAGCCAAACAGTACTCAATTATATTGAGACCAAACGAATCCTGCCCCTCTGCTGCATCTTTTGGCTATTCGAAACGTGGGCAAAATCAGAAAAGTCTATTAATTGGATAACTTATATAATTTTTCTTTCATTTTAAAAACTAATAGGATATTCAGTGAATGCACCGAGCAAGACGTTCATCACCTTTTGTACGTTCACCACTTGTAACTCGATCAAGACATCTAACAAATATTGTAGCCGTTGATTTTTCTTTAGAATCGTTATCCAGTCGACCAAGTACTCCAATTCAAATTTCCGATAATCCATTTTTTGAACCCAACCTCACAATTGAGAATCCAGAGAATATTCAGGGACGATTCATAGATCCTGAACCATTAATTTTTCCTCCGGAACCACCAATCATTCAAACAGAGATTGTTGAGGAACGAACCATTAAATCAGAATCCTCTAGTGATTCAGATTCAAAAAATTCAACCATGGAGAATCTAGAACCTTTAAGTATGGAAGACCGAATAAGAGCTAAACGCACTAGCCAAGGTCACGCAATTACTCATCCAGACATTAATGCGCCAGATTATGAAATCAAAGGACAAATTCTACACATGGTGACTAATCAATGCCAATTTAGTGGTGCGCCGAAGGAAGATCCAAATGAACATCTTCGTACCTTTAATAGGATCTGCACACTATTTAAAATAAGAGAAGTTGAGGATGAACAAATATATCTCATGTTATTTCCCTGGAATTTAAAGGGAGAAGCCAAAGATTGGTTGGAATCATTACCTGAAGGGGCGATTGATACATGGGACGTTTTAGTTGAAAAATTTCTTAAACAATTCTTTCCGGCATCTAAAGCCGTAAGACTTCAAGGAGAAATTGTTACGTTCACACAGAAACCAAATGAAACTCTATATGAGGCGTGGACAAGATTTGGAAAGTTATTGAGAGGATGTCCGCAACATGGTTTAGACACTTTTCAAATAGTACAAATATTCTACCAAGGATGCGACATCACTACAAGGAAAGACATCGATATAGCAGCTGGTGGTTCTATTATGAAGAAAACCGAAACTGATGCTTACAAAATTATTGATAACACTGCTTCCCACTCACATGAGTGGCACCAAGAAAAAGATATCGTTAGATCATCTAAAGCAGCTAGAGCCAATTCTAGCCATGACTTAGATTCCATTTCAGCAAAGATAGATGCTGTCGAGAGACGAATGGAAAAGATGACTAAAGATATTCACTCAATACGAATTAATTGTGAGCAGTGTGGAGGACCACATTTGATAAAAGATTGTCTCAGTATTGAACTAACAATAGAACAAAGAGAGAATATTTCATATCTAAACCAAAGGCCTGGAAATAATTATCAGAATAATTATCAACCGCCAAGACCAATTTACAATCAAAACCAGAATTATAATCGAAATATTCCATACAACAACCAACAAGGTCCTAGCAATCAACAAGTATCCAATAATACTTACAATCAACAAAGACCTAATTTTCAAAACAAACTACCACAAACCGATGATAAAAAGCCAAATTTAGAAGATATGATGACGAAGCTAGTTGAAACTCAAACGCAGTTTTTCACATCTCAGAAACAAACCAATGAACAAAATGCTCAAGCATTTAGAAATCAACAAGCTTCTATTCAAAATTTGGAACAAGAAGTAAGTAACCTAGCAAGGTTAATAGGAGAAAGAAAACCGGGAAGTCTAACTAGTGATACAAATGCTAACCCCCGGAATGAAACAGCTAAAGCTATTACCACAAGAAGTGGTACAACACTTAAACCACCTGAAATACCTGTAATTTCTGATGAAGCTATTCCTACTCCACAAGAACCACAACCTGAACAAGATAAGGAAAAAGAACCGGTAGTTGAAAAGGTTAATGAAGATAACACAGTTAAGGCTAAACCTTATGTTAAACCATACCAACCACCACTTCCTTACCCGAGTAAAATGAAAAAAGAGAAACTTGAAGCCGAGCAATCCAAATTCTTGGATATGTTTAAACAGATAAATGTAAATCTTCCTTTCATTGATGTGATTTCAGGAATGCCTAGATATGCTAAATTTCTGAAAGATCTAATCTCGAATAGAAAGAAAATGGAAGAACTCTCGGCTGTTACTATGAATGCTAATTGTTCAGCAGTGCTGTTGAATAATATACCAGAAAAACTATCTGATCCAGGAAGTTTCACAATTACATATTTTCTGGGTAGTCTTAGTTCAATAGAAGCATTGGCAGACTTAGGTGCTAGTATAAATCTAATGCCGTATTCACTATACGCTAAACTAGACCTTGGAGAATTGAAACCAACAAGAATAAGCATACAACTAGCCGATCGATCAATAAAATATCCTGAAGGGATAATGGAGAACATGCTAGTTAAAGTTGGTACTTTAGTATTTCCAGTAGATTTTGTTGTTCTGGACATGGAAGAAGATTCTCAAGTTCCTCTCATATTAGGAAGACCATTCTTAAACACGGCTAAAGCAATGATAGACGTGTTCGGTAAGAAACTGACCCTAAGTATAGAGGATGAGAGTGTTACCTTTTCAGTTGATAGAGCAATGCAACAACCGCAATCTGCAGATGATACATGTTATTATATTCAAACTATAGAATCACATGCAGAATTGTTAGAAGAATTTCCAGAATTACAAGGAACAGGAAAATGTTCTTTAGGAGAAGGAACTGAACCAATTGATGAAATTGAAATGTTAGCTACACTAATGGCTAATGGATATGAACCAACAACAGAAGAAATTCAAATGCTAAAAGAAGAAGACAGATATCGATATAAATCATCGATAGAAGAACCACCGACATAAGAGTTAAAGCCACTTCCAAACCATTTGGAATACGCTTATTTACATGGCGAATCTGAATTACATGTAATAATATCGTCTTCTCTTACTGAAAATGAGAAATCACAACTCATTTCTGTGTTGAAAGCTCATAAACCAGCCATTGCATGGAAGATTCATGATATTAAAGGAATAAGTCCTTCGTATTGCACACATAAAATCCTTATGGAAGAAGGTCATAAAACGTATGTGCAACGCCAACGAAGACTAAATCCTAATATGCAAGATGTAGTTAAGAAAGAAATTATTAAACTGCTTGATGCAGGTTTAATTTATCCAATTTCTGATAGTCCATGGGTATGCCCAGTTCAATGCGTACCTAAGAAAGGTGGCATGACTGTCATTACAAATGAGAAAAATGAGCTTATTCCTACTAGGACTGTAACAGGATGGCGTGTGTGTATTGATTATAGAAAATTAAATGACGCCACCAGAAAAGATCACTTTCCCTTACCTTTCATTGTTCAAATGTTGGAAAGATTAGCCGGAAATAGTTACTATTGTTTTCTTGATGGTTTTTCCGGATATTTTCAAATTTCAATAGCACCCGAAGACCAAGAGAAACCCACATTCACGTGCCCTTATGGTACTTTTTCTTACAAACGCATGCCATTTGGACTTTGCAACGCCCCTGCAACCTTTCAAAGGTGCATGATGGCGATTTTTCACGACATGATAGAAGAATGCATGGAAGTTTTCATGGATGACTTTTCAGTCTTCGGTGATACTTTTGAAACATGTCTAGCTAATCTTGAACGAATGCTGATTAGATGCAAACAATCAAATCTAGTTCGTAATTGGGAGATATGCCATTTCATGGTTAAAGAAGGCATCGTTCGTGGACATAAAATTTCAAAGGAAGGAATTGAAGTGGATAGAGCTAAAGTAGATGTAATTGCTAAACTTCCACATCCCACCAATGTTAGAGGAGTTAGGAGTTTTCTAGGACATGCCGGTTTTTACCGACGCTTCATAAAAGATTTTTCTAAAATTGCCACTCCTATGAATAAACTCCTAGAAAATGATGCTCCATTCATCTTTTCAGATGAATGCATCAAATCTTTTAATATTCTTAAAGAGAAACTCACTAATGCGCCGATCATGATAACACCAAATTGGAATTTACCGTTTGAACTTATGTGCGATGCAAGTGATTTTGCAATGGGAGCCGTTTTAGGACAAAGGATTGAAAAACGATTTCAACCTATATATTATGCTAGTAACACATTACAAGGAGCCCAAACGAATTACACAACTACTGAAAAAGAACTCCTTGCTATTGTCTTTTCTTTTGATAAATTTCGTTCATATCTCATTCTAGCTAAAACGGTGGTCTATACCGACCATTCTGCTCTTAGATACCTATTTTCGAAACAAGATGCCAAACCAAGATTAATCTGTTGGATCTTACTCTTACAAGAGTTTGATATTGAAATCTGAGATAAAAGAGGAGCAGAAAATCTCGCCGCTGATCATCTTTCTCGTCTTGAAAATCCCGAATTAGAAGTTCTAAATGAATCGGCCATACAAGACAACTTTCCTGATGAATATCTATTGAAGATAGATTATAATGAAATACCATGGTTTGCAGACTATGCAAACTACTTAGTATGTGGATTCCTTGAAAAAGGATTGTCGTACCAAAAACGAAAGAAATTCTTTAGTGATATAAAACACTATTTCTGGGAAGATTCACATTTGTTTAAAAGTTGTTGATGTGGTAGCGGAGGGGTACGTGATAGTACTATATTTTACTACGAAATACGTTACAAATTACACAAGTTTTAATTTATTTATCGAGTGGATATACTTAAACCTTGCTACAACACTATAGGCAGTGTACCTAATCGTAGAGTAGTATAGTTTTTAGTAAGTCCGGTTCGTTCCACAGGGAGCTGGTGATACTTATTATATTTTTAACTATATTTATACAAAATATATATAATTATATATAATAATATATAAAAGGGGGTTTACCGTTTAATGACCGGTTTGTCGATTTTATATTTTTAAGCGTAAAGATAAATGACAATAATTAAAGTGCGTAAAATAAATAAATGACGATAAATAAAATAACAATAAATAAAATTGCGATAGAATATGAAATAAAAGGATTATGCTTATTTAAACTTCCGTAATCATGATGTTTGACGTGTTGATTTTAGTTTTATGCCCATGGGTTAATTGTCCTTTGTCCTGGATTATTTAATATGTCCGTCTGGTTTTTGTCCATAACAGTCCATCAGTCATAAATATAAAATGCGAGTGCCCTCGTCAAATTATTATTATACCCGAAGTTAAATATTCCAACTAATTAGGGATTCGAATTGTAACAAGGTTTTAATACTTTGTTTAATGAATACACCAGGTTATCGACTGCGTGTAAACCAAGGTTTTACTACTTTGTTAACAATTACACCAATTACCCTTGAATGTAATTTCACCCCTGTTTTAATTATTCTAGTGGCTATTAATCCATTCCCGTGTCCGGTTAAATGAACGATTATTCGTACATATAAATACCCCGCCCATCGTGTCCGATCGAGTGTATATGGTAATTTATAGGGACGCCCAATTGTAAATCTTTATATTAACATTAACAAACTATCATTTAGTTAAACAAATATAAAGCCCATTAATAGCTCATAGTCTAATTTCCACAAGTGTCGTTCTTTTGTCCAAACCCCAATTATGGTACAAAGCCCAATTACCCATTTTAGTAATTAGCCCAACATCATGATTACTTCGGATTAAATAAGCATAATAATAACTTAAGTACGAGACATTAATTTAAAAAGGAGAACATAGCTTACATTGATTATTTATCGCGTAGTGGTACACGGACAGAATTTCGACTTCAAAACCCGTAAAAATAACTTTTACATAACCCAAACTAATCTAATATAACACTAATCTATACTATATTTATTTATATATTATAAATTTATTATTATTATTACATTATTCTTACGGAGTATTATTATGTATATGTGTGTGGTGTGTGTAAAAACGAACGAAAACTGGCAAATTTATAGACCAGGCCTGATTCTGATCCTCATGCGACTCGCATGGGAAATAGCCTTCTGGCCATGCGAGTCGCATGGCCACCCTGGACAGCTCACATTGATTTGTCTCATAGCTTGCCGACATAATATTAAATATAAATAAAATATAAATAATTTTAATAATTATTTATATATTATATTATATTTATATGCATAGTAGACTAGATATTTTTTGTCCGTTGCGTCGCGCGTTTCTTCTTGGCTCGGGTCCCGGTTCCGGATTTTCGGACGTCTTCGCGTATTATTTTATATCGTGTACTTTGCGTTCCGCAACTTGTACTCTTGTCATTTTTAGACGTTCTTCATCAATAATTTGAACCACTTTAATTGTATCTTGTACATTTGAGCATTTTGGACCTTTCCGTCTTTAATTCTTCGTTTTCGCCTTTTGTCTTTGCACTTATTAAATATAAACGAATATTACTTGAATATGGAACAATTACAACTAAAATCCTGTCTTTCTTGGGGGATAATGCTATGAAATATATGTTCCTTTTTAGCCTTATCAGTTGTCCCGATGGAATAATACGTCGATGTGTATTCGGAGATGAAGCCAATCAAATCTTAAACCATTGTCACACAGGACCAACAGGAGGGCATTATGGGCCTCAACTAACAGCAAGAAAAGTTTATGATGCTGGATTCTATTGGCCTACAATTTACAAAGACGCACACCTTCTTTGCAAATCCTGTGATGCTTGTCAAAGGACCGGAAAAATAAGTCAACGTGATGAAATGCCACAAAATGTCATTCAAGTATGTGAAGTATTTGACATTTGGGGTATTGACTTTATGGGTTCATTTCCAAAATCTCATAATAATCTCTACATTCTCGTTGCCATAGATTATGTATCTAAATGGGCGGAAGCACAAGCTCTTCCAACTAACGATGCACGAGTTGTAGTCAACTTTTTAAAACATTTTTTTTGCAAGGTTTGGAACACCAAAAGCTTTAATAAGTGATCGGGGTACTCATTTCTGTAATAATCAACATGAGAAAGTTCTTAAAAGATATGGAGTAACTCATAAAATCTCCACTGCATATCATCCACAAACAAGTGGACAAGTTGAAAATACCAACCGAGCTTTAAAACGTATTCTAGAGAAAACCGTAGGATCAAATCCGAAGGAATGGTCCATAAAATTAGAGGATGCACTCTGGGCTTTTAGAACAGCCTACAAAACTCCAATTGGAACCACACCTTTTAGACTTGTTTACGGAAAAGCATGTCATCTTCCAGTAGAAATTGAACACAAAGCATTTTGGGCTTTGAAGACATGTAATCTTGATTTACATGAAGCTGGACGTCTACGGTTAAGTCAACTAAACGAATTAGAAGAATTAAGACATGAAGCATACGAAAATTCGTTAATCTATAAGGAAAGAACGAAGAAATGGCATAATAAAAGAATCAGAAGTTCAAAAGAATTTAAAGAAGGAGACAGAGTTCTTCTTTTCAATTCACGATTCAAGCTATTTCCTGGAAAATTAAAATCAAGATGGTCTGGACCATTCATAGTCAAAAGAGTTTTCCCATACAGAACGATAGAATTAATAAATTCAAATGGGATTGAATTTAAAGTTAATGGTCACAGAGTTAAACACTACATAGATAGTCCAATGGAAGTTGACAACGAAGTTAATCACAATTTCGACACCACAGCTAACTAAGTGTGGGGAGAATCAAGTCTTTAAAGGATAAAATGTATTTCTGTTAGAGTTAGATTTTCTGTTTTCGTGTAGTTCTCGAAAATAGAACCCGAATGGTCTTTCCCTAGCAGACCCTAAAGAACTAGTCTTCTCCCCCCATTCTGAATTTTTATTTTTTTAGGTTTTTACGAAATGAAGACTTCCTGTGAACTAAACCATGGTCTAATGCTACACGCTTTGATCACTAAACGTAATAATGACACACTTCCGAGTGAACTAGTACCAGTAATCAGAGAAAAATTAGACGGAGTAAGAAAAGAATCCAGATGCGAAGATAATAAGTTACAATTTGGTAAAGGAAAATCAAAATCCACAGCGAAAAGAAGAGCACGACACCTTGAAAGATGCCACAAATGCGGAAAATGGTCACACGAAGGTAAATGTTCAAATAATCAAACCTATTCAAACACCGAATTTGTTACTTTATGCAGAGATGGACCATTCATATGTTTAGAAGAAAAAACATTAAATGCTCGAGGTTACGCCTATGTAGCCATGGAAAATCAATTAGTCTGACTATCTTATGAGTGGGCTAGAGCATATCACTAAGAAATCTATTTCACAGGTAAGTCTGTATAGTTTTTATTTTTATTTTTATTTTTAACCTTTTGATAATAAACGCTAATTTGTTCGCTATAAAGTATTAAATTGGTATTCGATGAAATTAGGTCTTGCGACCAAAATTGTTGATATCATACAAAAAAAAAATATTTATCACATCACTGCGAAATTTAACGTTTATTCTTAAGGTATAAATATCTTTAATCAATCAACCCAAAATATTTCAAAAATTCGTCATGAGTTAAATTAGGTCATGGAACCGAAATTACTTTACCGAAAAGAGGGGCGTATATTTTTGATAATATTTGATTGATTAAAGTGGGATAAAAGACCAAAAAGATTTTTAATTTTATTTTTACCATATTTTTTTTAAAATTAATATATTAATATTAAAATAATATTGTAAACTTTTTAAATCAATATATTTAAAATTGTAAATATTTGGAAAATTAATATTTTTAATATAAGTTTGTATGTATACAAACAAAGTTAAATTTAAGTTTGGTGTGAATTTTTAATAATATGAATTTTTAATTTTATGCATTTTAAATTTAAGTTTGGTGTGAATTTAAAAAACAAAAATTTACTTTATTTTGTTAAGTTAAAAATACGATTTTTAAAATTCGTCGTAAGTTGAAGACTAGGTCTTTGAACCGAAATTGCTTTACCCGAGGGAGGGACGAGAACTTTTATTATCATTATTTTTAATCTTATTGACTTAAAGTATGCCAAAAAAAAATTAAAAAATCCAAAAAATCTTATCTTTTAAAACAACGCTTCAAAAAGACAAATTTTAAAATTTTGTTGAGGGACAGACTAGGTCAACGTACCGAAACGCCCTCATTCTTAAAAGAAACAAAATTTTAAAATTAATTAATTATTTGTTTTATAAGTTAAAAAAATAAATCCAATATGTTTGAAAACTTTGGTAAAATTTAATCATTTTTCTACGCTAATCACCCTCAATAATTTAAATTGTTACTGATTTCTTGCAAATGAGGGCATTGCAAGATCTTAAGTGTGGAAAAGGGTTAAATTCTTTCGGATTTTTAAAATTTTTACTTTATACACTTGGTTACCATTAGAAATACTAGTAAAACAGTAGTTGTATTAGAATCTAGTGCTCTCTGATAATAAAGAACAGCCCTAGTCTTATATACTGACTACCCAATTCTAGTAAAAATTTTCAAAATTTTCAATTAAATGAACTCAAAATCATGTTTATACATATTTATGAACGATAAAACTAGGTGTTAACACCGAAATTATTGTTACCTTGTAAAGGACATAAATTGAGAAACAAACCAAAATGTTAGAATTCATTTAAAATGGAATAGAGGAGAACAAAAAGGAAAAATAAAAGCCAAGTGTGGGAAAATTCACCAAGTTATCATAAACATAAGTCACATATTTCTGTAACAAATAATTGAAGATACTTTTGCTTTGGACTAAACTAAACAGTTTTACCCAATTTACTGTAATATATTTCAAAGAAAAGATGGATTTACACGATGAATCAATTCCATCATTAAAAGGAAGTAAAGTCTTCCGAAAAAGAAACGCGCTTCTTGATTTAGGTCATGAAGTTGTCGTCCAGACCAGCTGTAGGTTGACGAAAAATCTAGAAAAGTCATCTCTAAAATCAGCAGGAAATCCATGGACCTCAGCATAAAACAGGGTCGCTAAGTGGTCAGACTTATCCTAACCATGAGAGGATCTGTCTTGTAAAATGGGGAGGACACCGTGCCAATTAGCTTGATAAGACTAATGAATCAGATCCCCAGAAAGGATAATCTCCTTAAAGATCAAAAATCAGCTTTTAAGACTGATATTACTCAATCCTTGAGATTGACCTTAAAGATTGAGAATTCAAACTCATGGAATTCGATGATATCTAAACTCGAGCTTGAACGAGAAAATATTTTGATCAAAATTTCAAACCGATTTGTTTTCTAAAAACCTATTTTCAATGCGTTCATTACCATTGAACGTAAAATCCTAGGAATTCACCTGAAATTCATTAGGTCACCTGAACCAAATCGGGTGTCAACCGTAAGAACGGTGGTTGCATAGTATGGTCAAAGACAGGACCTTGTGCCAAACCAAAAAATTATAAGGGTGAGCTTTACTATTGCTCCTACCAAGGATAGTAATTGCGTTCGACACGTTATAGACCATAATTAAAAGCATGTCAGGGGATATTGCCTTAACAGTTGCTTGTTCAACGCTTTCCTTTACAACCGGACGGTAGTTTACCGAAAGGTAATATACGGAGCAAGTATACTGGACGTGTTGCTTTCCCAATACAAGGTTAGCAAGTGGGTGACACAAAACCGCAAGTTTTGAGCTAAAATTTTCAAATCTGAAACCCACTAAACCCACAAAAAGAATTTGCAAACACCGGTGAAGGGTTATTTCGGAAAACTTAATTAGGGTAAAAGCTAGAATGAATTTTCAAAAGATCAAATGTTTTCATAAAAATCCAATTTCCTTAATGGATCTAAATTTTTATAGTCATGTGGGACTGTAAACCACATCGTTACTACCATTGTTTATACCGCCGTATTGAAATCACTGATGTACAAAGTGTGAAGAATAAAGAAGTGATTCTAGTATTTCAAGACTATATTGCTTGAGGACAAGCAACGCTCAAGTGTGGGAATATTTGATAATGCTAAAAATGAACATATATTTCATAGCATTATTCCTCAAGAAAGACAAGCTTTTAGTTGCAATTGTCCTATTTACAAGTGATATTCGGTTAAATAATAAAAGGTGAAGACAAAAGACAGATTCGACGAATTAAAGACGCAAATGACCAAAAAGCTCAAAAGTACAAAATACAATCAAAGAGGTTCCAATTATTGATAAGAAACGTCTCAGAATTACAAGAGTACAAGATTCAAAACGCAAAGTACAAGATATTAAATTGTACGCAAGGATGTTCGAAAATTCGGAACCGGGACCAGAGTCAACTCTCAACGCTCGACGCAACGGACTAAAAATTACAAGTTAACTATGTATATAAATATAATATAATATATAATTAAATATAAAAATTATATATATATTATATTTATATATTAAAACCGTCGGCAGACTAGGATCCAAACTTGTGTGAGCTGGATTTACGAACTCCGCGACTCGCGGAGTTTGTAGTGCAAAAAGGGCGCGACTAGCGGAGCAGCCAAATTCGAAAATGCCTATAAAAGGCAACGCATTTTGATCGTTTTAAATATCCATCTTTCAATCTCTCTATCTATATGTAAACGTATATATATTTATATTTTAATTTTAATTTTAATTTTAATTCTAATAATAAGGGTATGTTAGCGAATGTTGTAAGGGTGTAAGTCGAAATTCTGCCCATGTAACGCTACGCTATTCTTAATTATTGTAAGTTATGTTCAACCTTTTTACATTAATGTCTCGTAGCTAAATTATTATTATGCTTATTTAATACCGAAGTAATCATGATGTTGGGCTAATTACTAAAATTAGGTAATTGGACTTTGTACCATAATTGGGGTTTGGACAAAAGAACGACACTTGTGGAAATTAGACTATGGGCTATTAATGGGCTTTATATTTGTTTAACTAAATGATAGTTTGTTAATTTTAATATAAAGATTTACAATTGGACGTCCCTATAAATGACCATATACACTCGATCGGACACGATGGGCGGGGTATTTATATGTACGAATAATCGTTCATTTAACCGGACACGGGAATGGATTAATAGTCTATGGAATTATTAAAACAGGGGTGAAATTATGTACAAGGACACTTGGCGTAATTGTTAACAAAGTATTAAAACCTTGGGTTACACGCAGTCGATATCCTGGTGTAATTATTAAACAAAGTATTAAAACCTTGTTACAGTTTAAGTCCCCAATTAGTTGGAATATTTGACTTTGGGTATAAGGATAATTTGACGAGGACACTCGCACTTTATATTTATGACTGATGGACTGTTATGGACAAAAACCAGACGGACATATTAAATAATCCAGGACAAAGGACAATTAACCCATGGGCATAAAACTAAAATCAGCACGTCAAACATCATGATTACGGAAGTTTAAATAAGCATAATTCCTTTATTTCATATTTAATTTCCTTTATTTTATATTTAATTGCACTTCTAATTATCGTACTTTTATTTATTGTTATTGTATTTAATTGCACTTTTAATTATCGTACTTTTTAATTATCGCAATTTTATTTTATCACACTTTTATTTATCGCAATTTCATTATCGTTATTTACTTTACGCTTTAAATTAAGTTATATTTATTTTTAATATTTTACATTAGGTTTTAACTGCGACTAAAGTTTTAAAAATCGACAAACCGGTCATTAAACGGTAAAAACCCCCTTTATAATAATAATATTACTTATTTATATATTTGTATTTTTATAAATTAAAACTAATATAGCGTTAAGCTTTGTTTAAAGATTTTCCCTGTGGAACGAACCGGACTTACTAAAAACTACACTACTGTACGATTAGGTACACTGCCTATAAGTGTTGTAGCAAGGTTTAAGTATATCCATTCTATAAATAAATAAATATCTTGTGTAAAATTGTATCGTATTTAATAGTTTTTCCTAGTAAAATATAAGCTATTTCATATACACCTCTGCGCACATCACCCGAACTTTTCCATGTTTATTTATATTAATTGAATATGATAATTACATGATTAAGTGTTTCCAACATTTTAAGCAATCAAACTTGTTAAGACGTGATTAATTGAAATAGGTTTCATATAGACAATTGACCACCCAAGTTGACCGTTGATTCACGAACGTTAAAACTTGTAAAAACTATATGATGACATATATATGGTTACATATATAGTTAACATGATATTATGATAAGTAAGTATCTCATTAGGTATTTTAACAATGAGTTATATACATAAAATTGAGTTTATTGAATTAAGAAACTCGAAACGATATATATAACGATTATCATTATAACAATGTCTTACTAAATACATATGAATCATATTAAGATATTTATACACTATGTTTAATCATGATAAATGATAAGTAAACATGTCATTAAGTGTATTAACAATGAACTACATATGTAAAAACAAGACTACTAACTTAATGATTTCGAAACGAGACATATATGTAACGATTATCGTTGTAACAACATTTAACTGTATATATATCATTCTAAGATATATTAATATATCATAATATCATGATAATTTAATAATTTAATATCTCTTTAGATATAATAAACAATGGGTTAACAACATTTAACAAGATCGTTAACCTAAAGGTTTCAAAACAACATTTACATGTAACGACTAACGATGACTTAACGACTCAGTTAAAATGTATATACATGTAGTGTTAGTTAAAATGTATATACATGTAGTGTTTTAATATGTATTCATACACTTTTGAAAGACTTCAAGGAACTTATCAAAATACTTCTACTTAACAAAAATGCTTACAATTACATCCTCGTTCAGTTTCATCAACAATTCTACTAGTATGCACCCGTATTCGTACTCGTACAATACACAGCTTTTAGATGTATGTACTATTGGTATATACACTCCAATGATCAGCTCTTAGCAGCCTATGTAAGTCACCTAACACATGTGGGAACCATCATTTGGCAAGTAGCATGAAATATCTCATAAAATTACAAAAATATTAGTAATCATTCATGACTTATTTACATGTAAACAAAATTACACATCCTTTATATCTAATACATATACCAACGACCAAAAACACCTACAAACACTTTCATTCTTCAATTTTCTTCATCTAATTGATCTCTCTCAAGTTCTATCTTCAAGTTCTAAGTGTTCTTCATAAATTCTATAAGTTCTAGTTTCATAAAATCAAGAATACTTCCAAGTTTGCTAGCTTACTTCCAATCTTGTAAAGTGATCATCCAACCTCAAGAAATCTTTCTTATTTACAGTAAGATATCTTTCTAATACAAGGTAATACTCATATTCAAACTTTGATTCAATTTCTATAACTATAACAATCTTATTTTGAGTAGAAATCTTACTTGAACTTGTTTTCGTGTCATGATTCTGCTTCAAGAACTTTCAAGCCATCCAAGGATCCTTTGAAGCTAGATCTATTTTTTTCATTTCTAGTAGGTTTATCCACAAAACCTAAAGTAGTAATGATGTTCATAACATCATTCGATTCATATATATAAAACTACCTTATTCGAAGGTTTAAACTTGAAATCACTAGAACATAGTTTAGTTAATTCTAAACTTGTCCGCAAAGAAAAGTTAATC
Organism: Rutidosis leptorrhynchoides; assembly: GCF_046630445.1. Classification (NCBI taxonomy): domain Eukaryota; kingdom Viridiplantae; phylum Streptophyta; class Magnoliopsida; order Asterales; family Asteraceae; genus Rutidosis; species Rutidosis leptorrhynchoides. The sequence goes on along the minus strand of NC_092334.1, from coordinate 557,818,060 downwards.
CTTCTAACTTGACTTTTAAAATCAACTAAACACATATTCTATATCTATATGATATGCTAACTTAATGATTTAAAACCTGGAAACACGAAAAATACCGTAAAACCGGACATACACCGTCGTAGTAACACCGCGGGCTGCTTTGGGTTTGATAATTAAAAACTATGATAAACTTTGATTTAAAAGTTGTTATTCTAGGAAAATGATTTTTCTTATGAACATATAACTATATCCAAAAATCATGGTTAAACTCAAAGTGGAAATATGTTTTTCAAAATGGTCATCAAGACGTCGTTCTTTCGACTTAAATGACTACCTCTTACAAAAATGACTTGTAACTTATATTTCTGACTAAAAACCTATACTTTTTCTGTTTAGATTCATAAAATAAAGTTCAATATGAAACCATAGCAATTTGATTCACTCAAAACGGATTTAAAACGAAGAAGTTATGGGTAAAACAAGATTGGATATTTTTTTGATTGTTGTAGCTACGGAAAATATTGTAACAATTCTATACAAATCATATCCTAGCTAACTTATATTGTATTATACATGTATTCTAATATATTATGTAATCTTGGGATACCATAGACACGTATGCAAATGTTTTGACATATCATATCGACCCATGTATATATATTATTTGGAACAACCATAGACACTCTATATGCAGTAATGTTTGAGTTAGCTATACAGGGTTGAGGTTGATTCCAAAAATATATATACTTTGAGTTGTGATCTAGCCTGAGACGTGTATACACTGGATCGTGGATTGGGTCAAGATAATATATATCAATTTATTTTCTGTACATCTAACTATGGACAAATAGTTGTAGGTTACTAACGAGGACAACTGACTTAATAAACTTAAAACATTAAAACGTATTAAAAATGTTGTAAATATATTTTGAACATACTTTGATATATATGTACATATTTGTTATAGGTTCGTGAATAGACTAGTGGCCAAGTCTTACTTCCCGACGAAGTAAAAATCTGTGAAAGTGAGTTATAGTCCCACTTTTAAAATCTAATATTTTGGGATGAGAATACATGCAGTTTTATAAATGTTTTATGAAATAGACACAAGTAAATGAAACTACATTATATGGGTGAATGATCGAAGCCGAATATGCCCCTTTTGCTTGGTAACCTAAGAATTAGTAAACCGATCTACTAATTGACGCGAATCCTAAAGATAGATCTATTGGGCCTAACGAACCCCATCCAAAGTACTGGATGCTTTAGTACTTTGAATTCGTTTTTATCATGTCCGAAGGATTTCCCGGAATGATAGGGGATATTCTTATATGCATCTTGTTAATGTCAGTTACCAGGTGTTCACCATATGAATGAATTTTATCTCTATGTATGGGATGTATATTGAAATATGAAATCTTGTGGTCTATTATTATGATTTGATAATATATAGGTTAAACCTATAACTCACCAACATTTTTGTTGAAGTTTTAAGCATGTTTATTCTCAGGTGATTATTAAGAGCTTCCGATGTTGCATACTAAAATAAGGACAAGATTTGGAGTCCATGCTTGTATGATATTATGTAAAAACTGCATTCAAGAAACTTATTTTTGATGTAATATATTCTTATTGTAAACCATTATGTAATGGTCGTGTGTAAACGGTATATTTTAGATTATCATTATTTGATAATCTACGTAATGCTTTTTAAACCTTTATAGATAAAATAAAGGTTATGGTTGTTTTAAAAATGAATGCAGTCTTTGAAAAACGTCTCATATAGAGGTCAAAACCTCGCAACGAAATCAATTAATATGGAATGTTTATAATTAATATGAACGGGACATTTCAGTTGGTATCCGAGCGTTGGTCTTAGAGAACCAGAAATTTGCATTAGTGTATCTTATCGAGTTTGTTAGGATACATCAGTGAGTCTGGACTTCGACCGTGTTTTCTTTAAAAATGATTGCTTAACACTTTTGTTGGAAACTATATATTATTAACATGTAATTATGTGATATATTAACCTCTTAATGTGTTTGATATTGTGTGATAGATGTCTACCACTTATACAAATCCCATCGATTCACCTAATAATAATGAAGAGTTGAATATATTTTGGGAAGATTCACAAATTCCCGAAGAAGAACCGGAAGAGGAGGAACCGGAAGAGGAGGAACCGGAAGAGGAGGAACCAGAAGAGGAAGAAGAGGTTCTGGAGGAAGAAATATTGATACCTATAGTAAATCGATTAAATAAAAGAAAATCCTCAACCAACGGACCAAAGTTAATAATGATCAATGGTGTTTCCACCGAGGAAGCAAAATATTGGGCAGATTATCAATTTTCGATTCAATCCCAACGCGGATTCCGATGATGTTATAGAAATTACCTCGACCCAATTTAATAAAGCAAAAGAAAATAATAAGGGAAAAGGTATAAAAATAGAGAAACCTGATTCCAACTCCGATGAACTTTATATGTATCGGCAACGTCCGTACTTCCTAAATTGTAACAATAACCCGGGAACCTCTAAACCACCAGGTTTTTCTAAACCATTGTGGAAAATGACGGCTCGTATTAGAGGAACACCGTATATCCCTAGAAAATTAGGAAAACGAACCAAGTCCGAAGAAGAAGAAACCAGTTATTCAGATTAGAGGGTTGTAATCATGTTGTGTATTATATGTATTGTAGTGTGCTTGTACTTTTATGTTCTATGTAAAAAAAATTGCTTGTATTGTTTGTTATTTATCTTTTACAAATCTAATCATTGTCTATTTTACAGTTTAAAAACAAAATGGATGTTAATGGTAGACAATCGAATATTTTAGAAGACCTACCAGAGGATATGATTGAGGAAATCTTGTCTAGAGTCGGTCAGAATTCATCAGCACATTTAGTTATGGCGAAATTAACTTGTCAAACATTTGAAAGACTTTCCAGAAATGCCTTAGTTTATAAAAGGCTTTCCTTTGATAGGTGGGGTATATCACATTGGGGAGACCGTAAGTGATGTTTCGCGAGGTGTATACGAAATACTATTATTTTTACAGGAAATACTATTAAATACGGTACAATTTTACACAAGATATTTATTTATTTATAGAATGGATATACTTAAACCTTGCTACAACACTTATAGGCAGTGTACCTAATCGTACAGTAGTGTAGTTTTTAGTAAGTCCGGTTCGTTCCACAGGGAAATCTTTAAACAAAGCTTAACGCTATATTAGTTTACTTTTATAAAAATACAAATATATATATAAGTAATATTATTATTATAAAAGGGGGGTTTTTACCGTTTAATGACCGGTTTGTCGATTTTAAAACTTTAGTCGCAGTTAAAACCAAATGTAAAATAATATAAATACAAGACTTAAATTAAAGCGTAAAGTAAATAACGATAATGAAATTGCGAATAATAAAAGTGCGATAAAATAAACTTGCGATAATTAAAAAGTACGATAATTAAAAATGCAATTAAATACAATAACAATAAAAATGCGATAATTAGAAGTGCAATTAAATATAAAATAAAGGAAATAAAATATGAAATAAAAGAATTATGCTTATTTAAACTTCCGTAATCATGATGTTTGACGTGTTGATTTTAGTTTTATGCCCATGGGTTAATTGTCCTTTGTCCTGGATTATTTAATATGTCCATACGGATTTTGTCCATAATAGTCCATCAGTCATAAATATAAAAAGCGAAAGCCTTCGTCAAATATTCCAACTAATTGGGGATTCGAATTGTAACAAGGTTTTAATACTTTGTTTAATGAATACACCAGGTTATCGACTGTGTGTAAACCAAGGTTTTACTACTTTGTTAACAATTACACCAATTACCCTTGAATGTAATTCACCCCTGTTTCAACAAGTCTATTAACTATTAATCCAGTTCCGTATCCGGTAAAATGAATAATTATTGGTATTTATAGATATCCCGCCCATCGTACCCAGTCAAGCGTATGTGGTTATATATAAATACGTCGAATTATAAGTTTGTATATTAAATTAACAAGGTATTGTTTAGTTAATATAAAACCCATTAATAGCCCATAGTCTAATTTCCACAAGTGTCGTTCTTTTATCCAAACCCAAATTATGGTACAAAGCTCAATTACCCAATTTTAGTAATTAGCCCAACATCATGATTACTTCGGATTAAATAAGCATAATAATAACTTAGCTACGAGACATTAAATTAAAAAGGTTGAACATAACTTACAATGATTAAAAATAGCGTAGCGTTACACGGACAGAATTTCGACTTACACCCTTACAATATTCGCTAACATACCCTTATTATTAGGATTAAAATTAAAATTAAAATTAAAATATAAATTATATATATATATTTTACGTATATAGATAGAGAGAATGATATATGATGGATTGAAAAATGCTCAGAATTCGGTTGCTTTTATAGGGACTTTCAATACTTGGGGCTCCGCGACTCGCGGCATTTTTGGCCTTCAAACTCCGCGAGTCGCGGAGATAGAAAATACAGCTCACCAGCTTTTGGAGTCTTTCTTGCCGACGATTTATTTATAAATATAATATATATATAATTAATATAATTAATTATATATTATATTTTATTTATATACATAGTTAACTTGTAATTTTTAGTCCGTTGCGTCGAGCGTTGAGAGTTGACTCATGTCCCGGTTCCGGATTTTCGAACGTCCTTGCGTACAATTTAATATCTTGTACTTTGCGTTTTGAATCTTGTACTCTTGTAATTTCGAGACGTTTCTTATCAATAATTGGAACCTCTTTGATTGTCTTTTGTACTTTTGAGCTTTTTGGTTGTTTGCGTCTTCAATTCGTCGAATCTGTCTTTTGTCTTCACCTTTTATTATTTAAACGAATATCACTTGTAAATAGAACAATTGCAACTAAAAGCTTGTCTTTCTTGAGAAATAATGCTATGAAATATATGTTCGTTTTTAGCATTATCAAATATTCCCACACTTGAGCGTTGCTTGTCCTCAAGCAATATCGTCTTGAAATACTAGAATCACTTCTTTATTCTTCACACTTTGTACATCAGTGATTTCTATACGGCGGTATAAACAATGGTAGTAACGATATGGTTTACAGTCCCACATGACTATAAAAATTTAGATCCATTAAGGAAATTGGATCTTTATGAAAACATTTGATCTTTTGAAAATTAAATCTAGTTTTTACCCTAGATAAGTTTTCCGGAATAACCCTTTACCGGTGTTTGCAAAATATTTTTGTGGGTTTGGTGGGTTTCAGATTTGAAAATTTTAGCTCAAAACTTATGGTTTTGTGTCACCCACTTGCTAACCTTGTATTTGGAAAGCAACACGTCCAGTTTACTTGTCCCGTATATTACCTTTTGGTAAACTACCGTCCGGTTGTAAAGGAAAGCGTTGAACAAGCAACTGTTAAGGCAATGTCCCCTGACATGCTTTTAATTATGGTCTATAATGTGTCGGACGCAATTACTATCCTTGGTAGGAGCAATAGTAAAGCTCACCCTTATGATTTTTCGGTCTGGCACAAGGTCCTGTCTTTGACCATGCTATGCAACCACCGTTCTTACGGTTGACACCCGATTTAGTTCAGGTGACCTAATGAATTCCAGGTGAATTCCTAGGATTTCACGTTCAATGGTAATGAACGCATTGAAAATAGGGTTTTCAGAAAACAAATCGGTTTGTAATTTTGATCAAAATATTTTCTCGTTCAAGCTCGAGTTTAGATATCATTGAATTCCATGAGTTTGTAATTCTCAATCTTTAAGGTCAATCTCAAGGATTGAGTAATATCAGGCTTAAAAGCTGATTTTTGATCTTTTAAGGAGATTATCCTTTCTGGGGATCTGATTTATTAGTCTTATCCGGCTAATTTGCATGGTGCCCCCCATTTTACGAGATAAATCCTTCTCATGGTTAGGATAAATCTGACCACTTGGCGACCCTGTTTTATGCTGAGGTCCGTGGATTTCCTGCTGATTTTAGTGATGACTTTTCTAGATTTTTCGTCAACCTACAGCTGGTCTGGACGACAACTTCATGACCTAAATCAAGAAGCGCGTTTCTTTTTCGGAAGACTTTACTTCCTTTTAATGATGGAATTGATTCATCGTGTAGATCCATCTCTTCTTTTCTTTCATCGGGTAAAATAGTTTAGTTTAGTCCAAAGCAAAAGTATTTTCAGTTATTTGTTACAGAAATATGTGACATATGTTTAAGATAACTTGGTAATTTTCCCACACTTGGCTTTTATTTTCCTTTTTATCGTCCTCTATTCCATTTTAAATGAATTTTAACATTTTGGTTTGTTTCTCAATTTATGTCCTTTCTGAGGTAACAATAATTTCGGTGTTGAAACCTAGTTTTATTGTTCATAAATATGTATAAACATGATTTTGAGTTCATTTAATTGAAAATTTTGAAAAATTTTTACTAGAATTGGGTAGTCAGTATAAAAGACTAGGGTTGTTCTTTATTATCAGAGAGCACTAGATTCTAATACAACTACTGCTTTACTAGTATTTTTAATGGTAACCAAGTGTATAAAGTAAAAATGTTAAAATCCGAAAGAATTTAACCCCTTCCCACACTTAAGATCTTGCAATGCCCTCATTTGCAAGAAATCAGTAACAATTTAAATTATTGAGGGTGATTTGTGTGAAAATGATTAAATTTTTACCAAAGTTTCCAAATATATTGGCGTTTGTTTGCTGAATGATAAATGGTGCACATCATTTGTTCATTCCGTCTTGTTGTTATTTCACATATATTTTGCATCTTGTCGTCAAAATTAGTTGCTTTTGCTGAACTTAATGTCAGTCTTTGAAAATGCGTTATTTTACCCTGTTGTGTACATAAGATAAACTGCAAACATATATACATATTTTTGAAGTTTGGTATATTACCCCACATTCAAAAATTATTAAAATCTAAGAATAAAAGTTAGAAAATTATAACAACTATTACAATATTAACATAAGTATTAAACGTATCAACATTACAAATTACAAAATAAAAAAAAACTAAGTAGACTAGGGATGATACTGGTACCAATAGGGGTTCCAGGCATAACCATAGGTGCTATAGAATGCTTCGGCAGGGTTATACGTAGGATATGGTGGTTGCATCTCTATAGACCAGGGAGGGAATATGGGTTTTGGTGTAGGAATATAGTTTCTACCTATATGTTGGCAATGAGCTATGATTTGGTTTTGATGAACTTGCCAATCTTCAAATGCTCTCTGTCTAGCATTTTCGTACTCCTGTGAAGCTATAAACCTTTGCATTTCTTGCATCTCATTTCCCCCTCCTACATTACCTTGCTGTTGGTTTCTCTCAACCTGTGGATGTCTACCATGGTATTGTACTGCGGCGTTATTTCACCTCTTCAAAACTTTCGCACCATGGTATACATTTAAACCTATAGTATCGCGGGGTTCTGGTTCTTCGACTAATAATCCCCCCCGACTTATATCCACACCGAGATATTCAGCAATCAAAGTAATAAAAATACCACCTCCTATTATGCTATGCGGTCTCATCCCCCGAACCATAGCTGATAAATAATAACCCACACAATACGGTATACTTACAGCGCTTTGTGGGTCTCGAATACACATATGGTAAAACAAATCCTGTTCATTTACCTTTTCCTTGTTCTTACCTCTTTGTGTAATCGAATTAGCTAAAAACCTATGAATTACTCTTAATTCAGCTCTATCTATATCCAAATAAGAGTAATTTCCCCCTTTGAATCGGTGATGGCTTGTCATTTGACTCCATACACCGTGTGTATCAAAATTTTCATCTATCTTTCTACCATTTAGTATCAACCCTCTACAATTGGCAGATGCTAACTCCTCAGGCGTATATATACGTAAAGCCTGAGCCATGTCTAGTAAAGACATGTGGGGCATCGAACCGCCTAACAAAAATCTAATAAAAGATCGATCGGTTAAACTAGCTACCCGATCATTCAACTCTATACTACACAACAATTCTTCACACCATACTTTATATACAGGTCTACGCATGGTGAATAAACGTACCCAGTCATTAAAAGTAGAATTACCATACCTCTGTACAAGTAATTCCCTAATTGGCCTGGCCAATTCTACAGCTTCTAAGGGTCCCCATTCTATGACCCTTGGTACCTCAACAACTTTGGAATGAAGAGTATGCAAATCCCTTTGGTATTTTGGATAATCTATCCAAAGTCTGTCAAATCTCAGGTTCGGGTGCAACTCTTCCAAGTGCATATCAGAAAATGTCATGACCGGATGAGGTATATCTTGCTTGTAGTAGTTATCCACCTCCTGTTGTTCCGCATTCTCAGCAGGAGCATTGCGAGCTTGGGATGAAGATTCACCCCTTTCAGTCTGCAAAACATATCAAACACAATTTTTGTGCATCCAAATATGCATTAGTGTCAGCAAAATCATCAATCAAAATAATTACAATGACATGATCAATTTATATCAAACTTAAGCTCATTTTCATATTTTCATCAAATCTACACTTTTTCAAAATAGCATATACGAAAATGTTCGCCAAGTTCATAAGCATTCAACTCAAATAACATGTCAAATTAATCATTACTAGCAATTAAACAAGTTTCAAATGGCATTATCTTTCAAAAATCAAGTTCATGAATTTTAGACTTGAAAAAGTCCACTTTAATTCTCAAAATCATGTTTAGGCTCAAAGTTTGGATCATTTAACTACCTAAACATGTTACACTACTTAATTTAACAACAATTCATGACAAAAATCGGCCATAACCTGTTTATATCAAAAAGCTCCAAATTTGCTCAAGAACACAAACTCTAGATTACTCAAAATTTGAAGTTTAAGGCTTCTAATCATGTTAAATAGCATCAATCTAGGTTATACAAGCATAATACATAAACAATTTAAGCATAATTACACTAAAAAGCATCAAAATCAAATTGGGGGAAAAATTGCTCAAGAACACCAAATTTCGAATTAAATGGTGTTTAGGTGTAGAAATTTACCGTTTTTCTTGAGTAATTCCTTGATAGCATCCTTCTCAACATGATTTTAATAAAAAATTTGGTGATTAACGGTTAAAAATTGTGATTTTGGGGTGTATTTTTCGGGTTTTTCGTGCAGTATGTTCGCAGTGTTTTGTGTTTGAGGTGTGCAACTGAGCTGTTCCAGCTCTTTTTATTTTTTCTGTAATTTCATCCCTCCGCGACTCGCGGTGTTTAAAGCTTCAAACTTCACGAGTCGCGGAGTTTGTTTGTTTTTTTTTTTTTTAATGTTTTTGGCATACTTTAATTCAATAAGATTAAAAATAATGATAATAAAAGTTCTCGTCCCTCCCTTGGGTAAAGCAATTTCGGTTCAAAGACCTAGTCTTCAACTTACGAAGAATTTTAAAAATCATATTTTTAACTTAATGAGATAAAGTAAATTTTTGTTTTCAAATTCACACAACTTAAATATAAAATTCAAAATTAATATTAAAAATTCACACCAAACTTAAAATTTGAAATGCATAAAATTAAAAATTCATATTTTAAAAATTAAAAATTCACACCAAACTTAATTTAAAAATTCATATTATAAATTCACACCAAACTTATATTAATTTTTCAAATATTTACAATTTTAAAAATATTGTTTTTACAAAGTTTACAATATTAATTTAGGATTTAAATATTAATTTTAAAAACATGGTAAAAATAAAATTAAAAATCTTTTTGGCTTTTTATCCCACTTTAATCAATCAAATATTATCAAAAATATGCGCCCCTCTTTTCGGTAAAGTAATTTCGGTTCCAAGACCTAATTTAACTCATGACGAATTTTTGAAATATTTTGGGTTGATTGATTAAAGATATTTATACCTTAAGAATAAACGTTAAATTTCGCAGTGATGTAATAAATTTTTGAATGATATCAATAATTTCGGTCGCCAAACCTAATTTTATTCAATACCAATTTAATACTTTTTAGCGAACAAATTAGCGTTTATTATCAAAAGGTTAAAAATAAAATTAAAAATTGTACAAACATACCTGTGAAATAGATTTCTTAGTTATATGATCTATCCCATTCATAAGATAGTCGGTTTAATTGGTTTTCCATGGCTACATAGGCGTAACCTCGAGCATTCAGTGTCTTTTCTTCTAAACATACGAACGGTCCGTCTCTGCATAAAGTAACAAATTCGGTGTTTGAATAGGTTTGATTATTTGAACATTTACCTCCATGTGACCATTTTCCGCATTTGTGACATCTTTCTAGGTGTCGTGCTCTTCTTTTCACTGCGGATTTTGATTTTCCTTTACCAAATTGTAACTTATTATCTTCGTATCTGGATTTTTTCTAACTCCGTCCATTCTTTCTCTGATTACTGATACTATTTCACTCGGAAGTGTGTCATTATTACGTTTAGTGATCAAAGCGTGTAGCATTAGACCATGGTTTAGTTCACAGGCAGTCTTCATTTCCTAAAAAAAATAAAAATTCAGAATGGGGGGAGAAGACTAGTTCTTTAGGGTCTGCTAGGGAAAGACCATTCGGGTTCCATTTTCGAGAACTACACGAAAACAGACAATCTAACTCTAACAGAAATACATAAATCCCTTATACTTAGTTGAAATCGTGATTAACATTATTTTCAATTGAATCATCAACAACTTGTATATCTTTGACTTTTACTTCAATCCATTTGTTGATTTCCTCCGTAACTTTCACAAATTCAACTAACATTGCCTTTTCTTTTGACGATATATTGGATATTAATCGGTTATATAACTTAAAGTTTCCTTTAATCTTAGCATCGTGAATCCGTTTATAAAGTTTCTTCGTTGAACTGTTAAAAATGGATTCATCTAATTTCGTATCATCAACGGCATTCTTTGTGATTGGATCATCATTAAGTGTTTTTTCATCTTCCCCACACTTATGCATTTTTATTGGTCTAACAGTTTTGGTTTGTGGAGATCTAAACTTTCGGTTCATAAAGGTGATCGATGTATCACCATCCCTAAGTGTCATTCTACCTTCTCTTACATCAATGAATGCCTCGGTGGTTGCTAAAAATGGGCGACCTAGAATTAGAGGAACATCAAGGTTTTCCTCCATATTAATCACTATGAAGTTTGCAACAAAGGTCAAACTTCCCACGTTAACAAGTAAATTATTTGCTATTCCAACTGGGTGTTTAATGGTTTGGTCAAATGATTGAACACCTATTTCGGTTGGTTTTAATTTACCCATGCCTAATCTTTTGTATAAGGAAAGAGGCATAATATTTGCACTTGCTCCTAAATCTACGAGTCCATTATATACAGCACCATCATTAAGTAAGCAAGAAATGATAAATTCACCCGGGTCTCCTGATTTAGTAAGTCGAGTTGGTTTGTAAACTTTTTTCGGGTGTTCTTTCCTTGATTCTTTCATTTCTATTTGAATTTCTTGTTCACATTTTTCTTCGTTTCTTGGAATGGGAGGTTTGTATAGGAATTCTTCTTCATCACTCAAATTTGAATCCTCCCTATATTCCAATTTTGATTTTTCATATGTTGTTGATAACATATTTATGTTTTCATTTTGAAGGTTTCCTTGGGTGGTGAAATTATGATTAACTTCATTGTCAACTTCCATCGGACCATGTATGTAATGTTTAACTCTGTGACCATTAACTTTAAATTCAATTCCATTTGAATTTATTAATTCTATCGTTCCGTATGGGAAAACTCTTTTGACTATGAATGGTCCAGACCATCTTGATTTCAATTTTCCAGGAAATAGCTTGAATCGTGAATTGAAAAGAAGAACTCTGTCTGCTTCTTTAAATTCTTTTGAACTTCTGATTCTTTTATCATGCCATTTCTTCGTTCTTTCTTTATAGATTAACGAATTTTCGTATGCTTCATGTCTTAATTCTTCTAATTCGTTTAGTTGACTTAACCGTAGACGTCCAGCTTCATGTAAATCAAGATTACATGCCTTCAAAGCCCAAAATGCTTTGTGTTCAATTTCTACTGGAAGATGACATGCTTTTCCATAAACAAGTCTAAAAGGTGTGGTTCCAATTGGAGTTTTGTAGGCTGTTCTAAAAGCCCAGAGTGCGTCCTCCAATTTAATGGACCATTCCTTCGGATTTGATCCTACGGTTTTCTCTAGAATACGTTTTAAAGCTCGGTTTGTATTTTCAACTTGTCCACTTGTTTGTGGATGATATGCGGTGGAGATTTTATGAGTTACTCCATATCTTTTAAGAACTTTCTCAAGTTGATTATTACAGAAATGAGTACCCCGATCACTTATTAAAGCTTTCGGTGTTCCAAACCTTGCAAAAAGACGTTTTAAAAAGTTGACTACAACTCGTGCATCGTTAGTTGGGAGAGCTTGTGCTTCCGCCCATTTAGATACATAATCAATGGCTACGAGTATATATAGATTATTATGAGATTTTGGAAATGGACCCATAAAGTCAATACCCCAAATGTCAAATACTTCACATACTTGGATGACATTTTGTGGCATTTCATCACGTTGACTTATTTTTCCGGCCCTTTGACAAGCATCACAGGATTTGCAAAGAAGGTGTGCGCCTTTGTAAATTGTAGGCCAATAGAATCCAGCATCATAAACTTTTCTTGCTGTTAGTTGAGGCCCATAATGCCCTCCTGTTGGTCCTGTGTGACAATGGTTTAATATTTTACTAGCTTCATCTCCAAATACACATCGGCGTATTATTCCATCTGGACAACTTTTAAACAAATGTGGATCTTCCCAAAAATAGTGTTTTATATCACTGAAGAATTTCTTTCGTTTTTGGTACGATAATCCTTTTTCAAGGAATCCACAAACTAAGTAGTTTGCATAGTCTGCAAACCATGGAATTTCTTTATAATCTATCTTCAATAGATATTCATCAGGAAAGTTGTCTTGTATGGCTGATTCATTTAGAACTTCTAACTCAGGATTTTCAAGACGAGAAAGATGATCAGCGGCGAGATTTTCTGCTCCTCTTTTATCTCGGATTTCAATATCAAACTCTTGTAAGAGTAAGATCCAACGGATTAATCTTGGTTTAGCATCTTGTTTCAAAAATAGGTATCTAAGAGCAGAATGGTCGGTATAGACCACCGTTTTTGCTAGAACGAGATATGATCAAAATTTGTCAAAAGCAAAGACAATAGCAAGGAGTTCTTTTTCAGTAGTTGTATAGTTCGTTTGTGCTCCTTGTAACGTCTTACTAGCATAATATATAGGTTGAAATCGTTTTTCAATCCTTTGTCCTAAAACGGCTCCCATTGCAAAATCACTTGCATCGCACATTAGTTCAAATGGTAGATTCCAATTTGGTGTTATCATGATCGGCGCATGAGTGAGTTTCTCTTTAAGAATATTAAAAGATTTGATACACTCATCTGAAAAGATGAATGGAGCATCCTTTTCTAGGAGTTTATTCATAGGAGTGGCAATTTTAGAAAAATCTTTTATGAAACGTCGGTAAAAACCGGCATGCCCTAGAAAACTCCTAACTCCTCTAACATTGGTGGGATGTGGAAGTTTAGCAATTACATCTACTTTAGCTCTATCCACTTCAATTCCTTCTTTTGAAATTTTATGACCAAGAACGATGCCTTCTTTAACCATGAAATGGCATTTCTCCCAATTAAGTACTAGATTTGATTGTTCGCATCTAATAAGCATTCGTTCAAGATTAGCTAGACATGTTTCAAATGTATCACCGAAGACTGAAAAGTCATCCATGAAAACTTCCATGCATTCTTCTATCATGTCGTGAAAAATCGCCATCATACACCTTTGAAAGGTTGCAGGGGCGTTACAAAGTCCAAATGGCATGCATTTGTAAGCAAAAGTACCATAAGGGCACGTGAACATGGTTTTCTCTTGGTCCTCGGGTGTTATTGGAATTTGAAAATATCCGGAAAATCCATCTAGAAAACAATAGTAACTATTTCCGGCTAATCTTTCCAACATTTGATCTATGAAAGGTAAGGGAAAGTGATCTTTTCTGGTGGCGTCATTTAATTTTCTATAATCAATACATACACGCCATCCTGTTACAGTCCTAGTAGGAATAAGCTCATTTTTCTCATTTGTAATGACAGTCATGCCACCCTTCTTAGGCACGCATTGAACTGGGCTTACCCATGGACTATCAGAGATTGGATATATTAGACCTGCATCTAGCAGTTTAATAATCTCTTTCTTAACTACATCTTGCATATTAGGATTTAGTCTTCGTTGGCGTTGCACATACGTTTTATGACCTTCTTCCATAAGGATTTTATGTGTGCAATACGAAGGACTTATTCCTTTAATATCATGAATCTTCCATGCAATGGCTGGTTTATGAGCTTTCAACACAGAAATGAGTTGTGATTTCTCATTTTTAGTAAGAGAAGACGATATTATTACAGGTAATTCAGATTCACCATGTAAATAAGCGTATTCCAAATGGTTTGGAAGTGGCTTTAACTCTAATTTCGGTGGTTCTTCTATCGATGATTTATATCGATATCTGTCTTCTTCTTTTAGCATTTGAATTTCTTCTGTTGTTGGTTCATATCCATTAGCTATAAGTGTAGCTAACATTTCAGCTTCATCAATTGGTTCATTACCTTCTCCTAAAGAACATTCTCCTGTTCCTTGTAATTCTGGAAATTCTTTTAATAATTCTGCATGTGCATCTATAGTTTGAATATAATAACATGTATCATATGCAGATTGCGGTCGTTGCATTGCTCTATTAACTGAAAAGGTAACACTCTCATCCTCTATACTTAGGGTCAGTTTCTTACCGAACACGTCTATCATTGCTTTAGCCGTGTTTAAGAATGGTCTTCCTAATATGAGAGGAACTTGAGAATCTTCTTCCATGTCCAGAACAACAAAATCTACTGGAAATACTAAAGTACCAACTTTAACTAGCATGTTCTCCATTATCCCTCTAGGATATTTTATTGATCTATCGGCTAGTTGTATGCTTATTCTTGTTGGTTTCAATTCTCCAAGGTCTAGTTTAGCGTATAGTGAATACGGCATTAGATTTATACTAGCACCTAAATCTGCTAATGCTTCTATTGAACTAAGACTACCCAGAAAACATGGAATTGTGAAACTTCCTGGATCAGATAGTTTTTCTGGTATCTTATTCAACAGCACTGCTGAACAATTAGCATTCATAGTAACAGCCGAGAGTTCTTCTATTTTCTTTCTATTTGAGATTAGATCTTTCAAGAATTTAGCATATCTAGGCATTCCTGAAATCACATCAATGAAAGGAAGATTTACATTTATCTGTTTAAACATATCCAAGAATTTGGATTGCTCGGCTTCAAGTTTCTCTTTCTTCATTTTACTCGGGTAAGGAAGTGGTGGTTGGTATGGTTTAACATAAGGTTTATCCTTAACTGTGTTATCTTTATTAACCTTTTCAACTACCGGTTCTTTTTCTTTATCTTGATCAGGTTGTGGTTCTTGTGGAGTAGGAATAGCTTCATCAGAAGTTACAGGTATTTCAGGTGGTTTAAGTGTTGTACCACTTCTTGTGGTAATGGCTTTAGCTGTTTCATTCTGGGGGTTAGCGTTTGTATCACTAGGTAAACTTCCCGGTTTTCTTTCACCTATTAACCTTGCTAGGTTACTTACTTCTTGTTCCAGATTTTGAATAGAAGCTTGTTGATTTCTAAATGCTTGAGCATTTTGTTCATTGGTTTGTTTTTGAGATGTGAAAAACTGCGTTTGAGTTTCAACTAGCTTCGTCATCATATCTTCTAAATTCGGCTTTTTATCATCGGTTTGTTGTGGTGGTTTGTTTTGAAAATTAGGTCTTTGCTGATTGTAAGTATTATTGGATACTTGTTGATTGCTAGGACCTTGTTGGTTGTTGTATGGAATATTTCGGTTATAATTCTGGTTTTGATTGTAAATCGGTCTTGGCGGTTGATAATTATTCTGATAATTATTTCCAGGCCTTTGATTTATGTATGAAATATTCTCTCTTTGTTCCATTGTTAATTCAATACTGAGACAGTCTTTTGTCAAATGTGGTCCTCCACACTGCTCACAACTAATTCGTATTGAGTGAATATCTTTAGTCATCTTTTCCATTCGTCTCTCGACAGCATCTATCTTTGCAGAAATGGAATCTAAGTCATGGCTAGAATCGGCTCTAGCTACTTTGGATGATCTAACGATATCTTTTTCTTGGTGCCACTCATGTGAGTGGGAAGCAGTGTTATCAATAATTTTGTAAGCATCAGTTTCGGTTTTCTTCATAATAGAACCACCAGCTGCTATATCTATGTCTTTCCTTGTAGTGATGTCGCATCCTTGGTAAAATATTTGTACTATTTGACAGGTGTCTAAACCATGTTGCGGACATCCTCTTAATAACTTTCCATATCTTGTCCACGCCTTATATAGAGTTTCATTTGGCTTCTGTGTAAACGTAACAATTTCTGCGTGAAGTCTTACGGCTTTAGATGCAGGAAAGAATTGTTTAAGAAATTTTTCAACTAAAACATCCCATGTATCAATCGCCCCTTCAGGTAACGATTCCAACCAATCTTTGGCTTCTCCCTTTAAAGTCCAGGGAAATAACATGAGATATATCTGTTCATCCTCCACTTCTCGGATTTTAAATAATGTGCAGATCCTATTAAAGGTACGTAGATGTTCATTTGGATCTTCCTTCGGCGCACCACTAAATTGGCATTGATTAGTCACCATGTGTAGAATTTGTCCTTTGATTTCATAATCTGGCGCATTAATGTCTGGATGAGTAATTGCATGACCTTGGCCAGTGCGTTTAGCTCTCATTCGGTCTTCCATACTTAAAGGTTCCAGATTCTCCATAATTGAATTTGTTGAATCGGAATCACTAGAGGATTCTGATTTAATGGTTCGTTCTTCAACAATCTCTGTTTGAATGATTGGTGGTTCCGGAGGAAAGTTTAGTGGTTCAGGATCTATGAATCGTTCCTGAATATTCTCCGGATTCTCAATTGTGAGGTCGGGTTCAAAAAATGGATTATCGGAAATTTGAACTGAAGTACTTGGTCGACTGGATGATGATTCTAAAGAAAAATCAACGGCGGTAATATTTGCTAAATGTCTTGATCTAGTTACAGGTGGTGAACGTACAAAAGGTGGTGAACGTCTTGCTCGGTGCATTCACTGAATATCCTATTAGTTTTTAAAAGGAAAGAAAAATTATAATAAGTTATCCAATCAATAGACTTTTTCTGATTTTGCCCACGTTTCGAATAGCCAAAAGATGCAGCAGAGGGGCAGGATTCGTTTGGTCTCAATATAATTGAGGACTGTTTGGCTCCAATAACCCGGTCCACGTACAAATCCAACTATTACTACGAACCAGAAAATTTTGATGTCTATTAATTTAACCACTTAAAATAAATTTCCGTAATTTTAAGAAATTTAGATAAGAAGTAGAATAAAAATCTATGTCCTAAAACTAGAATAGCGAGAAATAAGAAAGAAAAAGAGTTCGTCGAAAAAGGTCTAAAAAGAAAAATGGTTGAAAAATAAAAGGTGACGGAAAAATAAAAGAAACTTATAAAACTTAAAAATACTTGACTAACCTAACCTTATTACTACAACTAACTTAAAATTATAATCGCAAATTGAGATTACTAATTGGAATGATAATTGATACATAGGAAAAATTCGTCTAAAAATATTAAAGCTTACAGGAAAAACTATATCCCAAATGGAAATAACTTAAAAAGAAGCTAAAATCTAAAAACTGCGTCACAAAATTCTAAAGCACTTAAATCTTAGTCTAAAGAAAAAGCACTTAAGGAATTCTACGGCAAAGCCTAAAAATCTAGAAGTAAAAATAACTATGGCAAAGACTATGAATTAAAACTAAATATGAGCGAAAAATACAAAAGTTACACTAAAACGATTAAAAAGGAAAAAAATATAAAAATATATAAAAAGTTGTAAAAAGTACAATTTTTATAAAAATATTATTTTTATATTATTTATTTATTAAAACTATTAATTTTACAATTTAAATAAACTAATTAAACTAAATAAAACAAATTAAATAAAAAGTAACTAAACTAATTAATAAATAAATAAAACCTATTTAGGGGTTTTAATAATAATAATAATTAAACCGTAATTAATGCCTGATTAGGGCTTCTGTCGCGTGTCAGAGTACCTCCGCGACTTGCGGTATTCCCAGAAGCAAACCCCGCGAGTCGCGGGGTTCAGAAATTCAATTGACAGCTTGCTTAAAATTCGACGCATTTTTCTTTTTCTTTTTTTTTTTATATTTTTCTGTTTATATTAAGATATTTGTATAATAAAAATTTATATTTAAAAACTTAAATAAAAATAGAACTACTTTATAAATTTAAAAATATCTTAAAAATAGATTTATATATATTAAATTTTTGTTTTTCTTTTTATATTTTTGAATATTTAAAAAGTACTTTTATAAAAACGAATTTTAATAAAAGTAAAATAAAAATCTTTTTTTTTTATATTAGCGTTGCCCTTCCGGCTTTTAAGAGAGTTCCCCGGTAGCGGCGCCAAAAATACTTGATGTTTGCAGCGGGGTTCATACGAAATACTATTATTTTTACAGGAAATACTATTAAATACGATACAATTTTACACAAGATATTTATTTATTTATAGAATGGATATACTTAAACCTTGCTACAACACTTATAGGCAGTGTACCTAATCGTACAGTAGTGTAGTTTTTAGTAAGTCCGGTTCGTTCCACAGGGAAATCTTTAAACAAAGCTTAACGCTATATTAGTTTACTTTTATAAAAATACAAATATATATATATAAGTAATATTATTATTATAAAAGGGGGGTTTTTACCGTTTAATGACCGGTTTGTCGATTTTAAAACTTTAGTCGCAGTTAAAACCAAATGTAAAATAATATAAATACAAGACTTAAATTAAAGCGTAAAGTAAATAACGATAATGAAATTGCGAATAATAAAAGTGCGATAAAATAAACTTGCGATAATTAAAAAGTACGATAATTAAAAATGCAATTAAATACAATAACAATAAAAATGCGATAATTAGAAGTGCAATTAAATATAAAATAAAGGAAATAAAATATGAAATAAAAGAATTATGCTTATTTAAACTTCCGTAATCATGATGTTTGACGTGTTGATTTTAGTTTTATGCCCATGGGTTAATTGTCCTTTGTCCTGGATTATTTAATATGTCCATACGGATTTTGTCCATAATAGTCCATCAGTCATAAATATAAAAAGCGAAAGCCTTCGTCAAATTATTCTTATTCCCGAAGTCAAATATTCCAACTAATTGGGGATTCGAATTGTAACAAGGTTTTAATACTTTGTTTAATGAATACACCAGGTTATCGACTGTGTGTAAACTAAGGTTTTACTACTTTGTTAACAATTACACCAATTACCCTTGAATGTAATTCACCCGTGTTTCAACAAGTCTATTAACTATTAATCCAGTTCCGTATCCGGTAAAATGAATAATTATTGGTATTTATAGATATCCCGCCCACCGTACCCAGTCAAGCGTATGTGGTTATATATAAATACGTCGAATTATAAGTTTGTATATTAAATTAACAAGGTATTGTTTAGTTAATATAAAACCCATTAATAGCCCATAGTCTAATTTCCACAAGTGTCGTTCTTTTATCCAAACCCAAATTATGGTACAAAGCTCAATTACCCAATTTTAGTAATTAGCCCAACATCATGATTACTTCGGATTAAATAAGCATAATAATAACTTAGCTACGAGACATTAAATTAAAAAGGTTGAACATAACTTACAATGATTAAAAATAGCGTAGCGTTACACGGACAGAATTTTGACTTACACCCTTACAATATTCGCTAACATACCCTTATTATTAGGATTAAAATTAAAATTAAAATAAAAATATAAATTATATATATATATTTTACGTATATAGATAGAGAGAATGATATATGATGGATTGAAAAATGCTCAGAATTCGGTTGCTTTTATAGGGACTTTCAAAACTTGGGGCTCCGCGACTCGCGGCATTTTTGGCCTTCAAACTCCGCGAGTCGCGGAGATTGAAAATACAGCTCACCAGCTTTTGGAGTCTTTCTTGCCGACGATTTATTTATAAATATAATATATATATAATTAATATAATTAATTATATATTTTATTTTATTTATATACATAGTTAACTTGTAATTTTTAGTCCGTTGCGTCGAGCGTTGAGAGTTGACTCATGTCCTGGTTCCGGATTTTCGAACGTCCTTGCGTACAATTTAATATCTTGTACTTTGCGTTTTGAATCTTATACTCTTGTAATTTCGAGACGTTTCTTATCAATAATTGGAACCTCTTTGATTGTCTTTTGTACTTTTGAGCTTTTTGGTCGTTTGCGTCTTCAATTCGTCGAATCTGTCTTTTGTCTTCACCTTTTATTATTTAAACGAATATCACTTGTAAATAGAACAATTGTAACTAAAAGCTTGTCTTTCTTGAGGAATAATGCTATGAAATATATGTTCATTTTTAGCATTATCAGTAAGTTACGCCGTATTTTCTTTAAAGCGTTAAATGCGGGGAACCCAAATGCAATTTTACGCTACGGGTTAAGAACCTATTTTGACTCAACATATCCCAACATAGGATTTCGTGAATTAGAAATAGCTTCTACATGCAACATAAAGAAGCATGTTATGCTTACGGATTAGTGATGTTCGCTTCTTACCAAAGTGAGAAAAAGAACATCGGATTGCAACTTTTAAATAAAACCTTCCCACAAGTGACGGATTCAGTAGCTGGGGTGAGAAACAAGGTTTTTAGATTATTACGGGGCTGTTGGACATTACGAAACCCTCGTCCTTTTGACGATATTACAACATGCTGCCTAGCCAATGGTCATAACAGTTATTTTCCACAAGACCAAGGATGGGAAGTCATCTTAGTAAAACCAGAATGCATGACTTGTTTCTGGACTTATGAATTATGTGTCTTTATTTCCTTTGCTGAACAACTTGCGTATTAACTAGGTTTATCTTCAAAACTGTCCTGTATCAAAGTGTACTATATTTCATGTTATATGTAGTATAGCGAAGTTGTAAGTTTGAAGAATATTTGTATGTGATATATTATTATAATCAGTTTTTCATATGGAATTGTAGTAGTTGAATTGTATATTAGCTACTAAGTATGAACTTAACGGGTAGGTAGTATCCGAATTTAAACTTATAAAACGCTAATATGAAGAAAAAGCTTTTATAAATGAGTTCATATTATGCTACGAAATACTAATGACTACTCTTAATATTCTGTATGATTAACTCGATTCAGTTGGCTATTTTGAAAGAAATGGCACCGACTACTCGACACACCATGAATATGAGCGAAGAGAAATTTCGTACCTTTCTTGCTGCAAACATAGCCGCAATACAGGCTGCGCTACATACCAACAATAACTCTGAATCTAGCAATGCAGCTAACGGCGCAAGAAATCGTGTAGGATGCTCCTACAAAGAATTCACTGCCTGCAAACCTTTGGAATTTGATGGAACCGAAGGACCAATTGGATTGAAAAGGTGGACCGAGAAAGTCGAATCGGTGTTTTCCATAAGTAAGTGTACCGAAGAGGATAAAGTTAAGTACGCTACGCATACCTTTACAGGTACTGCGTTAACGTGGTGGAACACCTATCTTGAACAGGTAGGACAAAATGCTGCTTACGCACTACCGTGGTCGGCATTCAAGCAATTGATGAACGAGCAGTACCATCCTAGAAACGAAGTCAATAAACTCAAGGCAGAACTTAGAGAGTTACGAACACAAGGGTTCGACGTTACCACATATGAACGACGATTCATAGAGTTGTGTCTATTGTGTCCGGGAGCATTCGAAGATGAAGAAGAGAAGATCGACGCATTTGTAAAAGGGTTACCAGTAAGGATTCAAGAAGATGTGAGTTCACATGAGCCCGCTTCTATACAGAAGGCAAGTTTAATGGCTCATAAACTCATAAATCAGATTGAGGGAAGAATTAAAGAGCAGTCGGCCGAAGAAGCCAACACGAAACAACTCAAGAGGAAGTGGGAGGAAAATGGTGACAAGAGTCACCAGTACAACAATAATAACAATTACAACCACAATCGCAACAAGTATCCCAACAACCGCAACAACAATCGCAACAATAACCACAATCCTAACAATAACTACAACAAACATCCCAAAAACAACAACAACTACAACAACTGTTTCAATAACAATAACAATCCCAACAACAACCTCAATAACAACAACGGCAACAAAAACCAAAAACAGCCATGTCATAGGTTTGAAGAAAATCATCGGGGGTTTTGCACGACATTTTACAACAGGTGTAAAAGAAATGGTCATAGCGCTATAAAATGTGAGGTCTACGGACCAAAGTTTAACAGAACTAAAGGAACAAATAATGTCAGAACAAGTAATGCCGAAACGAATAGTGTCGGAGCAAGTAATACCAACGCTGTTTGTTATAAATGTGGAAAACCGGGCCACATTATTAGAAATTTCCCGAATCAGGGGAATACTAATGGGCAGGGCCGTGGAAGAGTTTTCAATATTAATGCGACAGAAGCACAGGAAGACCCGGAGCTTGTTACGGGTACGTTTCTTATTGACGATAAATCTGCTTATGTTTTATTTGATTCGGGTGTGGATAGAAGCTATATGAGTAGAGAATTTTGTGCTAATTAAGTTTCCCATTGATGCCTTTGGATAGTAAATTTTTACTCGAATTAGCAAACGGTAAATTAATTTCAGCAGATAATATATGTCGGGAGAGAGAAATTAAACTGGGGGATGAAACGATTAAAATTGATTTAATACCAGTCGATTTAGGGAGTTTTGACGTAATAATTGGCATGGACTGGTTGAAAAAGGTGAGAGCAGAGGTCGTTTGTTACGAAAATGCGATTCGCATTATGCGTGAAAAAGAAAAACCTTTAATGGTGTACGGAGAAAAGAACAACGCGAAATTAAATCTTATTAGTAGTTTGAAGACGCAAAAACTAATAAGAAAAGGTTGTTACGTCATTCTAGCACACATCGAGGAAGTTAAACTTGAAGAAAAGGACATCAGTGATGTTCCCGTCGCAAAAGAATTTCCCGATGTATTTTCGAAAGAATTACTGGGATTACCCCCACATCGATCTGTTGAATTTCAAATAGACCTTGTACCAGGAGCAGCACCAATAGCTCGTGCTCCATACAGACTCGCACCCAGTGAAAGGAAAGAATTACAAAGTCAGTTACTGGAACTATTAGAGCGTGGTTTCATTCGACCAAGTACATCACCATAGGGAGCTCCTGTTCTGTTTGTCAAGAAGAAAGATGGTACATTCAGGTTGTGTATCGACTACCGAGAGTTGAACAAACTTACCATCAAGAACCGTTACCCATTACCGAGAATTGACGACTTATTTGATCAACTACAAGGATCGTCGGTTTATTTGAAAATCGATTTACATTCTGGATATCACCAAATGCGGGTGAAAGAGGATGACATTCCAAAGACTGCTTTTAGGATGCGTTACAGTCATTACGAGTTTATGGTTATGCCGTTTGGATTGACTAACACACTAGCTGTGTTCATGGACCTCATGAACCGAGTGTGTGGGCCATATCTTGACAAGTTTGTCATTGTTTTCATCGATGACATACTTATTTACTCAAAGAATGATCAAGAGCACGAAGAACATTTGAGAAAAGTGCTAGAGTTGTTGAGAAAAGAAAAACTGTACGCTAATTTTTCAAAGTGTGCATTTTGGTTGGAAGAAGTTCAATTCCTCGGTCATATAGTGAACAAAGAAGGTATTCAGGTGGATCCAGCAAAGATTGAAACCGTTGAAAAGCGGGAAAGCCCGAAAACTCCGAAACACATACGCCAATTTTTAGGGCTAGCTGGTTATTACAGGAGATTCATCCAAGATTTTTCCAAAATAGCAAAACCCTTGACTGCATTAATGCATAAAGGGAGGAAATTTGAATAGAAGGATGAACAAGAAAAAGCGTTTCAATTGTTGAAGAAAAAGTTAACTACGGCACCTATATTGTCATTACCTGAAGGGAATGATGATTTTGTGATATATTGTGATGCCTCAAAGCAAGGTCTCGGTTGTGTATTAATGCAATGAAAGAAAGTAATTGCTTATTCGTCTAGACAATTGAAGATTCACGAGCAGAATTATACGACGCATGATTTGGAATTAGGCGCAGTTGTTTTTGCATTAAAGACTTGGAGGCACTACTTATATGGGGTCAAAAGTATTATATATACCGACCATAAAAGTCTTCAACACATATTTAATCAGAAACAACTGAACATGAGGCAGCGTAGATGGATTGAATTGTTGAATGATTATGACTTTGAGATTCATGATCACCCGGGGAAGGCAAATGTGGTAGCTGACGCCTTGAGCAGAAAGGACAGAGAACCCATTTGAGTAAAAGCTATGAATATAATGATTCACACTAACCTTACTACTCAAATAAAGGAGGCGCAACAAGGAGTTTTAAAAGAGGAAAATTTAAAGGATGAAATACCCAAAGGATTGGAGAAGCATCTTAATATTTGGGAAGACGGAACCCGGTATAGGGCTGAAAGTATTTGGGTACCAAAATTTAGAGATATGAGAGAAATGGTACTTAGAGAAGCTCATAAAACCAGATACTCAATACATCCTGGAACGGGGAAGATGTACAAGGATCTCAAGAAACATTTTTGGTGGCTTGTATGAAAGCCGATGTGGCTAAATATGTTGGAGAATGTTTGACGTGTTCTAAGGTCAAAGCGGAGCATCGGAAACCATCAGGTCTACTTCAACAACCCGAAATCCCGGAATGGAAATGGGAAAACATTACCATGGATTTCATCACTAAATTGCCAAGGACTGCAAGTGGTTTTGATACTATTTGGGTAATAATTGATCGTCTCACCAAATCAGCACACATTCTGCCAATAAGAGAAGATAACAAGATGGAGAAGTTAACATGATTGTATTTGAAGGAAGTCGTCTCCAGACATGGAATACCAATCTCTATTATCTCTGATAGGGATGGCAGATTTATTTCAAGATTCTGGCAGACATTACAGCAAGCATTAGGAACTCATCTAGACATGAGTACTGCTTATCATCTACAAACTGATGGGTAGAGCGAAAGGATGATACAAACGCTTGAAGACATGCTACGAGCATGTGTTATTGATTTCGGAAACAGTTGGGATCGACACCTTCCGTTAGCAGAATTTTCCTACAATAATAGCTACCATTCAAGCATTGAGATAGCGCCGTTTGAAGCACTCTATGGTAGAAAGTGCAGGTCTCCGATTTGTTGGAGTGAAGTGGGGGATAGACAGATTACGGGTCCGAAAATAATACAAGAAACTACCGAGAAGATCATCCAAATTCAACAACGGTTGAAAACCGCCCAAAGTAGACAAAAGAGCTACGCTGATATTAAAAGAAAAGATATAGAATTTGAAATTGGAGAGATGGTCATGCTTAAAGTTGCACCTTGGAAAGGCGTTGTTCGATTTGGTAAATGATGAAAATTAAACCCAAGGTATATTAGACCATTCAAGGTTATTGATCGTGTCGGACCAGTAGCTTACCGACTTAAGTTACCTCAACAACTCGCGGCTGTACATAACACTTTCCACGTCTCGAATTTGAATAGATGTTTTGCTAAAGAAGATCTCACTATTCCGTTTGAAGAAATCCAAATTAACGAAAAACTTCAATTTATCGAAGAACCCGTAGAAATAATGGATCGTGAGGTTAAAAGACTTAAGCAAAACAAGATACCAATTGTTAAGGTTCGATGGAATGCTCGTAGAGGACCTGAGTTCACCTGGGAACGAGAAGATCAGATGAAGAAGAAATACCCGCACTTATTTCCAGAAGATACGTCAACACCTCCAACTGCTTAAAATTTCGGGACGAAATTTATTTAACGGGTAGGTACTGTAGTGACTCGAACTTTTCCATGTTTATTTATATTAATTGAATTTGATAATCACATGATTAAGTGTTTCCAACATGTTAAGCAATCAAACTTGTTAAGACGTTATTAATTGAAATAGGTTTCATATAGACAATTGACCACCCAAGTTGACCGTTGATTCACGAACGTTAAAACTTGTAAAAACTATATGATGACATATATATGGTTACATATATAGTTAACATGATATTATGATAAGTAAGTATCTCATTAGGTATTTTAACAATGAGTTATATACATAAAATTGAGTTTATTGAATTAAGAAACTCGAAACGATATATATAACGATTATCGTTATAACAACGTCTTACTAAATACATATGAATCATATTAAGATATTTATAAACTATGTTTAATCATGATAAATGATAAGTAAACATGTCATTAAGTGTATTAACAATGAACTACATATGTAAAAACAAGACTACTAACTTAATAATTTCGAAACGAGACATATATGTAACGATTATCGTTGTAACAACATTTAATTGTATATATATCATACTAAGATATATTAATATATAATAATATCATGATAATGTAATAATTTAACATCTCTTTAGATATAATAAACAATGGGTTAACAACATTTAACAAGATCGTTAACCTAAAGGTTTCAAAACAACATTTACATGTAACGACTAACGATGACTTAACGACTCAATTAAAATGTATATACATGTAGTGTTTAAATATGTATTCATACACTTTTGAAAGACTTTAAGGCACTTATCAAAATACTTCTACTTAACAAAAATGCTTACAATTACATCCTCGTTCAGTTTCATCAACAATTCTACTCGTATGCACCCGTATTCGTACTCGTACAATACACAGCTTTTAGATGTATGTACTATTGGTATATACACTCCAATGATCAGCTATTAGTAGCCCATGTGAGTCACCTAACACATGTTGGAACCATCATTTGGCAAGTAGCATGAAATATCTCATAAAATTACAAAAATATTAGTAATCATTCATGACTTATTTACATATAAACAAAATTACACATCCTTTATATCTAATCCATATACCAATGACCAAAAACACCTAAAAACACTTTCATTCTTCAATTTTCTTCATCTAATTGATCTCTATCAAGTTCTATCTTCAAGTTCTAAGTGTTCTTCATAAATTCTATAAGTTCTAGTTTCATAAAATCAAGAATACTTCCAAGTTTGCTAGCTTACTTCCAATCTTGTAAAGTGATCATCCAACCTCAAGAAATCTTTCTTATTTACAGTAAGATATCTTTCTAATACAAGGTAATACTCATATTCAAACTTTGATTCAATTTCTATAACTATAACAATCTTATTTTGAGTGGAAATCTTACTTGAACTTGTTTTCGTGTCATGATTCTGCTTCAAGAACTTTCAAGCCATCCAAGGATCCTTTGAAGCTAGATCTATTTTTCTCATTTCCAGTAGGTTTATCCACAAAACCTGAGGTAGTAATGATATTCATAACATCATTCGATTTATATATATATAACTACCTTATTCGAAGGTTTAAACTTGAAATCACTAGAATATAGTTTAGTTAATTCTAAACTTGTTCGCAAATAAAAGTTAATCCTTCTAACTTGACTTTTAAAATCAACTAAACACATGTTCTATATATATATTATATGCTAACTTAATGATTTAAAACCTGGAAACACGAAAAATACCGTAAAACCGGACATACACCGTCGTAGTAACACCGCGGGCTGTTTTGGGTTTGATAATTAAAAACTATGATAAAATTTGATTTAAAAGTTGTTCTTCTGAGAAAATGATTTTTCTTATGAACATGAAACTATATCCAAAAATCATGGTTAAACTCAAAGTGGAAATATGTTTTTCAAAATGGTCATCAAGACGTCGTTGTTTCGACTGAAATGACTACCTCTTACAAAAATGACTTGTAACTTATATTTCTGACTATAAACCTATACTTTTTCTGTTTAGATTCATAAAATAGAGTTTAATATGAAACCATAGCAATTTGATTCACTCAAAACGGATTTAAAACGAAGAAGTTATGGGTAAAACAAGATTGGATATTTTTTTGATTGTTGTAGCTACGGGAAATATTGTAACAATTCTATACAAATCATATCCTAGCTAACTTATATTGTATTATACATGTATTCTAATATATTATGTAATCTTGGGATACCATAGACACGTATGCAAATGTTTTGACATATCATATCGACCCATGTATATATATTATTTGGAACAACCATAGACACTCTATATGCAGTAATGTTTGAGTTAGCTATACAGGGTTGAGGTTGATTCCAAAAATATATATACTTTGAATTGTGATCTAGCCTGAGACGTGTATACACTGGGTCGTGGATTGGGTCAAGATAATATATATCAATTTATTTTCTGTACATCTAACTATGGACAACTAGTTGTAGGTTACTAACGAGGACAGCTGACTTAATAAACTTAAAACATTAAAACGTATTAAAAATGTTGTAAATATATTTTGAACATACTTTGATATATATGTACATATTTGTTATAGGTTCATGAATTAACCAGTGGCCAAGTCTTACTTCCCGACGAAGTAAAAATCTGTGAAAGTGAGTTATAGTCCCACTTTTAAAATCTAATATTTTGAGATGAGAATACATGCAGTTTTATAAATGTTTTACGAAATAAACACAAGTAAATGAAACTACATTATATGGGTGAATGATCGAAGCCGAATATGCCCCTTTTGCTTGGTAACCTAAGAATTAGTAAACCGATCTACTAATTGACGCGAATCCTAAAGATAGATCTATTGGGCCTAACGAACCCCATCCAAAGTACCGGATGCTTTAGTACTTCGAATTCGTTTTTATCATGTCCGAAGGATTTCCCGGAATGATAGGTGATATTCTTATATGCATCTTGTTAATGTCGGTTACCAGGTGTTCACCATATGAATGCATTTTATCTCTATGTATGGGATGTATATTGAAATATGAAATCTTGTGGTCTATTATTATGATTTGATAATATATAGGTTAAACCTATAACTCACCAACATTTTTGTTGATGTTTTAAGCATGTTTATTCTCAGGTGATTATTAAGAGCTTCCGCTGTTGCGTACTAAAATAAGGACAAGATTTGGAGTCCATGCTTGTATGATATTATGTAAAAACTGCATTCAAGAAACTTATTTTTGATGTAATATATTCTTATTGTAAACCATTATGTAATGGTCGTGTGTAAACGGTATATTTTAGATTATCATTATTTGATAATCTACGTAATGCTTTTTAAACCTTTATAGATAAAATAAAGGTTATGGTTGTTTTAAAAATGAATGCAGTCTTTGAAAAACGTCTCATATAGAGGTCAAAACCTCGCAACGAAATCAATTAATATGGAACGTTTATAATCAATATGAATGGGAAATTTCACAAACTACCTCCGAAAATGTGGGGGGAGGCCATTTCCACTGCATGCTATACCTAAAATCGCTGTATCATTAATAAACGTTTTGATAAAACTCCTTATGAGTTACTATATGGTAGACGCCCGAATGTCAAATATTTCCGTGTCTTTAGTTGTATATGCTATGTGCTTAACAATTTTCACAGCCTCGAAAAGTTTGATCCTCATGGCGATCAGGCCATATTTCTCGGTTATTCTTCAAACAAAGTTAACTATCGTGTCTATCTCAAACGAACAAAGACGATCAAGGAAAGCATTAATGTAAGGTTCGATGAGTTATCGGGAATGGCTTTTGAACAACTCAGTTCAAAACCCGATCCTAACCTGACTACTACTTCTTCCGAGCAAAATTCAATTTTCTTGAAGAAGGGTGTTCCTACGGTAACAACAGAGGAACTGGATATCTTGTTTGATAGTCTTTATGCTCCTCAACGGAATTCAAATGTTCAAACCGTACCGGTTACACAATTACAGTCAACTACTGTGGAGACTCAACCAAGTCTTTTTGATGAAGATACAACACTAACTGATTCACCTGTTGCTTCTTCATCCTCCCTCTCACCTCCTGTTACTGATAATCTTGAACCCATTCAAGATTCATCAGTTGATACAACTCCAGTTGTTTCTCTAGATACTCAAATAAATCCATTGGAAAGTGTTACATCAGATCAAGCAGATCAAGGCTCAACGTCAACAACGGTTGATGTTTCAATGGATACCACTGATGTACAACCTCTTCCACATAACAACCGATGGACTAAAAATCATCCAACTGTTCTTATCATTGGTGATGCATCTGCTCTAGTCTCAACTAGAAGGGTAACTCGGAATATGTGTCTATTCACTGCATTTCTTAGTAAGATTGAACCAACAATGGTTGCTCAAGCTTTACTAGATCTGAACTAGGTGGTAGCAATGCAAGAAGAGATCAATCAGTTTGATCGTTTGAAAGTATGGCGATTTGTTCCAAGACCAACGGGTCAATGACCAATAGGGGTTAAGTAGATTTTTAAGAACAAGAAGGATTCTGATGGAATTGTGGTTCGAAATAAGTCACGTCTTGTAGCCAAGGGATATCGACAACAAGAGGGTATTGATTATGACAAAACGTTTGCTCCGATTGCTAGGATTGAGGCTATTTGTCTTTTCCTTGCATTTGCTTCTCATATGAAGTTCACGGTGTTTTAAATGGATGTCAAAACTGCTTTTCTGAACGGTCATCTTCAAGAGGAAGTTTATGTTGATCAACCAGAAGGCTTTGTCGATCCCATTCATCCAAACCACGTCTACTACTTGGAGAAAGCTTTGTATGGACTGAAGCAAGCACCGCGTGCATGGTACGAGACCTTAACAAAGTATTTGCTGGACAATGGCTTCTCTCGTGGAACGATTGATACAACGCTATTCATCCGTAAAAACCACGGTCACATTCTCTTGGTTCAAATTTACATTGATGACATTATTTTTGGTTCCACGTCCCCGGCCTTAAGCAAAGAATTTGGTGACCTTATGGCCAACAAATTCGAAATGAGCATGCTTGACCAGTTAATTTCTTCTTGGGGTTACAAGTAAAATAATTACCAAATGGGATTTTTATCAGTCAAACAAAGTATATCAATGATATGCTAAAACGTTTTAAAATGACTGCTTTAAAACCAGTGACCACCCCAATGAGGACTTTACTGGATGCTGATGCTAATGGGAACCCTTTGACATTACGCTTTATCGAAGTATGGTTGGTTCTTTAATGTATCTGACTGCAAGTAGACCAGACATTACACTTGATGTAACTGTATGTGCCTGCTTTCAGTCAAACCCTAAAAAATCCTACTCCAAAGCGATTGTTAGGATTTTTCAGTACCTTAAAGGTACACCTAACCTTGAGATCTGGTATCCTCATGGATCCGATTTCAATCTCACTGCTTATACTGATGCGGATCATGGCAGTTGCCATGTTGATAGAAAGAGCACATCTGCATCAATTCAGATGTTGGGGAATAGGCTAGTTGGTTGGTCATCCAAAAAGCAGAACTGTGTGTCTTTATCGACAGCTGAGTCTGAGTACATTGCTGCAGCTCACTGTTGTTCACAAGTTTTGTGGATGCAAACTCAACTTTTGGACTATGGCTTTAAGATTTCTAAGACCCCAATTTACTGTGATTCACAAAGTGCTATTACAATTACAAGCAACCCGGTCCAGCATTCTAAGACTAAACACATTGATATTCGTTATCATTTCATTAAGTACCATGTAGAAAAAAGAGATGTAGAGTTAAACTTTATGCCTACCAAAGTGCAATTAGCTGACATGTTCACTAAGTCCTTAGATGAACTTAAGCTAAAGTTCTTAATAAAAGAGATTGGCATGGTAGAATATAGTGCTTGACATTTCTTAGATCAGTTGGGACTTATACTTAGGATCTTTTGTTTAGGGGGAGTAGATATTTTCTAGGGGAGCAACTGATTTCTTATTCTTTAGTTAACATCTTTCAAGGGGGAGCCTTTTAGATTTGTGTTAACTTCCTGGGATTAAGTTTCAATGGTTACGAAAGGGGGAGGTAATTCATTGATATCAAATTTCAAGGGGGAGTTAATTCATTTTCCTGGGAAAATATCAAAATGGTGATTTACTTTCTTGTATATCACATTTTGAGGGGGAGAAAATGGGAGAAAATGAAAAGAAAATTGTTTTTCAAAAGTGAATTTCATAAATTCTTTGTTTATATCTGAAAATAATTCACTAAGTCTTGTATACATCTCAGTATGCAACCCGTTTTAACAATTGATATCACTGAAGATTTGTACTTTGTACATAATTCAAAATTTTCTAAGTACAAATCTTGTTTTATAAAATTCATAAAAATTGAAAAAGATAAAATCCAAAAAGATGTGAATTTTAAATGAATAAATACTAATTTTAGGATTATACCGAATCTGACAACCAACAGTACAGATTCGGTAAGTTCAAAATTTTCAAAAATTGTCTCAGAAATGTTTTTCATAAAAAAATGTGATAGTCTTGAATGATTTTTGATAAAGATTTTTCAAAATTTGAAGTGAATAAGTTTAAATCTGAAATTGGATTGTATTCGGTATTTAAGGCTCATTCGGTAAAGCCCATGTTTTCAAAACATTCGGTATCTATAAATAGCAGGGTCAAAGTCAAACTTTCTCTCACTTTACTCTAATTGCATATCGAATCTGAACTAATCTACCGAGTCTACCTAATCTACCGAATCCGTCTCTCTGTATCTTCAAATCTTTGGTATATTCTTATTTTAATCAAATTTAAGTATCACATATTGTAGATCTGAGATGATTGAACACTTGTAAACCAGAAAATAATGCAAATAACATGATTGTGACACTCAATTTTGAGAAAGTGTTGATTATACCGAATCTGAGTCGAGTTTCTTAATTATTAGATTAAACTCATCTGATTTGGTTAATTAACATAAATTCTTGTCAAATCTATGTTAAATTAGTTGATCTATCAATTTACCGAGTCTGATTACATGTTTAATTGAGTATTTGATGGATTCTGTACATACCGAATGTGTTCTTGCTACAGTACCGAGTCTGTTTAAATGATTAACATGCTTTTCTGCTTTGATTGAGTTGTTAATTGATTATGATCATATTTTTGCATGATATAAGACTGAATATGCATGATTGGGTGATTATGTGTGATTTTTGAAGATACCGAATCTGTTCTTGGCATTTTACCGAGTCTGTAATTAGGTACTTTAAAAATAATGTGATTTCCAACTTGATAAATCTTGCATGCTTTATTTAAGTCTTTGGTATGAAAACTCAAGCTTATTTGGTTACAGAATCTCAAGTTTTCATGACTACCGAATCTGCTTGATTTGTTCTTAAATTTCACTAAGTGTTGTTCTGATTCTTTGTGTTATATAATTGACTTTGCATGATGATTTTGTGCTGTAATGAATATCATATGAATGTCATGCTTGTCAATTACTTGTTCATATTTGGAATAAATGATTTTTATAACTTAGAAAAACCATAAAAATTATAAAACTTGAAAAATACAAAGGATTTCAAAGGCAAATAAGAATATAGATATGTGCTTTATGTTAAACACCTTGTGGTCTTCTATTTCTTATTTATACAGCTAAATGGCGAACAAACACTTTATCAACTCTGAAACCAACATTCCCTACAACCACTGGACTGCAATACTAGAGAGGCATACACTGTGGCATGCTCTAAGCTCAACTGTCAGTGTGCCTGTGATAGATCTGGAGCTACTGAACAGAACTATTAGGTTTGTGGAAACTACACAACCTACTGCTACAAATCCAGAGGGTACACAAGCTCAATTTAAATTTGAGCTAAGAGGAGTTCAAGGGATGAGGAGTATTACAAAGGCTGATTTCAGGAGGATATTTCAGCTTCCTCTTGTTCAAAATGCTCCTGCTTTCCCTGCTACTCAGCAGATGATGTCTTCAATTTTTTATCTTGGTTATGTTGGAGCTACCAATGTTCCACCGGCTAAGTTTCAGAAGAAATACCTGCACTCAAGGTGGTATTTAATCTTCTCAATCATCAACAGATGCTTGTTGATGACAAGGAGTGGATCAGACAGCTTGACGGTGCCAATGTTGAGGCTGTTCTACTCTTTCACAAGAGTAGAGACACCTGACTATGCAGAGCTACTATGGGATTTGGTTCAGGCTCAAGTTGATAAACCAAGGGGTTCATACATCCCTTGTAAAAGGTTTTTCTGTATCTTTATCCATGATGCTATAAATGCTTGTAGAAATGCAAATATATTTGTACCAGGTACACATGGATTACAGATGAAAAGATATGGGGAGCTGAAGATGAATACTCCGATGGTATCTGACAATCAATTCACTGCGCCGATTCCAAATTGGCTTGTAGGGCTAGCTGCACCCCTAGACGCTCGAATGCGTTCATATTTTGAGGCTGTAAGAATACCTCTTCCGAACCCAGTACAACAAGCACAAGTTGAACCCGCCGCAGTTCCAGCCCCAGAGATTGTAAAGGAACCAGTAGTACAATCACCCGGGCCAGCTAATCCTAGGGTGAACCTCAAACGTTCTAGGGTAGCACACCATGCTCAACCCGTGAGGATCAGGGAACCTAGATCATCTAAGATTGAACCAACCTTTTCAACAACACCCGAAGTTAGCAGTGACACTGCTTCTTCAGAAACTGAATCATCTCCTATACATTCTCCTAAGAGAACTCGATTTATGCCAGATGAGATGATTCAGACTCCGCCAACCCAACGAGTAACTAGATCTAGGACTTCGACACCTATCGTCCGCCAAACAGTTACTCCAACCATTGGTGATACGGGCCAAGACCTAGAGCCGATTAGGTCACCCTCGCCCATCTCCATATCACATCCAATAATAACAGTTAGCCCTACGCTAAATGAAGAGCAAGCTGCGGTAGGCAAGAGAGCTAAATGCACAGATGGTAAAAAGACCAATAAGCCCATCCAATCTAAACAGGACTTAATAATAAATCCTACACATCAAGATGCTTCGGTATCTAAGGAAGTAAAGTCTTCCTCTCAAGTAAAGTCTGCGTTGACTCAATCAATTGAGGAAACTCAATCATTGAAGTCCAGAACGGCCGAAGGGGAGCCGAAAATTCTTGAAAAGGCACCGTGCGTATCGGCTGAAAATCCTCCTGTGCCTCAACGTACAACAGGGCCTTGAGGTCTGGCTTATCTTGATGAGGGAGATCTGCCGCGTCCCATGGAAATGAGTCAACATGACAATCCTTCCAGATATTTATCAGACTTCCAGCAGACTGATCCCTTGGTTTATGAAAGTGATCCATTGGTTCAAAACACTTCTCTTCCAGATTTTGAATCTCAGGGTCTGGAGGAAGAGTTGTTAACTGAAAGAGATGTATCACCTCATGGTATATCAATGATTTCAGGAGTCAGAGATAACAATATCTCTGCGAGATCTAAACCTACGGGTAGTTCTACTACTTTGTCAGAGTCCTATGAGACTAAAGTCATGGAGGCGGATGCTTCGAAAGAAACTTCACCGGTGACCACTCCAGTTATTGCCCAACCTCCATCAGAAGGGGATATCATGAATCTGACTAGTAGTATGTACAGCCCTACATATAAGAATAATACCGCACGTATATCCTTACCTGCCCTCACGGTAAATCAAACACTTCCACTGACATCGCCTCCAATCGATGATGCTGCTACTGTTCCTATTGTTACATTACCACCATCACCCTCACATTCACCAAATTTCTATGATGCTTTGGAGCAAGAATATTTCAGTCGTATGTTTTCTCGAGTTAATCTTGATGTTCTTAGACGCACTTTGCTTCAAGCATTGTTTCGCACTCGAGTACGATACCCACTTACTTCCTGCTCTTCTCCAATAAGTCCTCACCGTGATAATGAACATGACGCTTCTGATCCTCAGAATAGCCATGAGGGGGAGATAGGAGTAGATGGAGATTATCTAATGGTGAACATTTCAACTAAGGGTGGTGGTGTGAGGTCTTCATCAGTTTCTCAAGATCAACAGGTGCAGACGGAATCAGAAATGATTTCTACTCATGATGAAATTGATGATAAGGAGCCTGAGCAAGTTATAATTTCAATTGTACATTCAGAGGCTGATGGTGGACCGGTAGATGAGGATTTGAACTTAAGTGATTTTTATCTTGAAGAAATAGATGATGATGGGTTTGTAATTCTAAGCAAATTATCTTCAGTATCTTCAATCCCGGAAAATGTAGAGATTGTAGATGAAGGGAATCCTGATCCAGTAACTGAAAGTGATGATGAAATGGATTCTTCTGATGACAATGAGGACAATCTTTATGTTAATCCAAATGATGATGATATCTTTGACCATATTGAAGATGATAATGTTCCAACTGATGATATGAAAAAATCCTACTGATCATTCATCGAATTCTACACCTTCATCGAGTTCAAATCCAACAAATGCTAATGAAAGCTCAACTTCTGGTACATCTACATCAAGTGAAATAGTGAATTCCAGATTCAAATACAATCATGGTATATTATTTAAGAATCGGGAACAAAGATTGTTATTGGGAGTTGAACATGATTTCATAACTTTACGAAACACATTCATCGAGGAGAATGCTTACAAGATCTTCCGCATTAACGAAACACCAAGGAGTAAAAGATTTACTTATATAGGTTCACGATTTCTTTCAGCAAGTGAAAGAAACTGTTATGAGTTTATGTGGAGGAAACACATCAATAAAGATGAAGATGATTTGTGGATTCAAAGAAAATATCGTATTTCAGAAGTGTTGAATATTACTCGAGTCGGAGTAGAGATAAGCGAGAAAAGAGACGTCATCAGTCAGTTCCACATTATTAGAGAAGATGAGAAGGAATACAAGTTCACAGAAGCAGATTTTCATAATCTAGATATGCTTGATATCATTCACATCTACAACTACCTCGGTATCATCACCATTCAACCTTTTTCTAAGGCTAAAGCTTTGGAAGCTGTGAAAAGATACATGATGGAGACAATCGAATTGATGAGACGTGAATATTTTCAAATTGGTCTCGAAGCAAATAGGAAAAGGATTCGAATAACATGTCCGAATCAATACACAGAGGGACTAAAGGATATGAGAATGTTTCAAATGCAATTCGAACCCGAAGGGTTTGTATTTATGAATTCTCAGAAAGAAAAGGTGTTCATCCACACTGAAGAGTTGAACAAATACTCAGATGGTACACTCAAGGCTGCACTGAAGTATCTTAAAATTCGTCAAAGCAAGTTTGATGACATTGACATGAAAATGGGTCTTGGAGAGTTTATAGAGCATATCAGAGATCGTCTGAAGCTCCGGATCCGTACAAGACAGTTTGAGATTCTTCGTGGCCAAAGAAAGAGTAGGTATTTCAAATAAATGGATGAATATCCATTACATGAGGGAGATCCAAGAAAAGCGTGGGGCGTCTAGAAACCTTCTACACAAATTTCAGATAATCAAGTAGAAGTTTCAAAACCAGATGGCACACGATGGAAACTAACGTTTGGACCTCTCAAGATTACTCAATAGGATTATATTGTAAAGTTCACATTTAACACTAAGGGGGAGATTGTTAGGACCCCGAAGTTGTATAGTGTTAATGTCATATAAGCTTAAATGATGGTTCCTTAGAAGAGGGCTATATAAGGAACCTAAGTAGTCCTAATTAGATAGCTATTGCATTGTAACTGAGTTCTAGAAGCTGTGGAATGTAAATCTTATTGATTCTCTCTCATACCGAGTCTCCTTTACACTTACCGAATCTAATTCTAACTTGTATTTTCTTCTAATCTCAACATGATCTGACCTATCATCAACTATATACTCATTTTTGATAGCTTCAATCCACTCTGTCAACCGAGTCATCAATTCGATCGTCGAGTGTCGGATGGCTTCGAGAATGTCTTCAAAGAATTCATTGTAATCATTTATGAATGAAATCATATCAGCATGGGTTGATATGATTGGAATTTCGGAATGCTCTGAAGAAGAGTCTGGCTCCTCTCGAGCTGAAACTGTCGGGAGAGAGCGAGTGTCGACCAGAATATCTAGGCATGGCAGATCATCCTCATCATCTGAAACTGAGTCGTATGACGGGAACTCAACTAAAGTGGCAGGTGAATGAGTTGTGTGTATGTTCTGGTGTCTTGCTTCTCTCCTGATAGGATCAATCTGTATATCTTTGACATCGGTTGGCTCTTCATTTGTTTTACAAAAATGAATCATCAATACTTTGTTAAGATCTTCCATCTTAAGCTGCATAATTTCTTCATGGTGCTCTTGAATAGCTGCTGAGCTGAGCGGGGATATATCAGTTTCTTCCTCCGTTTCTTCCATCTCTTCTTCAATTTCTTCAACTTCCATTTCCTCCTCAGATTCTTCTTCTTCTTCTATTTCTTCTTCGGGATCCTCTTCTTCCATTTCGAGATCCTCATCATACTGTGGCTCAGGTGATGTAATGCTCCTCTCTGTGTCGGTGGCTGATGGTGGAGATTTGCCATCGAAAGTGATCCGGCTGCTGAAAATAGTAAACATCTCTTCCTGTTCAAATAAATAGGTAGGTTGGTCAATTTTGAACGTAACGCACTCCCCATGTGATTGTAAGACCAAGGTTTGATTGTAAACATCAATGACGGTCCTAGTCGTATTCATGAACGGTCATCCTAAAATGATAGGGGTATTAAGGTCTTCCTTAATGTTCATCACTACGAAATCCATAGGATACAAGAATCAGTCGACTTTTACCAAGATGTTCTTAACTATGCCCTTTGGATAACGAATTGTATGATCAGCAAGTTGGATCTTCACTTTGGTTGGTAACAAGTCTCCTAGCTCTAATCTCTTAAAAAGAGAGTAAGGCATAAGATTAATGTTTGCTCTTAAATCAGCCAAAGCGTGAATGGTTCCAGATTGGTAGATAGAACACGGGAATGTGAATCTCCCCCCATCTCCTAGTTTTGTGGGTAGAGAGTCTCTGAGCAATGCCGTGAATTCTTCACTCAGTGGAATT
Source organism: Rutidosis leptorrhynchoides (assembly GCF_046630445.1). Lineage (NCBI taxonomy): Eukaryota > Viridiplantae > Streptophyta > Magnoliopsida > Asterales > Asteraceae > Rutidosis > Rutidosis leptorrhynchoides. Next base: position 557,778,968 of record NC_092334.1, on the reverse strand, counting down.
TTGTTGGAATCCGGCATCCGTTCCTTTATAGAGAGAAGTCTTCGAATGTATCTATTCTGGTTAGGAACTATGGACATACAGTCTAAGAATTTTCCATCAATCTTGAAGGTGCCAAGCTTTTCAGGCTTCTCCTTTAGTCTTCCAGGATATGGTACACAAACTGGATTCGGCTTGGGCAGCTACTGAGTGTTGATATTCTTATTCTTTAGCCTTGGTGACCGCCTCCGAGGTGTAGGTACTTCCTTTGGTAGGATAGAATCCATTTGTTTAGCTTCCTCTATGTGGGGGTTTTGGATGGTATTACTAGGAAATTTTCCTTGTGGTCGAGTTTCAAGTTATTGTGATAACTGTTCGAGCTGCAAATCTAGACTTTTCAGTAGCGCGAATTGATTTTTCATGAGTGCTTCCATCTGATCTTGTCTAGATGCAGTCCTCTGATTCAGCTGGTGCAGTCCTTGAATGAACTGGTTCAAGTGATCTTCAGTACTCAAGTTAGTTGCTTTCGTAATCTAGTCGGCGGGAAGATTTTCTTCGAGTGCTGGTCCAGTGAGAGGTAATGGTTGATTGTATGTTAATTACTGTTGAGGGTAAGGTGGTTATCGGAAACGAGGTTGAAATGGTTGGTTGTTCCTTTGAAACTGGTTATTCCTGGTTTGGTTATATCCAAAATTTGCGGACGGGTAGGGTATTGGACGTAATAGACTGATCCGTCAGGGTTATCGTACTTAACGTGGTAATCTTCAATAGGTTATGGGTTGGTACAGTTTGTACAGGCCTGGGCCTGATTAACCTGCTGTGATTGCGTCTTCAATTCTCCGAGTTGTTTGGCTAGAGATTCCATCTTATCCGCGAGGGTTTTAAAGGCCTCTGTTTGATCGTTGAGTGCGGAGAGAGGTGCAAATGATGAAAGGCTTTCACCACTGTTCCAGTCATGATGATGCATTGTCATATTTGCGAGCAATTCCCATGCTTCGTCTGCTGTTTGATTCATCAGATTCCCTTGAGCTGCTGCATCGATCGTCGTCCTATGATTTACCGTAAGACCACTGTAGAAAGTACAGATTTGGGCTGACTTCTCCAATTGGTGGTTGGGGAATTTCTTCAGTAAGGTTTTGAATCGCTCTCATGCGGTGTACAGAGATTCATCATAATTTTGATGAAAATTGATGATGTCCTTTTTAAGCTTGGTTTGCTTGGATAGAGGGAATATTTGGTTAGGAATTTAGTAGCCATTTTTGTCCATGTGGTGATGGAATCGTTCTCCAGTCCTTCAAACCACTTCTGCGCATGATGAGTGAGAGAATAGGGAAACAAATATAGTCAGACTATATCTTGACCCACTCCTTGCTATTTGTAGGAGTTCGAAAGAGAGATGAACTTGTCAAGGTGAGAGTTAGGATCATCGTTCGGTAATCCATGAAATTGACAGATATTTTGGATAAGCTGTACAATGTGATGTTTTAACTCGAACGAGTGACCTTGGATCTCTGGATATCTGATTGGTCCTCCTCGACCTTCAATCGAGGGTTTGGTATTTTTCGCAAGGATGACTCGTAGCGCCATTTGATTAAGCTCTCTGAGTCTTCTTTCCTTACGTGCAGTAGATATAATAGATTCCAAATCAGGTGTATATAGCAACGTTCCTGGTCTAGATCGAGTGTGGGTCATACACTAGGTATGCCGTAAATTTCAGATAGGGAATCTAAAAAAAAGGATTCTAAAAAGGTCCAATTTATCAAAGCTAAGCTAGCCCTAAGATAATTCTGAAGCGAGTCCTTAAGTTAGACTAAGGCAATCTAATCTAAGCTACAGTTAGTTAAGGCAATCTAATCTAAACTAAGGTTAATTATTTTTGGTGGGTTTAATTTTTGGTTCTTGCTGCAGATTCCCATGTTACTTCGACAACAGAGCTTCTTACAAACTATTCAACAAACCTAGTGGCCATGCCGACTACGGAGACGCAGGATCCTTTTGGTTCCAATATAATTGGAGACTATTCGGAAAATCCAACAACCAAGTCCGTGTATAATTGTCTTTCTTAGACACAACCAAATGCTTGCGAAAAGGTTCAATAGAAGCAGTATTGCCTGATACCAGTGATCCCCGGCAGCGGCGCCAAAAACTAGGTTCCCTACTGTTATGGTCAAAATGGACGGTTATATTTTGGTGTGCAGTGTTGTCGGGCCGCACACCATCAGTCGAGGTCTCTCAGCAGGAATATACCCTTGTTTTAAGTTTATAAGGTCGGAGCCTAAATCTACTACTCCTTAGGGTGAGTAAGGAAAGTATGACCTAGGGTCGTTTTTAAGAAAGTCTACAGAATCGAACCTAAAACCTGACAAAAATAACTAACAAGGAGTATTTGTGTTTCTATTTTGGGTTTTCTAATTTTCTAAAGGATAAAATAGATACAGATAGGTAAAATTTGTATTTCAGATAAGGTTAAGGATGCACATGCTATGATTTCGTTAGTTACATTGCTGAGTTGTGTAATGATGGCTCATGGATAGTTGATAACCCTTTACCCGTTATATTGGTGCTACTGCCCCTGTCAGAGGACTGACATGTCACTGGGCATAATGTATGTGGTAGGCTTGAAGATTCTGAAAGAGCAGCAACGCCTCTTCCCTCGACGCTGGAGTAACACAGCTACTTGTTAACACTAGACGGCTCTTTTATTATGAGCGACCCGATAAGGCAGCATATTAATCTATCCACTTGGCCCAAACTTTCTTAAACATAAGCTAAAGTAGCGGGTATCCCTTATCCGAGAGATGTGATATGTTTCCGATGCTTTCGTTAATGATTGGTTTATAAAAATCAGTTAGGTCCTTATTTAAAAGAAATCAACCATAAAGGAACGTCATGGCCAGACAATAGTCTCCATGTAAATGTTCGGTTATCCTAACTGTTCTAATCGTTTATGGGTTTAAACAAACAGTTCCTATTACTAAAGAATCCCTCAGATGGAGTGCAATGTCTGTGGTGAAATGTACTCTTCAACAGTGAGGTCATTTCCATGGCCATACATAGCAGAGGTATAGAGTACTACAACTTTTGTGCCTCCTCGATATACGTACTATGTTTACATGCATAGTAACTACTCTAACATAGCCTGAGGCTGGCCTTGTACTCCTAGTATCAATTAGGGTTTCCATTACAAAAGAACCTCTGACGGAATCCGTAGGGTAGGTTGCCCTACTGCAACCATTGTGCCTCTGACAAACGCCCCATGTATCCGGCATAAGTGTCTTACCAAGGGGTGGCACATATATTGTAATCTGAATCGGGGTTCGCGACTTCCCAATCACATAGCCGATAACCATGTTCTATTAGTCGAAAAATTGATTGAGTTTAATCATAATCGATAAGCATCTCAACAATATCTCATTACAGAATTTGTATATTTAGTCAGCGTAACAACTACATCACAGCATGCACAAAATATAACTACTCGCTAATCATGGAAATAATATCATATATCATATATCAAAGTAATAATAAAAGACATTATAACAAGATAGAGTCAAGATAAAAGTACCAGTATATTAATCGAGTTTCGAAAGTATGAAAGTGACAACTCCGACTCTAGACAGCTTCTTAGTACAATCTTCGGCGTTCGCCTCTGGGTACTTAATTTCCTGCTCGGAGGTGAGAAGGCCTCGAAAAACTATTCTCGAACTAGACTAGAAAACTAACTAAATTTGAGAGTGAATTGAAGAGTGGAGAGTGTGTTGGAAATTGATATAAATGAGCCTATTTATACTAAAATCTGGCCTGGCAGGCCGTCCAAAATCATGGTAGGCCGTCCAGAATGGTAGCAGGCCGTTTAATTAGCCCGTCCAATAGCTGTTGGGCCGTTTAATTTTGTGGTGGTCCGTTTAATTAGGCCATTTATATGGAAGTCCGTTTAATTAATGGCAGGCCGTCCACATAATGTGGCAGGCCGTTTTTAGGGTTTTCCAGGTTTTTGCCGTTTTCGCTCTAGATTCTTCGTTTTAAGTCCGTTTTCGCTGATTCTTTTTGCATTGCCTTCGTAATTACCAAATGTACCAATCTAAGCAAATAAATGCGTATTTTGGCAATAAAGTAGATTACTTTGTTAAATATGGGCCTGATATCGGGGGTAAAAATATGACTTTTTAGCCGATATCAAGTAACAATTCAGGTAAGGTCCAAAAGTCCGGCGACAGTGATCGGAAAAAAAAACAAGGATACCATTGAAGACGAGGAGTCGGGTTGTTGGGAATTTCGAAGGCTATTCCAAGAAAATAATGATGGTGCCTGCACAGATAAAGTTGGCTCTTCAACTTCCAATAACCCTAATAATATCAAGGTGACTTCCCAAGAAACGGCACCTGGTAATGTGCAAGAAACTCAATGTATTGTATTGGGCAATAAAGTAGAGTTGGATGAGCCCAATCTCACGAGTATTGTTAATAATATTTTGGGCCATACTAACCAGGAGAATATTAATGGGATGGGCTAAGAGAAAAAATGTAATGAAGTATTGACTAGTCCATTAAGAAACTATAATATTGGCCCAAAAGATCATCAAAAAACCCAAGAAAATTCAACTGGCCGGTAGACAATAATGTTGACAACTCTGATGGGCTTTCAACACCAATTGGAAAAATCAATTCGAGGAACTGTGCGTCAAAAAACAACTTGAAGGATCATGTGTCAAAAAACATTCCTAAATCCAAGAAACAGAAGGATATTCAAAAGGGGTTATTGTCAAATATAAAAGAGAGAAGACCGGTAAAATTAAGAAGGACTGATGTTGGTCATCTATCCGACGATGGAAATCATCATCACATATGATGCATGTAAAAAATGCAGCAAGAAAGGAACAAACAGACAACATACCCATTAGGTCCAGATGTACTTCTTGTGCGATGAATGACAAAGATATGTCCTTGAAATCGAAGAACAACAGGAGTCAGCAATCAAAATCAAGTTTAAATTGTGTAGGTGCTAACAAAGGTGGTTCAAGCTCCTTCAATTCTATCAATAATGTGATGTATATGATTTTGGGTGTCAATTAGAGCTTAAATGGCATAGAAAGTCCCCTGCACAGTGAGTATGTTCTTCCTATTACTCGTTGTCAATCATTTTATCATGAAGATTATCTTATATAACATTAAAGGATTTGGTGTGGGGAAAGATAGTAAGTTCGGGAAGATAAAAAAACTGATTGTAAATGAAAGGCCATCTTTCGTAGCTTTACAATAGACAAAGTTACATTTAGTTAATGATGTATGGATTAAAATGCTTTGGGGATCAAACGAATGTAAGTTTTTGCAACAAGAGATGATTGGTAAATCGGGGGGGGGACTCTTGATTTGGGATACAAGTTTATTCGAGGCTACTGATGTAATCGTTTTTGACCGGGTAATTGGGGTTCGAGGTAAATGGAAGAGTAATGGAGCTGTGCTTAATGTTATTAATGTGTACGGGCCACATGATGACAATAGGAAAAAACAGCTGTGAGATTCGTTAACTAATTCAATTGTAAATCAAGATGAGGCTTGAGTTTTATGCGGTGACTTTAATGAGGTTAGAAATCAGTCGGGACGATTTAGTTGTGAATATGTTGACAGCAGAGCAAGGCAGTTCAACGACTTTATTCGTATCAATAACCTAATAGATTTACCAATGGGTGGTCGAATCTATACTCGGGTTAGTGATGATGGAATTAAATTTAGTAAGTTGGATCGCTTTCTTGTTTTAGAAAAATTATGTGGATTATGGGTAAACATATCAGTCGTAGCAATGGAAAGATCGAGTTCGGATCACTGTCCTATTATGCTGAAAGATGAAGAGAAGAATTTTGGCCCGAAACCATTTAGAATATTCGATGTGTGGTTAGAAGATGAGGAAATTGTAAAAGTCATAAAAGATGTGTGGGTTGCTCTGATTGATACAAGCATTAGAAGGGACTGTAATTTCATGAATAAATTAAAAAGAATTAAAAATGAGTTGCGAACTTGGAGTAACAAGAAGTTTAGCCAACTAAATGGTGAAATTGAGCTAAACAAAAACATGGCTACACACTTGGAACTCAAAGCCGAAACTGTAGTTTTAAATGATAATGAGTTGGAATCATGGAAAGTTGCAAGAAAACTGTGGTTGGAAAAAGAGAAAATCAAGACTAAGATTGATGTTTGCAGCGGTGTATACGAAATACTATTATTGTTTATTACGAAATACGGCGAAATATGATACAAGTTTTATTTATTTATATAGATGGATATACCTAAACCTTGCTACAACACTTATAGGCAGTGTACCTAATCGTAGAGTAGTGTAGTTTTTAGTAAGTCCGGTTCGTTCCACAGGGAGCTAGTGACGTACTATATTTTTAACAACTATATTTATATAAAATGTATATAATTATATATAGGAATAATAATATATAAAAGGGGGGTTTACCGTTTAATGACCGATTTGTCAATTTTATATTTTAAGCGTAAAGATAAATGACAATAATTAAAGTGTGTAAAATAAATAACAATATTAAAATGACAATAAATAAAATGACGGTAAATAAAAATACTATGAGATATAAAATAGAACAATTATGCTTATTTAAACTTCCGTAACCATGATGTTTGACGTTTTGATTTTACTTTATTACTCTGGGTTAATTGTCCTTTTGTCCTGTATTATTTGAAACCTATCTGGTTTTTATCCATAATAGTCCATCGGTCATAAATATAAAGTGCGAGTGTCCTCATCAAATTACCCTTATACTCGAAGTCAAATATTCCAACTAATTAAAGATTTAAACTATGACGCAGTTATCACTTCTGTCAACAATTACACCAGTTATCACTGTATGTAATCCACCCCTGTTTTGATTAGATATGAATATTAATTTACCCACTTGATCAGTTTGAATAATCAATTACCCAACCTGAATAATTAATTAAATGATTATAATAGATTCCGTATGAATGTCACTAAATAGGACAACCATAATCATTATTAATTATTAAGTTAATTAATTTGAAGATAGGTTCGACTGAGACGACCCGTCCTAATCCATAAGGACGAATACAATAACATATGATTTCATTGCGAGGTATTGACCTCTATATGCGACATTTTTCAAAATCTACATTCATTTTTATAATACAAACCATAACCTTTATTATAACCAAAGGATTTAAACAACATAATAATGATTATCGTTTAGCGATAATCTTAGTCTTACAAACTTTACATGTGATAACAACAACACGATTTCCAACATATTTCACATTACAAATCTTCCGAAATGCAGTTTTATTTTTGACACAAATATGCATACTCCAAATCTTGCTTAAATTCAGCATAATGCAGTGGAAGCTTTTATTTATCACCTGAGAATAAACATGCTTAAAATGTCAACATAAAGTTGGTGAGATATAGGTTTAATGCTAGCAGCGTTAAAAATATAGACCACAAGATTTCATATACTTAAACGTTTTAATAAAAATATTCTAAGTGGTTGAGCACTTGATAACCATACTTAACATTTAATCAACGTCGCATATTCCCTTTATTATGAAATTTCACTACACCGTACCAAGTGTAGTCACCGAAACGAAGTACTGTGCAACTGTTGAATACTGGTCGTCCAGTCCGGTTGGGGTTGTCAGGCCCAATAGATCTATCAATAGGATTCGCGTTTACAATACCGCATGTAAATAGTAGTTACCAAGCTACAGGAAAGTATGCCAGTGGTACAACTCAACGTAGAATATATTTTTAATCACTTGTGTCCATAACGTAAATCATAAAATGCATTATTCTCATCCCGAAATATTTAGAGTTTAAAAATGGGACTATATACTCTCTTTTGCCTTGAAGATATATAACACGACCTGGTCTCCGATAGATATCACGAACCTAACCATATATAATATATCAACATGTTTTCTTTTCAATTAATCGTTACATATATACTTATAATACTTTTAATATCTATTAGTCCGTAGTTAGCAGTCCGATGTTAGTGGTCCACAATTAGTTGCTTAATAAATAAAGACCCCATCGTATTCGTATTGATCAGAATTAATCTTGACCCATGGTACCGTGTTGTCAAATGGCGTATTGTGTACATGGTGTCTTATGATTTAAAATCGTGACCCAAAGTACCATATTGTCAAATGATGTGTTGTGTACAATCATGAGGTCTTATAATTAATCTTCACGTGTTGTTTACGGGTGGTCCTGAAATATATAAAATCAAATTATGAGTAAATATATATAAAATATCATATTAATTAGCAAAGATATGATTAGTTTAGTTTTACTCAAAATATTTTCGTAGCTAAACTAGCTTCGGATACCCGATTTTGTTTTAGCCGTAGTTTCTTCAATACAACTCCGTTTTTGTTGGTTCAACTTGCCACTTCCTTGGATCGAGCCATTATTTATGAATATGAACAGTAAATACCTTGGTTTGTATTCGAAATCACAGGTTATAGGTCAAACTTAGGTGAATCTTATGAAAGTGGTCATTTCCGTCGTAAAAACAACATCTAAATGATCATTTTTAAAAATACTTACACTTTGAGTTAAACCATGAGATTTTTATATGTTAACATATTCATAAGAAATATCATTTTTTCAGAATATAAACTTCCAATTCAAAGTTTAAGATGGTTTTTAATTATCCAACCCAAAACAGCCCCCGGTTGCACTCCGACGACGTAGATTCAGTTTTAAGGTGTTCTTTGTAAAATCAAGTTGTATCTTGTTAAGTTAGCATATCATTATGATATATTACAGGTCTTGAAGTATTTTAAAAGTCAAGTTAGAAGGATCTATTTAGTTTGCGAACAAGTTTGAAATCATTCAAACTATGTTCTTGTTGTTATAATTTATAACTCAAAATAAGATAGCTATATAAATACGAATCGAATAAGATTATGAATAAGGTTACTACCTCAAATTACTTAGATAAAGCAACTAGAAAGGATGTATAACTCTTGATCCTAAAGAGTGGTGAAGTTGGATTGAAAGATTGGAAGTAAACTTAGAATATAGACTTGAAATGAAAGTAATATCTTGTAGTGTTCTTGTTTGATCTTAATATGATGGTTATTAAGGTGATTCTTGAGAGAGTTTTTGCTAGATTTCTCAGAGGTGAATGAAGCTTACAAGTAGGTGTTTTTAGCTAGAGAAAATGTGTAGTAAAAATGAAAATGGAATGGAGTATAAATGGTGGTGAAATGATGTATAAGTTTGTAATATTGTGTAAAAGTCTTGTAATATGCCAAGTTCATTAATCATGCATGCTAAGATCTATAATTTACTGACTCATGGCTGCTAATAAAGTGATTGTAATGTGTATATACCAATAGTAAATACGTATAGAAGCTGGGTATGATACGGTTACATATACCCTTGATATACTTGTAGAAATCTTGAGGAAACGGAACTAGAATTCAAATATAACTATCTTTTGTGAATATACTTATATTGTTTTATGTATTTAAGCCCTTTAAAAGTGATTAAATATGTATTTATATGATACTTGTATAAGCATTATAGGTTATAGGTATATATGTCAAAGAATGTTACGAATAGGTACCGTTTTGAAAACTTAAGTTAGTAGTCTCAAAGTATACTTATAACTCATTGTTATTAATACACAATGAGATGTTAAACCATCCTTAAATCAAGTTAAATATGTATAAATACATATATGTACACAATCGTATAATTATCGTATGTTATATAGTTCGTGATATCATCGGTCAAATTGGACGGTCAAACGTTGTGTAAAACTCTTTTCAAAAACACAAGATTCAACAATTTGGATTTCTTATCATGTTAGTAATGTTTAATTTATGTAAATATTAATCTCATATGTATAAAACGATCGGAAAAATCCGGGTCGTTACATCGACAGACTCCAATGAGTTGTCACTCAATTAGACAATACCTCCCATCTATTAATAGTCCATAGTCATATGCCCACAAGTGTCGGTCTTTTGTTCAAACATTAATTATGGTACAAAATCTAATAACCCCGTCTTTAATATTTAGTCTAACATCACGATTACTTCGGCTTAAATAAGCATAATAATAACTTAGTTACGAGACATTAATTTAAAAAGGAAGAACATAGCTTACAGTGGTGATTAATCGCGTAGCGTTACCCGGACATAGTTTCAACTTACAAAACCTTAAAACATTTCTTGCATTAACCCAATTATTATTAAACTTAATTTAAACTTTAAATTATAAATATAAATATATATAATTCTTACAGAGGAAGAAATGAAAAGAGAGTGTCAACAACTCGTCCAAAATCGTGGTATTTATAGGACATGGCCAACTTCTGATGCCCATGCTATCGCATGGGCTTTGTGCCTATATGACATGCAATCGCATGGTTACCTGATCCAGCTCACAATGCTTTGTTGTTCAGGATCTTGGAATTGTCCTTGAATATCCTCTAGGTTCTCAATTGTGAAATCGGGTTCAAAAGATGGATTATCGAAAATTTGAATTGGAGTACTTGTTTGATTTGATGATGATTCTAAAGAAAAATCAACGGCGACAATATTGGCTAGATGTCTTGATCGGGTTACATGTGGTGAACGTATAAAAGGTGGTGAACGTTTTGCTCGGTGCATTCACTGAATATCCTATTAGTTATAAAAATAAAAATTATATAAGTTATCAAATTAATAGACTTTTCAACTTTTGCCCACGTTTTGAATAGCCAAAAGATGCAGCAGGGAGCCAGGATCCTTTAAGTCGGAAAATCCACAACTCAGCCACCAACAAATCCAACTATTACTACGAAGCAGAAAATTTTGGATGTCTATCAATTTAACCGCTTAAAATAATTTTTCGTCGAAATTTAAAGAAGATAAAAATCTATGTCCTAAAAACTAGAGCGTAGAAATGAGAAAGAAAAAGCGCGTCGAAAAACGTCGAAAAATAAAAAGTCGCAAAATAAAAATAAGAAAGTAGAGCGTCGAAACTTAAAAGTCTAAAAACTAAATATTAAAAGTTGCGTCTAAAGGTATTAAAGCTTAAAAGGAATTCTATATCTAAAACGGCAATAACTTAATTAGGTACTAAAATCTATTAAATATTAAAGCGATAAGCGGCGTCGTAAAATTCTAAAGTGCCTAAATCTTAATCTAAAGAAAAAGCACTTAAGGGATTTTACTGCAAAGCCTAAAAATCTAGAAATATAAAAGTTTCTACGGCAAGATACTAAGTTTAAAATTAATTACGAACGATAAAAATACAAATTACGAATTAAACGATTAAAATATAAAATATTATAAAAATGATAAAAATATTATATTTATATTATTATTTTATAAAAATATTATTTTATATAATTAATAATAATAATAAAACTTAATAATACAAATTATATATTAAAACTAAAATTATAAACTAATTAATTAATTAAAACCCTAATTATAATTATAATTAAAATAATAAACCCTAACGTAATTAATGCTTTAAGGATTCTGACTAGTCAAATCAATCCATGCGAACGCATGAGATTCCTGCAGTCCTACCATGCGATCGCATAGTCCAGTTTACCAGAAACAGATTTGGGCTCCGATCAGGATTCGGCCCAGTTTTAATTTTAATTATTATATTTTTTCTGATTTTAATTTATACAAAATATATAAAGAAAATATTTATTAAAATAAACTTATATTTTAAAATCTAAAAATAAAAATACTTTTTAAAGACAAAATCTTAAATATATATATATATATATATATATATATATATATATATATATATATATATATATATATATATATATATACATATATATATATATATATATATATAACACTTATTAATAATAAAAAATGTTATTACAAAATTAGAGAAAAAAATATAGCGTTTCTCACCGAGTCCCCGGCAGCGGCGCCAAAAACTTGATGTTTGCAGTGGTGTATACGAAATACTATTATTGTTTATTACGAAATACGGCGAAATATGATACAAGTTTTATTTATTTATATAGATGGATATACCTAAACCTTGCTACAACACTTATAGGCAGTGTACCTAATCGTAGAGTAGTGTAGTTTTTAGTAAGTTCGGTTCGTTCCACAGGGAGCTAGTGAATACGTACTATATTTTTAACAACTATATTTATATAAAATGTATATAATTATATATAGTAATAATAATATATAAAAGGGGGGTTTACCGTTTAATGACCGATTTGTCGATTTTATATTTTAAGCGTAAAGATGAATGACAATAATTAAAGTGTGTAAAATAAATAACAATATTAAAATGACAATAAATAAAATGACAGTAAATAAAAATACTATGAGATATAAAATAGAACAATTATGCTTATTTAAACTTTCGTAACCATGATGTTTGACGTTTTGATTTTAATTTATTACTCTGGGTTAATTGTCCTTTTGTCCTGGATTATTTGAAACCTATCTGGTTTTTATCCATAATAGTCCATCGGTCATAAATATAAAGTGCGAGTGTCCTCGTCAAATTACCCTTATACCCGAAGTCAAATATTCCAACTAATTAAAGATTTAAACTGTGATGCAGTTATCACTTCTGTCAACAATTACACCAGTTATCACTGTATGTAATCCACCCCTGTTTTGATTAGATATGAATATTAATTTACCCACTTGATCAGTTTGAATAATCAATTACCCAACCCGAATAATTAATTAAATAATTATAATAGATTCCGTATGAATGCACTAAATAGGACAACCATAATCTTTATTAATTATTAAGTTAATTAATTTGAAGATAGGTTCAACAGACTCCAATGAGTTGTCACTCAATTAGACAATACCTCCCATCTATTGATAGTCCATAGTCAAATGCCCACAAGTGTCGGTCTTTTGTTCAAACATTAATTATGGTACAAAATCCAATAACCCCGACTTTAATATTTAGTCTAACATCACGATTACTTCGGCTTAAATAAGCATAATAATAACTTAGTTACGAGATATTAATTTAAAAAGGAAGAACATAGTTTACAGTGGTGATTAATCGCGTAGCGTTACCCGGACAGAGTTTCAACTTACAAAACCTTAAAACATTTCTTGCATTAACCCAATTATTATTAAACTTAATTTAAACTTTAAATTATAAATATAAATATATATAATTCTTACAGAGGAAGAAATGAAAAGAGAGTGTCAACAACTCGTCCGAAATCGTGGTATTTATAGGACATGGCCAACTTCTGATGCCCATGCGATCGCATCGGCTTTGTGCTTATATGCCATGCGATCGCATGGCTACCTGATCCAGCTCACAATGCTTTATTTTCTAGTTTGCCGACACTTTATTTAAATATATATATAATATAATATATATAATTTTATATAATTATATATATATATATATATATTATATTCTTATGCATAGTTGACTTGTAATTTTAGCTCCGTTGACTTGCGCGTTGATGCTCGGTTTATGTCCCAGTTCCAGATTTTCGAACGTCCTTTCGTACGCGTAGATATCTTGTACTTTGCGTTTCGCGACTTGTACTCTTGTAATTTTTAGACGTTTCTCATCAATAAATTGAACCACTTGGATTGTATCTTGTACATTTGAGCTTTTTGGTCATTTGCGTTTTCAAATCGTCGTTTTCTTCTTTTGTCTTCGCACTTATTTATTTAAACGAATATTACATAAAAATAGAACAATTGCAACTAAAAGCTTTACATATTTGAAGGATATTGCGCCTAAATATATGTTCATTTGAAGCACTATCAAAGATGTTAAAACAAAAATCGAGAGTTCGTTGGGCAATCGAGGGGGATGAAAATACGAAGTTCTTTCACTCAATCATCCGTAATAGGTATACCAAATGTAATATTCAAAGTCTCACTATCAATGGAAATTGGAATGAAAATCCGCAGGATATTAAATTCGAAGCTTTCAATCACTTCAAACGAATATTTGTAGAACCGGATAACATGAGACCGTCATTGGAGGATCTTGATTACCCTTCTATTTCTGTAGACGAAGCTGCTGCCCTCGAATAACCATTCTCTGAAACTGAAATACACGAGGCTATTATTGATTGTGGGAGCACAAAAGCCCCAGGGCCCGACGGGTTTAATATGGGATTCTTCAAAAAGTTTTGGGATGTGATCAAGGATGATTTAGTAGAGGCGATTACTTGGTTCTGGGAAAGAGGAGAGATTTCAAAAGGTTGTAATGCTTCGTTTGTCACACTTATCCCAAAAAAGTTAGATCCTTTAGGGCTTAGAGATTACCGACCGATTAGTTTAATTGGTAGCTACTATAAGATAGTGTAACATCCCGCGTTTTTCCGTTAAATTTATTTTTAACACCGTCTTTTTCTTTTAAATAATACCTTTCGTTATTTAAATTCGTAGTTTCCGTTGACTAACGTTCATAATAATTCCGTCATTTAATTATAACATCTCTCGTTAACTTGCGTTTTAAAAATATTCGATCGGTTAAATCCCGCACCCGCTTTGAAACTCGAGGGACCGGAGTTGCCAAATGGGCAAACTAGTTGACTAGGTCAACTAGTCAACCCATTTCATCCATTCCATCATCTCCCTCATCCCTTTTCTCTCCATCTCAAGAACACACACACAAACCCATTCCATTCATTCATCATCTAAATTCAATCTTGGAAGCTCACAACAAATCCGATTACATATTTGGAATCCTCTCTTCATCCTCTACAATTTGATACCAACTTCATCTCGTTTGGGTAACATTTCTAAAACTCTAGATTTCTCTAAATTCGTGTTTTTGATTTGAAATGGTGTTAGTTAGTGTCTATGGCTCGAGTCTAACATGAATATATGTTTGGTTTGCTCGATTTGTTGTTTTTGGAGTAACTAGCATGAACTTGAAATGGGTGTGCTTAATCCTTGATTTTGGATGAGTTAATGTTGTTAGATTGTTAAAGTGCATGTTTTAATTGTGTTACTAGTATCACTAGCTTCGTTTTGATGCGTAGGTTGATTAAGAAAACTTCAAAAACATGAATATTGATTTTGTGATGTTTGACTAGGGTTTGATAGTTCTTGACATGAACTTTTGATGCTTGAATGCCATGGAATGTTAATTGTTAGTGATTAGTTGTAATGTATGCTTAATTACCTTCGAAACGGCATATCGTATGTGTAAATTGGATTCCCGAATCATAAAATACGTTTTACGAACTTGAAACTTTGAAAATAAACCTTTCTTGATCAATTGACGAGTTTTCGGTTATTGTCACATGTATGCATTGAATGCCCAAATCATTAAATGTGCATTGGTGAGTTTGAAGCATTAATGTGGGCATTGAATGATCACTTGGTTGGAAAACTCGGTTGTTACAAATGAGGTTTTTGATTGTTAAATTGTGTTTAGTTGCATTCTATGTCAAAAGAGCTTTCCAACGATATAAGGTGCGAGTCCTAAGTGTTTGTGGTTTGCGTTTTATGCTTATTTGAAGTTTGGATCAAGTTGGACAAGTGAAACAGACCAGGCACCAGCACCCGCCTATTGTCGCGGCGCGACAGAAGGGTGCCGCGGCGCGGCATAAGCCGTGCCCAGCTTTTGTCTCCGGTGTCCATTTTATGGAAAATGTTTGGCATACTACGGACCTCCGATTCACATGAAACTTGTTTTAATATACTTGTATATGAATATTTAGCATAGAAAAATAGTCCGGGACCCGACCCGAACGCGTTGACTTTTTCGTTGACTTTGACCAAGTTTGACTTTTAGTCAAACTTAACCAAACTTTTATACAATCGTTCTAACATGCTTTGGTACGTGATTCTTGCATGAAACTTGACAACGTGATTCACATGCTATACTATTCAAGTCGTATTGAGCCATAGGACTAATTGAACACATTTCACCCGACCTTGTGTCGTAACCGGTTAATTGATACAACTTATTTGTTTAGGTCAAGGCTAAGCAACATTCATGCACACGTTTACTTTGTAAAGTACATTTATACTCGTGCAATCAAAGGTGAGATCATAGTCCCACTTTTATTCTTTTTGAACTTATATTTGGGATGAGAAAACATAAACGATTCTTTTGAACTAAGTGAACACAAGAACGGGAAAACAAACATTCTACATACGAGTTTAGAACAAAAATCCTCAATTCGATTATCATTAGTTACACTTGCCGGGTGTAAGCGAGAACTTATGTTATATGGCCATATGGGTTGACAACCCTCATCTTTGACGGTTCGCTACCGTCTACGGATGAAATATATTTTCGAGAATCAGTGTTTGTTCTAGCACTAAGTGATGGGGTATACAATGGAAGGAATGTTAAGCTTTGATAATTGGGTGCTCGTGAAACAAACTTTTGGAATGTATTACTATTATTTCATTGATGCAAATCTTGTGGTTCACTTGTACTTACTTACTTAAACCTATGATTTCACCAACGTTTTCGTTGACGGATTTCTATGTTTTTCTCAGGTCCTTGAACGATACATGATACATGCTTCCGCTCATTATTTGATACTTGCATTGGATGTCGAGTATATGTGCATTTCATGGAGCGTCTTTTGACTTTACTTTAAACCGTGTCGCCTAGATTTCATTCGTATTATAACGTTGTAACTTAACTATTGGTTGAACAATTCTTGTAAACTTTGGGAACAATCTTTATTTTGAAATGAAGGCGACATATTTTGGTCAAACGTTATCTTAAAGACTTATAATCAGGTAATGGGACCCACGTAGCCGACGCCGTCACTTGACGATTTGTCGGGGTCGCTACAGGTGGTATCAGAGCCTTGGTTGTAGGGATTTAGAGTTCATTTGTGTTCACCCCGAGTCATAGGGTACATAGGTGAATCTAGACTACAACCGGCATATAGACTGAAGTAGGAATTATTTGACTAATTGTGCATTTATACTCGAACTCTTCTATCATATCTAACTCGTATTCGATCTTGATCTTACGTTGATAAATTTTGTTGGTGCGCCACCTTGACTTTATGAAGTAATGTTAAATGCACATGAGGATCAGGGTAATATAATTTCCGGGATTATATTACGGTGATTCACATGGACGTTCCGACATTATGACATAGAGAATTTAAGGCGAGTCAAGGAAAAATTTTCTCTCTATCCTTATTCCATGCCACGGTTAGTATTGTTGAAAATACTAACCAACGATATTCTTGTCTCATGAAGGAACAATGGCTCACCAAGGTCAACACAATACTCCTCTCGAAACTCTAGAACAAGCTCTTCAACGAATGATAACCACCGCCGTGGGTACGGCCGTGGCCGATCACTTTTCTAACAACAACAATCATGGAGCCGGTAATTCAATCGAAGGTTGCTCCTACAAGAACTTCATGAAGTACAATCCTCCCACTTTCGATGGAACCGGGGGACCGGTTACTCTCACCCGATGGTTTGAACAAATGGAGACCGTTTTTAACACAAGCGGTTGTCGAGACCAAGATAAGGTCAAGTTTTCCACCCTCACTTTCACCGGTATTGCTCTCTCATGGTGGAACACGTATGTACAATTAGTGGGAAGCGATGAAGCCCACACACTCTCTTGGACCGAATTAAGAGAAAGAATGATCACCGAATACTTCCCGCGCGACGAGACTCGAAGGCTCGAACAGGGTCTAAAGAATTTAAAAACGGCCGGAAATGACCTCAAGGCTTATAATCAACGGTTTACCGAACTAGTCTCGATGTGTCCAATTCTCATGACTCCCGAATCCCTAAGAGTCGAACTTTACATGGATGGCCTCCCTAAGAGCATTCAACACAAGGTAATGACATCTCAACCCACTAACCTACAAGAGGCTTTAACAATGGCCCGCCAAGCCTTAGAAACGGTGAATGAAATGGAAGCACCGGCACCAATGGTCGAGAACCACCCGAGTAACAACAAAAGAACATGGGAAGCCTCTCAATCAAGCAACCACAACAATAACAACAACCCCGCCAAGAAGCCTTTTACCTCCAACGACAAGAAAGGCTATGCCGGAAAACTGCCTTTTTGTGACGAATGCCACAAGCATCACTTTGAAGGATGTGGCAGGTTTCGCCACCGGCGCCAAGGACCCGTCGCTCGAAAGATGCCCAACGCACACAGAACGGGTGCTTGCTTCGAATGTGGCCAACTGGGTCATTTTAGGAATGTGTGCCCAAATAAGAAAATCAACCCCAACGCACGCCGTTGAACCTTCGACATCGACACCAAGGATGCCCGGAACGACGATGGACTAGTAACGGGTACGTTTCTTCACAACAAACCGTATATTTCATACTTGTTCGATTCGATTACCGCTAGACGTTTTATAACCAAGGATTTGACTCATGCTCTTTATATTCCACCTCTTTCCCCCAGATACTACTTAGACGATTTAAGTGACCGACGGAAAAATATTGTGTGCCTATAAATTTTATTGGAGGAAATACGTTAAGACCTTTGACTTGACACCTATAGAACTAGGGAGCTCGGAACCTATTCGTAAAAAAAAAAAAAAAAAAAAAAAAAAAAAAAATAATAATTTTTAAAAAAAAAAAAAAAAAAAAATGTTTCCCCATCATCTTGTATAGATTATTGTGAACTGAGTAATTTTCGGTTGGAAACCGATACCCTCTCCCTCGCATCCATGACCTCATGATTATTTGCACGAATCCCGTATGTTCCAAATCGACCTCCGTTCCGGTTATCATCAATTGGGGGTTAAGTGAGACGATGTCTCCTAAGCCACTTTCCGAACTCGCAACGTTAGTTGTAAATCTCTCTTAGTACCGCTTGATTTATTTAGGGCTCGCCCGTATCCATAAACCTCTTGAACCGCGTATGCAAATTCATATAGACTAATCTGTTATCGTATTTATAGATGACATCTTAACTTATTTAAGTAAAGAAGGAAAACGAACAACATCACCATCTTACGCTCGAACTTTTGAGAAAAGAGCAACTTTATACCAAATTCTCCGAGTGAGAATTTCTGTTGAACGAAGTCCAATTTTCTAGACCATGAAGTTAATGGTCAAGGAATTACAATCAATCTCGAAATCAAGCCACATGTAATCAGGAAACTCTCCCAACTCAGACTTGTATTCGTAAAAATCTTAGATCTCACCGGTTGTTACCGAAGATTCATTTCTGACTTTTCTCGTATTACACGACTTTAATCTCTCCGCGATCGAACCTTGAGCGTGATTCTTCACACCAACATTTCTAGCTAAATTCGTACAACACCAGATGGGACTCAAATATGGAAATATTTCTACTTGGACGCCGAAAGGCATACTCCCTCGACTCGAAATCAACGGGACGGAAATTCGTTATTTTGCACGAAGAATTCGAATACTAAATTGTGGATCCGATCAATATTCTTGTCATCACGTACCACACTACATACCTCTGTTATTTCACCGTTACTGTCTGATATTACTGGAAATTAAGATAACACACAATCCAACGATACTTCACTCTTCTTTAACTTAACGCCCTTGTGTTCCTGATAATCGGCCAACTATTATTCAACCCCGAACTATACAACTAAGTGTACTATCTCGTTTCTCTTTCAGACTTCAACTTTTGACAACTAGAGGCACGTTATGGCAACCTCGAGATGTAAACTCATCCTATTCTAAGTCCTCATTTCACTCCTATCTTTATCGCTCGCATTTCCGTTTAAAGAAACTCCTTGTAACATTTCTCCATGGATAGAGAAACTCCTCATATTACATAAGTATTCGCCACGAGGGTGAATAGTCCTAACGAACATTTTTCGAACCCTAACTAACTTGTTCAAACGTATCTTAAGAGATTCTTTTCCAACACGGTGTATCTTTGTCAATTATTCTGTATCGAAATACTCGTTTCACTTCTAGTTTTACAAGAAACCTTGGGAACCTGCTTAGACATGAGTACCGCGTACCACCCACAAACAGACGAACCGAACAAACGAACGATTTACGTCTTCGAAAGACATGTTTCAAACTTGCATGGTCGCTTTTAGTAGATCCCTCTTACAACAGTAGTTACCACTCGTGTGTTCACACGCACTTTCCGAAACCCTATATGACCGCTAATGTCATACCCTGTTCATTTAACCAAAGCATCAACCACCGAAATCTGAACTCCATCAAGAAACAACAATCGAGATCATTCAAGTCCGAGAAGGGCTCGAGACAACCCATTGTCGCCAGAAGAGTTATACCAAACTTAGAGGAGAACCTCACAAATCCCAGTGTGTAACCGCGTAATATTGAGAACCCGCACCTTGGAAGGGTGTAATCCGTTTCGGGAATCAGGGAAAGTTAAACCCGCGACATGTTAACCCTTTTGAAACCTTGGGGCGTATTGGAACCGCTCCCTACCGTTTAGAACTTCCGACTCAATTAAGTTTCCGTTTACCCTACATTTCGTGTAACAAACTTAGAAACGTGTCCTGCGGAACAGGAACGTGCAATCCTGCTGGATACATCAACTATCGATGACAAACTTCTCTTCATAGGAAAACCAGTTGAAACTGGGGATCGTAAAAACCGAACCTTAATGCAACGTAAAACCCTGACTATCCAAATTCATGAGAACCCTCAAGAACGTACTTTCACTTATTCATAGCATTGACAACGTAAAGTCTCGAGTAAGAGATATCGACTACTACTTCCAACTAAATTTCGGGACGAAATTTCTTTTGAGTTGTGGATAATGTAACATCCCGCGTTTTTCCGTTAAATTTATTTTTAACACCGTCTTTTTCTTTTAAATAATACCTTTCGTTATTTAAATTCGTAGTTTCCGTTGACTAACGTTCATAATAATTCCGTCATTTAATTATAACATCTCTCGTTAACTTGCGTTTTAAAAATATTCGATCGGTTAAATCCCGCACCCGCTTTGAAACTCGAGGGACCGGAGTTGCCAAATGGGCAAACTAGTTGACTAGGTCAACTAGTCAACCCATTTCATCCATTCCATCATCTCCCTCATCCCTTTTCTCTCCATCTCAAGAACACACACACAAACCCATTCCATTCATTCATCATCTAAATTCAATCTTGGAAGCTCACAACAAATCCGATTACATATTTGGAATCCTCTCTTCATCCTCTACAATTTGATACCAACTTCATCTCGTTTGGGTAACATTTCTAAAACTCTAGATTTCTCTAAATTCGTGTTTTTGATTTGAAATGGTGTTAGTTAGTGTCTATGGCTCGAGTCTAACATGAATATATGTTTGGTTTGCTCGATTTGTTGTTTTTGGAGTAACTAGCATGAACTTGAAATGGGTGTGCTTAATCCTTGATTTTGGATGAGTTAATGTTGTTAGATTGTTAAAGTGCATGTTTTAATTGTGTTACTAGTATCACTAGCTTCGTTTTGATGCGTAGGTTGATTAAGAAAACTTCAAAAACATGAATATTGATTTTGTGATGTTTGACTAGGGTTTGATAGTTCTTGACATGAACTTTTGATGCTTGAATGCCATGGAATGTTAATTGTTAGTGATTAGTTGTAATGTATGCTTAATTACCTTCGAAACGGCATATCGTATGTGTAAATTGGATTCCCGAATCATAAAATACGTTTTACGAACTTGAAACTTTGAAAATAAACCTTTCTTGATCAATTGACGAGTTTTCGGTTATTGTCACATGTATGCATTGAATGCCCAAATCATTAAATGTGCATTGGTGAGTTTGAAGCATTAATGTGGGCATTGAATGATCACTTGGTTGGAAAACTCGGTTGTTACAAATGAGGTTTTTGATTGTTAAATTGTGTTTAGTTGCATTCTATGTCAAAAGAGCTTTCCAACGATATAAGGTGCGAGTCCTAAGTGTTTGTGGTTTGCGTTTTATGCTTATTTGAAGTTTGGATCAAGTTGGACAAGTGAAACAGACCAGGCACCAGCACCCGCCTATTGTCGCGGCGCGACAGAAGGGTGCCGCGGCGCGGCATAAGCCGTGCCCAGCTTCTGTCTCCAGTGTCCATTTTATGGAAAATGTTTGGCATACTACGGACCTCCGATTCACATGAAACTTGTTTTAATATACTTGTATATGAATATTTAGCATAGAAAAATAGTCCGGGACCCGACCCGAACGCGTTGACTTTTTCGTTGACTTTGACCAAGTTTGACTTTTAGTCAAACTTAACCAAACTTTTATACAATCGTTCTAACATGCTTTGGTACGTGATTCTTGCATGAAACTTGACAACGTGATTCACATGCTATACTATTCAAGTCGTATTGAGCCATAGGACTAATTGAACACATTTCACCCGACCTTGTGTCGTAACCGGTTAATTGATACAACTTATTTGTTTAGGTCAAGGCTAAGCAACATTCATGCACACGTTTACTTTGTGAAGTACATTTATACTCGTGCAATCAAAGGTGAGATCATAGTCCCACTTTTATTCTTTTTGAACTTATATTTGGGATGAGAAAACATAAACGATTCTTTTGAACTAAGTGAACACAAGAACGGGAAAACAAACATTCTACATACGAGTTTAGAACAAAAATCCTCAATTCGATTATCATTAGTTACACTTGCCGGGTGTAAGCGAGAACTTATGTTATATGGCCATATGGGTTGACAACCCTCATCTTTGACGGTTCGCTACCGTCTACGGATGAAATATATTTTCGAGAATCAGTGTTTGTTCTAGCACTAAGTGATGGGGTATACAATGGAAGGAATGTTAAGCTTTGATAATTGGGTGCTCGTGAAACAAACTTTTGGAATGTATTACTATTATTTCATTGATGCAAATCTTGTGGTTCACTTGTACTTACTTACTTAAACCTATGATTTCACCAACGTTTTCGTTGACGGATTTCTATGTTTTTCTCAGGTCCTTGAACGATACATGATACATGCTTCCGCTCATTATTTGATACTTGCATTGGATGTCGAGTATATGTGCATTTCATGGAGCGTCTTTTGACTTTACTTTAAACCGTGTCGCCTAGATTTCATTCGTATTATAACGTTGTAACTTAACTATTGGTTGAACAATTCTTGTAAACTTTGGGAACAATCTTTATTTTGAAATGAAGGCGACATATTTTGGTCAAACGTTATCTTAAAGACTTATAATCAGGTAATGGGACCCACGTAGCCGACGCCGTCACTTGACGATTTGTCGGGGTCGCTACAGATAGTCTCTAAAATTCTTTCGAACCGTCTACGGAAGGTTTTACCTTCACTAGTTGGCCTGAAACAAGGTGCTTTTCTAAAAGGTCGTTTTATTATAGATGGAGCACTTATTGCAAACGATACAATAGATTTTCTTAAGGTCAACCGCAAAAAAGGCATAATCTTCAAAGTTGATTTCGATAAGGCTTTTGATAGCCTTAATCGGTGCTTTCTTTTTGACGTGATGAAGTGTATGGGGTTTGGAGTTAAGTGGAGAAATTGGATTTTGACTTGCTTGAAATCGGCTTCGGTATCTATCCTTGTAAATGGTTCACCAACTAACGAGTTTTCTCTTGGTAGGGGAGTTAGGCAAGGAGATCCGCTATCTCCCTTTCTTTATATCCTTGCGGTGGAAGGGCTAAACATTCTTACTAAAACGGCAATGGATAGAGGGCTATTCAAAGGGGTTGAAGTCGGTAATGATAAAGTGTTGGTTTCGCATCTCCAATATGCGGACGACACTATTTTTTTCGGTGAATGGAGTAGAATAAATGCTCTAAATCTAAGGAACACCTTAAAATGCTTCGAATTATCTTCGGGATTGAAAGTCAACTTTCAAAAAAGTTGTGTTTATGGTGTAGGGGTTGATTTTAATGAAGTTAGTTATGTGGCTAGTTTTATGGGTTGCCAAGTGGGTAAGTTTCCATTTGTCTATATTGGTCTATTAATTGGCACGAAGATGAATAAGCTAAATGAGTGAAAGGCGGTTATTGATAAATTTAATGCTAGACTTTCGAGTTGGAAAATGCGTACGTTGTCAAGCGGAGGAAGATTAGTCCTTATTAAATCGGTCCTTGCTAGTCTACCGTTGTATTATTTCTCGATCTACCGTGCTCCGCCATGTGTGATTAAAATGCTTGAGAGTGTGAGGAGAACTTTTTTTTTGGGTTGGGTCGGGTTCGAGTTTAAGTGGGAAAATGTCATTAACAATTTCGGGAATGGGGGTTTAAATATCGGGTCCTTAAAAAGTAAAAACTTAGCCTTGTTGGGGAAATGGTAGTGGAGGTTTAAAACCGAAACCGACTCCCTTTGGGTTAAGGTTATTCGTAGTATTTATGGCTTATGTGGTGGCCTAATGTTGGAGAATGTAAATCTTCACTCTTCGACATTAGGTGTGTGGCGTAACATCATTCTCGCAGGTACTTCTATTGAAGATTTGCAGATTCCGTTTAAATGTTCATTCACCAAAACAATAGGGGATGGAGGATCTACATCATTTTGGCATGAGAATTGGATTGGCGGTGACAGATTATGTTCTTTATTTCTGAGGCTTTATAGGCTAGAAAGTGTGAAGGATGCAACCATCAAGGATCGTGTCTTCAAAGAAGCTGATAACATAGTCATGAATTGGAGATGGATCCGAGAACCAACGGGCAGAACCTCAGGCGAACTCAAAAGTTTATTGACCTTGCTTTCAGCCTTTTCTTTTAACTGCAGGGACAAGGATTCATGGCATTGGAACTTAGCTTCGAATGGGCAGTTTACTGTCAAAAAGTTAGCAGCTACAATCGATGATCGACTTCTTACTCCTTTTAGCTCTCAACATGGCACGTTTCGAAACAACCTCGTGCCTAAGAAGATTGAAGTTTTCACGCGGCGTGCTTTGAAGAAAAGAATACCCGTAAGACTTGAACTTGACAAGAGAGGAATAGATATGCATAGTGTTCGTTGCCCGTTATGCGATGATGACTTGGAGTCGGTAGATCATGCTCTCATCTTCTGCAAACTTGTAATTGATATTTGGGATCGGGCTCAAAAATGGTGGGGTCTAGGGAATTTTTCTAGCTTCAGTATTGTTGAAATCCTCAACAAAAGTGATAATGCTCCTGCTTCGAGTTTTGGTAATAAGGTTTGGCAAGCAGTGCGATGGATTTGTGTCTATTTAATTTGGAGCAACCGAAATAAAATGGGTTTTCAAGGCAAAAGGTGGAACTCTCCGATGGCTCTAAACGAGATACAAATCAAGACGTTCGAGTGGATTTCCAATAGAGCAAAGGGTAGAAAATTCGATTGGCTTACGTGATTATCTAGCCCGAGCTCTTATCTCAATATGTAGTGTGTTGTTATATGGTTTGCTTACTTGCTACCACTGTTAAATCATCTTGGTGTTAGTATTGTTTAGTTTAGGCTGCTTAGGTTGCAACATTCATCTTCGTGTATGCTCGTGTTCTACATGGTGGTTCATGTCTGAATGAGCCGCCAAGCTTTGTATCTTCTTTGTGGTTTTTAATGAAATTTGCTTTTCAAAAGGAAAAAAAAGAAGTTTGTCGACTTGTCAGAGTTGTTTATAAAATTTTGGCGTTTGACTGGCATTTAATAACGGGTATCGAATGAAAGTTTAACATAATGAATGCTACAAGAAATGTAATAGTAAATCATTATTCATATTTTACCAATAAAAAATGGAAAGTGATATGTAAACAACTTGTTATGTACACAATTATCATGTTTTACAGTATTGTACTATACAACACTATAAATCATGATAGTTGTGTATATAACAAAAATAGGTTACGTACATATCATCACCCCATAATTAAGTTATGTATGCTATTTTCCAAATACTCGAATACAATGTCAATAATCCAACCTAACAGTCAAATAGAGTACCCGTTTATTAGCCAATCATCATACTCAAATAACCTACTATAATAAATAATTTAAATAAATTAAAAATATAATTTTAGAAAAGAAAAAAACAAAACTAAATCGCCAAATTAGACTTTGTCGTATTTGGTGCGAAAAAAGTCTTCAATTTCGGGAAAAGCAACACCGATCGATTCCTCAAATTGAAGGTATTTCATTTAGGGATTCCAATTCTTAAACTTTAATACTTCGATCCAATTAAATTAATTAATCATCATTTCATTAAATTGGAGATTGATGATCTCATAATCGATTTCAATTTTAATTTCAATTTCACCTAACTCAACTAATTTGCTTCGATTTCATCGTATCATTTTTGCAGATAAAATTTGTTTTTCATAATTATTTAAGTCTACAATTGAGACAATGGCTGCTGCTTCTAATGATGATTACACTGCCAAAATTTGCGGTCACTGGTAATGTTAGGGTTTCGTTATTCATCATATATATTTGTTGTGTATGTGTATTAATGAAATTATTATTTAGGTTTGATTTCGAATCTGCTTCTGTAAGTATGAGCTGAGTCTCAGATGTGATAATACATGTGAAAACTAATTTGGTATTATGTAATTTGTGAATATATTTATATTTATTTTGTTACGTATAGGTATAGATATTTGATCCTTTTGGTATAAAATGATTTATATAATTATTATAAATGACATGCTACTTTTAGAAGTTTTTTTTTTTTTGAAGGCAAGTTGTCGAATACTCTCAACTACCACGCACACCTCGGGCGGAAACACTTTTAGAAGTTTTTGAGAGCTTAGAGTTTTGTGAATTTTGAAAAAATAAGCTCGTTGAAAGAAAGAAAAGAAAGACCCTTGTTCGGTTGTAAAAAGTGTTAGGCATGATTTTGGTAAAAGAAGGTTTATGAAAATAATAATGTTTGTGAACACGGCGTTAAAAAAATATGTTTGGAGTTTTGAGATCACATTACCCAAATAAGTTATCACAAGTCGTGTACCTGATTAATATCTATGTGTGTCCTTTTATGTTGTTTAACAGTTTATAAGTGGTTCTCTTTTTGCACGTTGATAAGTATTGTATTAAAGTATCTATGTGTGTACCTAATCACAACGCTTTCACATGAAGTGCTAGAGCTATTCCTTCATCAAACATCGATCTGCATTTCTTTCACTGCTCCCGCAATTTGGAAAAATGTAAAATCTGTGGTGATATGGTTCCGAAAAAGCATGCTGAGGAACATTACTCAAGTACTCATGCTCCGGTACGTGTATATTCAACCTAAATACTGTATGTTAATATGATTATGTGATATATTGTAAAGTAATCTCACATAATGACATATATTTATAATCAAACCTCCATAGAGAAGGATAATAATCCACACTCATGGCCAAATTTTTGCATGAATAGAATCTCGGACAACATCTATTACTTATCTTGCCAGTTTTTACATTATTGGGTAGCTGCTTGTTAGATCTATGCATGAACTATGGCCGTGCAAGTTGATTATGAATAGGATTTTATACCGAGCAAATTGGGTAATTTCGAGCCATTAATTTGTTGTGAAAGGTTGGTTTGGGTAATGTTTCATCTTTTATGGGTAATTACATATAAACTCAGTGGGTCAAACAGGTCAAGAGTTGCCCAAAGTGTACTTTTAATTCGTAAAACCTCCTAAATATTATTCTTTTATAACTTATTTTTTTTTATTTATTGATATAACATACTATCTAATCATATGTGGGACACTAAATATGTATAAAAAAGTAGGAAATTATGCCCCATTTTTAGCCAACTTAATTTGTCTATTGGATCAAACCCAGTGTGATCTGTCTCTATTGATACAAAATTAACAATCTGATTCGAACCCTTTATGACCCATTGTTTCCCAACCAAGATTTGGGACGATGGCAAACCTTTTGAAGTTTGAAAAGCTATACCGTTTTATCGTCATTTCAGTTTGGTATGCTCATGACCGGAAGCTTACATGATTCTATAACAGGTATCTTGTTCACTGTGCCATGAAATGATTGAACCTGAAAAGCTAGATGTCCACAAAAGTCAAAAATGCCCTCAACGAATGGCAACATGTGATTACTGCGAGTTTCCATTGCCTGCAATCGACCTGTTTGAGCATCAGGTAATTACCATCAGATCTTTTAATGTTAATAATGTTTGTTTTATATTTGCGATTGAGTAACTTATATATGTTTATTTCTTTAGCCAATGTATTTATCGTTATCGGGTGATTAGGAATGACAAGCCAATAAAAGTCACATTCTCTGTGACCAAAAGGGACCATTTGTTTACAATTATTAGAACACGAGACTGAATGCATAACAGTGAAATAAAATTGCTAAACAGTACAATAGCCGCATAGATTATAAATCTTCTATGCCCACTGTTGTAAAAGTTGGCCGAGTCGGTTTGGGGACTAGCCCGTCTAGAGTCGCCCAAAAACGCCTTAAAAGTCGGTCAACACCAAAAAGTCGGATCCGAGTTGGGTCTGAGTCAGGCTGAGTTGGGTCTGAGTCGGGCCGAGTTGGGTCTTAGTCGGTCAAATTCAAGGTTAGGTAAAAGAATTTATATTTTTGGAAGTTAGATTTTGTGCCATATATCTATGTTTCAAATATTTATATGTTTGATGTTTGATATCTTAATAGGTAAGATATATTTTTTAATTTATTTATTACTAAAAGTCAACTCTGGTCAACGCCCGACTCGTCCCCGACTTGACCGAATCGTCCCTCTAAGGTCTCGACCGACTCGTCCCCGACTCCCCACTTTTACAACCTTGTCTATGCCACACATTCTGCAAATTTTTGTATCTGGTTAAAATCTGAAGTATGCGTTTAATTATTAAAAATTCCAGGAAGTTTGTGGAAATAGAACAGAGCTCTGCATCCTGTGTAACAGATATATCCGACTCCGAGAACGAATTGCCCATGAAGTCTCGTGTAATGGTCCACCCGAACCTTCCAGGTTTGAAAAACTTCATGTTCCTTCTCATTTTTTTAATCCTCATCATTTACCTTCTTTTAAAAGGTTAAAGTTTAGAATGGGTATCGGTCCTGTCATTATCATGAAATTTAAGCTGATGATTTGGGTCCATATGAAAGCAGACTATTTAGACACATGACAAACAATCACACCGTTGCTCAAACTATTACTGAATCAATGTTTCAGTTTTCCATGTCTCAAAGTGGCTTTGTTTTTTTAATTTAAGTTTGAGGGAAACGAATTTGAGTTGTAAATGGTGCTCGTCTCGGCTGACTAGTCGGTTTGGTGACTAGCCCGTCTCGTTTCGTCAACAAATGTCTCTTTAGTCGGTCAACGCTAAAAGTCAGGTCAAAGTTAGTGTCAGGTCAAAGTTGGTCAAAGTTTGTCTGATTCGGTCAACGCTAAATTTGACTTGATTATCTTATTAAAGGACTGCAAGGGAAGCCGAACGAGATCGTGCTGCTAGAAGAAGGCCCCCACCACGCGATTTCTCTACTCGAAGACTTCTTTTCACCATAGCCATAACTGGCATTGCTATTCTGCTAGGGTCACTTATTTTTCAAGCCAAACCAGATCAGGCTCCAGTGCTTTAAGAACTCAACCAGCTTTGGTTTTGCACTTGTTAGCAAAACTTATGGTTTTATCTGTTTGTTGTAACCCTGTATCGTTTTTGATTTTCGTATATATAAAGGTATATCCTTTTTACCTATTCAGATGAATAATGTTATAATAATTGAAATTGAAATGACCTACCTAAAAGACATGATGTAAAGTTGAGTGTATATGTAATTTTCCATGTAACTATGAATTTATGTATTAATCACATTCCTCATGGCCATGTTAGATGATTTTTGTGATAACGTAGTATTTATATCCATTGAACTATCCAAAAACAAAAATCTTAAAAGGTCATAGTTTTAGGCATGATTTTGACCATCAAACGTTACGTGTATGTCGTTAGACAATGTAATTTTACATGATTTTATAAATGTCGTCTTCTGTTTGCAGGATAATGGATGCTTCTATAATATCAAATTATATGGAACTGCCAGGGACGTTACATAATTAGTTTGAATTTGGTTAATTCGAATATCGAACCGAATCTAAACTAATTAAAATCAAACTAAATTTGATAAATACCGTCCGGATCAACTAAAACTTAAAACTGAATTCAATATCCAGATTTCGATTTGGTAATCGCTTTCGAATTAAATTAAACTGAAAACTGAATTCAACTTGATAATAATGATTGTATAAATATACAAATAATATAATATGTGTGTGGTTTTGTCGAATTCGATTGAAGAAAATTGAATGTAAATTCGTTTCCATTTCGGTTCGTTTTTAATGTATGAATTCGGTTCTGATTCAGAAGTTCAAATGAAAAAATTGAACTGATTAATCGAACAAACCGTAAACGTATCTGATAAACAATTCTAGGAACGTGTATGTAGATGTTATAACTTAAAGAAACAACTTGTAGTTGTGATTAAATAATTGGTTACGTTTTGATAAATAATACTATTCCACGCGTTCTAAATTTATTGTCCCGTTTTGACTTTTTAAGACTTTCTTGTACAACTTTAACTTCAAATATTTTTGTTTATCTTATATAATATTTGATGAAAGTTATACCAATATAATGAAAACACAATTTGAAACTGAATACAACAACAACAATGCTCAATCCCACGAATGTAGGGTATGAGGGAGATGAGGTGTAGACAATCATTCCTTGTACCCTAGATTAGAAGAAAGTCACTACTCCACCCGTGGGTATGGAACCCGCGACTAGATAAGGTCGTCTCTCCCTCTACTTGAGAATAAAGAGATTGCTTCCTAAAGGACCTCCGGCCAGAAATGCTCATAAAAACGAAATAGAGAGGGCAACTGATACGAACCTGTCAGAGTTATATGCGCCTAGGAAGATGCAACCATACAAAGTAGCCATAAAAAGAGGACACATATATCATTAACGCACAACAGTAGGACATATAGCATGGATAATATAGTGCACATAGACATGTAAATTCAAGTAGACATACAAACAAGCAAAATACACACCCACCTACCCACCCACACACCCAAACACACACACACACACACACACACACACATACACATATACCCCTACACACATAAGCATGTATAAAGGCCCATACGTAAACATAAGCATGTATAAAGGCCCATACGTAAACATATATACGTATAGATACTTTCATAGATATGTATACCTAGGTACAGATACAGACATACATACATACATACACCTAGAATACATGCGCTTAGATACATACATACATATATAGATACAAACATATGCATAGGTACATATATATAAGCTAAATACATATACATAGATACAGAGGCATATATATCATGTAGATGGATATATATAGTGTAGCTATAGAGTATCTAGTTATAGTTATATATGTACTTATAAAATAAATATATATAACACACTAGAATTTTTATTTTTTTTGGCTCTTACGCCTATATTCTTGTTCTAATATGTCAAAAAAAAATATATATCTTACTCAATAATTCTAATTCTACTCTTCCACAAGCTCCTATCAGAAGTCATGTCCTCCGTCAGTAGAAGCTCTTTCATGTCAAGCTTCAATCTATCCTCTAACCTACGTCTAGGTCTACCCCTTCTCCTTACGCCGCCAATAACGAGGGTCTCGACTCTCCTAATCAGGGCTAAAAGTGGGCCCCTCATAACATGCCCAAATCATCTAATTCGTCTTTCCCTCATCTTGTTGATGATGCTCCCAACTTCGAAGTACTTTCTAAAAATTCCATTTGGTATCATATCCATATAGTAAAAATATTTTCATCTAAGTCTAGTCTATCCATATAATTTTCATCAAAATATTAGTTATATAGTACAAATAAATATATTTAATGTAAGATATAAAAAAAAGACTTTGTAAAGTTAAACGAGACATTTATTATTAATTTTGATATTTAAAATTTAAATTAATATAATATAATAATTTAATACAAATAAAAAATTTATTTAACACAAATAAAAAATAATCTAGGCGACTTTAGGCGACTTTCATTTAGATAATTACTTAATAAAATTAATAATACTAATTTAAAATAATAATGTTTTCTTTAAATAAATAAAATTAATAATACAAATTTATTTAGGCGACTTTCATTTGATTTGTAACTTAAACCGAAATAATACGAGTATAAGTTAGCGACTTAGCCCCGTCACTTTAACCCACAAGGAATTCACCCACAACATTAATAAACCTAATTTAATCTCTTGCTTCTTTAGCTAAAAGCGAAAACTAAAAAAACATAACATAACTATTTGCATTTGTTTTCGACGATGGCTGGTTATAACAGATGGCATATCGTCCCCGACTTAAATATTTTACCGACGCTATCTAGTCGCTAGTTTCATAAATAACTATTGTATTAGATAAATATAATATTCGACGACGATATATCGTTAGAGTTCCATTGACTTTGACTCTAAAAGTCAATGTGGGCCCACCACTCACCCGCAAAGACTAAATGCCCTCGTCCAAAAAGTGTTTCCCGACTAAGTATCTCCTATGATTGCTTACCAATGATAAACCACTGGTAGTCTGTATAAAGATTAATAAAATCACCACACAATTTGTGGGATTGGTATATGCATTAATTTATAGGAGTATTACAGATAAATATATATGGATACAAGATATATTCTAAATATACAACAAACTATCTATTGATATAATAGATCTAGACTTGTTCTCCAAGTTACGTAATATTATCTTTAATACCCCCTCAAGCGAACTGGTGGCGGACCAACATGAAGCTTGGAACGAAATGATTCAAACAGCAGGCGAGGAAGACTCTTTGTAAAAATGTCCGCAAGTTGAAGTGTTGTTGGAACAAACTTGGTGTAGAGCTTTCCGGAAGATATGAGCTCGCGAACAAAGTGATAATCAATATCAATATGTTTGGACCTTTTGTTGGAAACAGGATAGCGAGTTAGAAAAATTGCACTCTTGTTGTCGCATAGAATGGTCGGTCGTTCCGGCGGCAATACATAAAGTTCTCGAAGGAGATGTGTAATCCATACGATCTCTGCTGCAGTATTAGCTAAAGCACGATACTCGGATTCACAACTAGACCTAGCCACGATTGGCTGCTTCTTGGCACTCCATGAAATAAGGTTATCACCAAGAAAGATAGAGTAACCATAGGTAGAACGCCTTGCCTCAATACATCGGGCCCAGTCAGCATTCGAGTATCCAAGTAACAAATGTTTCGAAGCATGATGAAAAGATAAACCATAGAGAAGTGTACCTTTGACATAGCGTATAATCCGCTTCACGGCCTGAAAATGCTCAGTGGTGGGTTCCTGAAGAAACTGACTAACCTGATTAACCGCATAAGAAATGTCTGGACGGGTAATCGTTAGATACTGTAGTGCACTAACAAGCGAGCGATAAAATGTAGGATCTCTGAAGGGACTACCATCTGAGGTGAAGCTCTCGGCCGTTGCTAGTGGTGTTGCAGCTGGTTTGGAGTACACTAAACCGGCCCGAACCAAAATATCATGAGTATATTTCGTTTGGCTCAAGAATAAACCAGATTTTATGTAAATTACTTCGAGCCCCAAGAAATAACTAAGATGACCAAGATCCTTAATAAAAAATTCCTCATTGAGATGAGAGATGAACTTGCGAATGGTGCTACTGTGATTTCCTGTAATGATTAAATCTTCCACATATACAAGTAAGTAAATAAGACAAGAACCTTTTTTGTAAACGAAAAGCGAGGGGTCTGCTCGACTACATGAAAAACCAAGCTGAATAAGAAAATTGCTGAGTCGTTGAAACCAAGCGCGAGGTGCTTGTTTGAGCCCATACAATGCTTTCTTGAGTCTACATACATGAGAGGGAAATCTTTGATCGATAAATCCCGGTGGTTGTTCCATTAATACTTTAACAACCCGTCCTAATCCTCCTGGACAAAGTCATCAACATTTGGTCCCATTGCGATGATCAACTCCAAGTAATGTCCTTAACATGAGCAAATGCACAGCGGAAGACTTAATTCGTACCTGAGAATAACATGCTTTAAAACGTCAACATAAAGTTGGTGAGATATATAGGTTTGATGCTAGCAGCGTTATAACTATGGACCACAAGATTTCATATATTTAAACATAATACACTCGCAAGTGTATGAAAAAGTAGTTGAGCACTTGGTAACCATACTTAACATTTAAATCATCGCAGCATATTCTTAAATAACCACTACACCGTACCAAGTGTAGTATTGATGTCAAAGCTAAGGGGTATAAAATACTATTAAATTTTAGCAGGAAATACTATTAAATACGATACATTTTTACACAAGATATTTATTTATTTAGAGAACGGATATACTTAAACCTTGCTACAACACTTATAGGCAGTGTACCTAATCGTACAGTAGTGTAGTTTTTAGTAAGTCCGGTTCGTTCCACAGGGAATCTTTTTAAACAAAGCTTAACGCTATATTAGTTTACTTTTATAAAAATACAAATATATATATATAAGTAATATTATTATTATAAAGAGGGGGTTTTACCGTTTAATGACCGGTTTGTCGATTTTAAAACTTTAGTCGCAGTTAAAACCAAATGTAAAATATTAAAAATAAATACAAAACTTAAATTAAAGCATAAAGTAAATAACGATAATGAAATTGCGAATAATAAAAGTGCGATAAAATAAACTTGCGATAATTAAAAAGTACGATAATTAAAAGTGCAATTAAATACAATAACAATAAAAATGAGATAATTAGAAGTGCAATTAAATATAAAATAAAGGAAATTAAATATGAAATAAAAGAATTATGCTTATTTAAACTTCCGTAATCATGATGTTTGACGTGTTGATATTAGTTTTATGCCCATGGGTTAATTGTCCTTTGTCCTGGATTATTTAATATGTCCATACGGATTTGTCCATAATAGTCCATCAGTCATAAATATAAAGAGCGAAAGCCTTCGTCAAATTATTCTTATTCCCGAAGTCAAATATTCCAACTAATTGGGGATTCAAATTGTAACAAGGTTTTAATACTTTGTTTAATGAATACACCAGGTTATCGACTGCGTGTAAACCAAGGTTTTACTACTTTGTTAACAATTACACCAATTACCCTTGAATGTAATTCACCCCTGTTTCAACAAGTTTATTAACTATTAATCCAGTTCCGTATCCGGTAAAATGAATAATTATTGGTATTTATAGATATCCCGCCCACCGTACCCAGTCAAGCGTATGTGGTTATATATAAATACGTCAAATTATAAGTTTGTATATTAAATTAACAAGGTATTGTTTAGTTAATATAAAACCCATTAATAGCCCATAGTCTAATTTCCACAAGTGTCGTTCTTTTGTCCAAACCCCAATTATGGTACAAAGCCCAATTACCCAATTTTAGTAATTAGCCCAACATCATGATTACTTCGGATTAAATAAGCATAATAATAACTTAGCTACGAGACATTAATATAAAAAGGTTGAACATAACTTACAATGATTAAAAATAGCGTAGCGTTACATGGACAGAATTTCGACTTACACCCTTATAACATTCGCTAACATACCCTTACTATTAGGATTAAAATTAAAATTAAAATTAAAATTAAAATATAAATATAAATATATACGATATAGATAGAGAGATGGATGGATTTTTGGTGATTTTTGCGATCAGAATTCGTTTGCTTTTATAGGGATTTTCGACTTTTGGGGCTCCGCGACTCGCGGCATTTTTGCCTTCAAACTCCGCGAGTCGCGGAATTTGAAATTACAGCTCAGTCCCTTTTGGAGTCTTTCTTGCCGACGGTTTATAATATATATATATATATATATATAATATATATATAATTAATATAATTAATTATATATTATATTATATTTATATACATAGTTAACTTGTAATTTTTAGTCCGTTGCGTCGAGCGTTGAGAGTTGACTCTGGTCCCGGTTCCGGATTTTCGAACGTCCTAGCGTACAATTTAATATCTTGTACTTTGCGTTTTGAATCTTGTACTCTTATAATTTCGAGACGTTTCTTATCAATAATTGGAACCTCTTTGATTGTCTTTTGTACTTTTGAGCTTTTTGGTCGTTTGCGTCTTCAATTCGTCGAATCTGTCTTTTGTCTTCACCTTTTATTATTTAAACGAATATCACTTTTAAATAGAACAATTGCAACTAAAAGCTTGTCTTTCTTGAGGAATAATGCTATGAAATATATGTTCGTTTTTAGCATTATCAAATATTCCCACACTTGAGCGTTGCTTGTCCTCAAGCAATATCGTCTTGAAATACTAGAATCACTTCTTTATTCTTCACACTTTGTACATCAGTGATTTCTATACGGTGGTATGAACAATGGTAGTAACGATATGGTTTACAGTCCCACATGATTATAAAAATTTAGATCCATTAAGGAAATTGGATCTTTATGAAAATATTTGATCTTTTGAAAATTAAATCTAGTTTTTACCCTAGATAAGTTTTCCGGGATAACCCTTTACCGGTGTTTGCAAAATATTTTTGTGGGTTTGGTGGGTTTCAGATTTGAAAATTTTAGCTCAAAACTTATGATTTTGTGTCACCCACTTGCTAACCTTGTATTTGGAAAGCAACATGTCCAGTTTACTTGTCCCGTATATTACTTTTCGGTAAACTACCGTCTGGTTGTAAAGGAAAGCGTTGAACAAGCAACTGTTAAGGCAATGTCCCCTGACATGCTTTTAATTATGGTCTATAACGTGTCGGACGCAATTACTATCCTTGGTAGGAGCAATAGTAAAGCTCACCCTTATGATTTTTTCGATCTGGCACAAGGTCCTGTCTTTGACCATGCTATGCAACCACCGTTCTTACGGTTGACACCCGATTTAGTTCAGGTGACCTAATGAATTCCAGGTGAATTCCTAGGATTTTACGTTCAATGGTAATGAACGCATTGAAAATAGGGTTTTCAGAAAACAAATCGGTTTGTAATTTTGATCAAAATATTTTCTCGTTCAAGCTCGAGTTTAGATATCATTGAATTCTATGAGTTTGTAATTCTCAATCTTTAAGGTCAATCTCAAGGATTGAGTAATATCAGGCTTAAAAGCTGATTTTTGATCTTTTAAGGAGATTATCCTTTCTGGGGATCTGATTCATTAGTCTTATCAAGCTAATTTGCATGGTGCCCCCCCATTTTACGAGATAAATCCTTCTCATGGTTAGGATAAATCTGACCACTTGGCGACCCTGTTTAATGCCGAGGTCCGTGGATTTCCTGCTGATTTTAGTGATGACTTTTCTAGATTTTTCGTCAACCTACAGCTGGTCTGGACGACAACTTCATGACCTAAATCAAGAAGCGCGTGTCTTTTTCGGAAGACTTTACTTCCTTTTAATGATGGAATTAATTCATCGTGTAGATCCATCTTTTCTTTTCTTTCATCGGGTAAAACAGTTTAGTTTAGTCCAAAGCAAAAGTATTTTCAGTTATTTGTTACAGAAATATGTGATATATGTTTTGAATAACTTGGAGAATTTTTCCACACTTGGCTTTTATTTTCCTTTTTATCATCCTCTATTCCATTTTAAATGAATTTTAACATTTTGGTTTGTTTCTCAATTTATGTCCTTTCCGAGGTTACAATAATTTCGGTGTTAAAACCTAGTTTTATCGTTCATAAATATGTATAAACATGATTTTGAGTTCATTTAATTGAAAATTTTGAAAAATTTTACTAGAATTGGGTAGTCAGTATATAAGACTAGGGCTGTTCTTTATTATCAGAGAGCACTAGATTCTAATACAACTACTGCTTTACTAGTATTTTTAATGGTAACCAAGTGTATAAAGTAAAAAATTTTAAAATCCGAAATAATTTAACCCCTTCCCACACTTAAGATCTTGCAATGCCCTCATTTGCAAGAAATCAGTAATAATTTAAATTATTGAGGGCGATTTGTGTGAAAATGATTAAATTTTTACCAAAGTTTCCAAATATATTGGAGTTTGTTTGCTGAATGATAAATGGTGCACATCATTTGTTCATTCCGTCTTGTTGTTATTTCACATATATTTTGCATCTTGTCGTCAAAATTAGTTGCTTTTGCTGAACTTAATGCCAGTCTTTGAAAATGCGTTGTTTTACCCTGTTGTGTACATAAGATAAACTGCAAACATATATACATATTTTTGAAGTTTGGTATATTACCCCACATTCAAAAATTATTAAAATCTAAGAATAGAAGTTAGACAATTATAAAAACTATTACAATATTAACAAAAGTATTAAACGTATCAATCATTACAAGTTACAAAATAAAAAAAACTAAGTATACTAGGGATGATACTGGTACCAATAGGGGTTCCAAGCATAACCATAGGTGCTATAGAATGCTTCGGCAGGGTTATACGTAGGATACGGTGGTTGCATCTCTATAGACCAGGGAGGGAAGATGGGTTTCGGTGTAGGAATATAGTTTCTACCTATATGTTGGCAATGAGCTATGATTTGGTTCTGATGAACTTGCCAATCTTCAAATGCTCTCTGTCTAGCATTTTCGTACTCCTGAGAAGCTATAAACCTTTGCATTTCTTGCATCTCATTCCCCCCTCCTACATTACCTTGCTGTTGGTTTCTCTCAACCTGTGGATGTCTACCATGGTATGGTACTGCGGCGTTATTTTGCCTCTTCAAAACTTTCGCACCATGGTATACATTTAAACCTATAGTATCGCGGGGTTCTGGTTCTTCTACTAATAATCCCCCCCGACTTATATCCACACCGAGATATTCACCAATCAAAGTAATAAAAATACCACCTCCTATTATGCTATGTGGTCTCATCCCCCTAACCATAGCTGATAAATAATAACCTACACAATATGGTATACTTACAGCACTTTGTGGGTCTCGAATACACATATGGTAAAACAAATCCTGTTCATTTACCTTTTCCTTGTTCTTACCTCTTAGTGTAATCGAATTAGCTAAAAACCTATGAATCACTCTTAATTCGGCTCTATCTATATCCAAATAAGAGTAATTTCCCCCTTTGAAACGGTGATGGCTTGTCATTTGACTCCACACACCGTGTGTATCAAAATTTTCATCTATCTTTCTACCGTTTAGTATCAACCCTCTACAATCGGCAGATGCTAACTCCTCAGGCGTATATATACGTAAAGCCTGAGCCATGTCTAGTAAAGACATGTGGCGCATCGAACCGCCTAACAAAAATCTAATAAAAGAATGATCGGTTAAACTAGCTACCCGATCATTCAACTCTATACTACACAATAATTCTTCACACCATACTTTATATACAGGTCTACGCATGGTGAATAAACGTACCCAGTCATTAAAAGTAGAATTACCATACCTCTGTACAAGTAATTCTCTAATTGGCCCGGCCAATTCTACAGCTTCTAAGGGTCCCCATTCTATGACCCTTGGTACCTCAACAACCTTAGAATGAAGAGTATGCAAACCCCTTTGATATTTTGGATAATCTATCCAAAGTCTGTCAAATCTCAGGTTCGGGTGCAACTCTTCCAAGTGCATATCAGAAAAGGTCATGACTGGATGAGGTATATCCTGCTTGTAGTAGTTATCCATCTCCTGTTGTTCCGCATTCTCAGCAGGAGCATTGCGAGCTTGGGATGAAGATTCACCCCTTTCAGTCTGCAAAACACATCAAACACAATTTTTTTTTGTGCATCCAAATATGCATTAGTGTCAGCAAAATCATCAATCAAAATAATTACAATGACATGATCAATTTATATCAAACTTAAGCTTATTTTCATATTTTCATCAAATCTACACTTTTTCAAATAAGCATATACGAAAATGTTCGCCAAGTTCATAAGCATTCAACTCAAATAACATGTCAAAATAATCATTACTAGCAATTAAACAAGTTTCAAATGGCATTGTCTTTCAAAAATCAAGTTCATGAATTTTAGACTTGAAAAAGTCCACTTTAATTCTCAAAATCATGGTTAGGCTCAAAGTTTGGATCATTTAATTACCTAGACATGTTACACTACTTAATTTAGCAACAATTCATGACAAAAATCGGCCATAACCTGTTTATATCAAAAAGCCCCAAATTTGCTCAAGAACACAAACCCTAGATTACTCAAAATTTGAAGTTTAAGGCTTCTAATCATGTTAAATAGCATCAATCTAGGTTATACAAGCATAATACATAAACAATTTAAGCATAATTACACTAAAAAGCATCAAAATCAAATTGGGGAAAAAATGGCTCAAGAACACTAATTTCGGATTAAATGGTGTTTAGGTGTAGAAATTTACCGTTTTTCTTGAGTAATTCCTAGATAGCATCCTTCTCAACATGATTTTAGTAAAAGATTTGGTGATTAACGGTTAAAAATTGTGATTTTGGGGGTGTTTTTGGTGGTTTTTTCGACAGTTTTCGCAGTATTTTTTTTAGTTTTGTGTGTGTTCTGAGCTGTTCTGCTCGATTTTATTTTTTCTGATTTTTCGTCCCTCCGCGACTCGCGGTGAATTACCCTTCAAACTCCGCGAGTCGCGGAGTTTGCTTTTTTTTTTTTTTTTTATAATCATTAACTTATAAAACAATTAAGTACTTAATTTTAAAATTTTGTTTCCCTTGTTATTTAGGACGAGGTTGTTTCGGATCGATGTCCTAGTCCGTCCCTCGACAAAATTTTAAAATTTGTCTTTTTGTAGCGATTGTTTTAAAAGCTAAGATTTTTGGGTTTTTTAATGTTTTTGGCATACTTTAAATCAATAAGATTAAAAATAATGATAATAAAAGTTCTCGTCCCTCCCTTGGGTAAAGCAATTTCGGTTCAAAGACCTAGTCTTCAACTTATGACGAATTTTAAAAATCATATTTTTAACTTAATGAGATAAAGTAAATTTTTGTTTTTAAATTCACACAATTTAAATATAAAATTCAAAATTAATATTAAAAATTCACACTAAACTTAAAATTTGAAATGCATAAAATTAAAAATTCATATTTTTTTTTTTAAATAAAAAATTCACATCAAACTTAATTTAAAAATTCATATTATAAATTCACACCAAACTTATATTAATTTTTCAAATATTTACAATTTTAAAAATATTGTTTTTACAAAGTTTATAATATTAATTTAAGATTTATATATTAATTTTAAAAACATGGTAAAAATAAAATTAAAAATCTTTTTGGCTTTTTATCCCACTTTAATCAATCAAATATTATCAAAAATATGCGCCCCTCTTTTCGGTAAAGTAATTTCGGTTCCAAGACCTAATTTAACTCATGACGAATTT
Source organism: Rutidosis leptorrhynchoides (assembly GCF_046630445.1). Classification (NCBI taxonomy): domain Eukaryota; kingdom Viridiplantae; phylum Streptophyta; class Magnoliopsida; order Asterales; family Asteraceae; genus Rutidosis; species Rutidosis leptorrhynchoides. Next base: position 557,737,796 of record NC_092334.1, on the reverse strand, counting down.
TTAAAATATTTTGGGTTGATTGATTAAAGATATTTATACCTTAAGAATAAACGTTAAATTTCGCAGTGATGTAACAAATTTTTGTATGATATCAATAATTTCGGTCGCCAAACCTAATTTTATTTAGTACCAATTTAATACTTTTTAGCGAACAAATTAGCATTTATTATCAAAAGGTTAAAAATAAAAATAAAAATAAAAACTGTACAGACATACCTGTGAAATAGATTTCTTAGTTATATGATCTATCCCATTCATAAGATAGTCGGTTTAATTGGTTTTCCATGGCTACATAGGCGTAACCTCGAGCATTTAGTGTCTTTTCTTCTAAACATATGAATGGTCCGTCTCTGCATAAAGTAACAAATTCGGTGTTTGAATAGGTTTGATTATTTGAACATTTACCTCCATGTGACCATTTTCCGCATTTGTGACATCGTTCTAGGTGTCGTGCTCTTCTTTTCACTGCGGATTTTGATTTTCCTTTACCAAATTGTAACTTATTATCTTCGCATCTGGATTCTTTTCTAACTCCGTCCATTCTTTCTCTGATTACTGATACTAATTCACTCGGTAGTATGTCATTATTTTGTTTAGTGATCAAAGCGTGTAGCATTAGACCATGGTTTAGTTCACAGGCAGTCTTCATTTTGTAAAAACCTAAAAAAATAAAAATTCAGAATGGGGGGAGAAGACTAGTTCTTTAGGGTCTGCTAGGGAAAGACCATTCGGGTTCCATTTTCGAGAACTACACGAAAACAGACAATCTAACTCTAACAGAAATACATATTATCCTTTAAAGACTTGATTCTCCCCACACTTAGTTAGCTGTGGTGTCGAAATTGTGATTAACTTCGTTGTCGACTTCCATCGGACCATGTATGTAATGTTTAACTCTGTGACCATTAACTTTAAATTCAATCCCATTTGAATTTATTAATTCTATCGTTCCGTATGGGAAAACTCTTTTGACTATGAATGGTCCAGACCATCTTGATTTCAATTTTCCAGGAAATAGCTTGAATCGTGAATTGAAAAGAAGAACTCTGTCTCCTTCTTTAAATTCTTTTGAACTTCTGATTCTTTTATCATGCCATTTCTTCGTTCTTTCTTTATAGATTAACGAATTATCGTATGCTTCATGTCTTAATTCTTCTAATTCGTTTAGTTGACTTAATCGTAGACGTCCGGCTTCATGTAAATCAAGATTACATGTCTTCAAAGCCCAAAATGCTTTGTGTTCAATTTCTACTGGAAGATGACATACTTTTCCATAAACAAGTCTAAAAGGTGTGGTTCCAGTTGGAGTTTTGTAGGCTGTTCTAAAAGCCCAGAGTGCATCCTCCAATTTAATGGACCATTCCTTCGGATTTGATCCTATGGTTTTCTCTAGAATACGTTTTAAAGCTCGGTTGGTATTTTCAACTTGTCCACTTGTTTGTGGATGATATGCGGTGGAGATTTTATGAGTTACTCCATATCTTTTAAGAACTTTCTCAAGTTGATTATTACAGAAATGAGTACCCCGATCACTTATTAAAGCTTTCGGTGTTCCAAACCTTGCAAAAAGACGTTTTAAAAAGTTGACTACAACTCGTGCATCGTTAGTTAGGAGAGCTTGTGCTTCCGCCCATTTAGATACATAATCAATGGCTACGAGTATATATAGATTATTATGAGATTTTGGAAATGGGCCCATAAAGTCAATACCCCAAATGTCAAATACTTCACATACTTGGATGACATTTTGTGGCATTTCATCACGTTGACTTATTTTTCCGGCCCTTTGACATGCATCACAGGATTTGCAAAGAAGGTGTGCGTCTTTGTAAATTGTAGGCCAATAGAATCCAGCATCATAAACTTTTCTTGCTGTTAGTTGAGGCCCATAATGCCCTCCAGTTGGTCCTGTGTGACAATGGTTTAAAATTTTACTAGCTTCATCCCCAAATACACATCGGCGTATTATTCCATCGGGACAACTTTTAAACAGATGTGGATCTTCCCAAAAATAGTGTTTTATATCACTGAAGAATTTCTTTGGTACGATAATCCTTTCTCAAGGAATCCACAAACTAAGTAGTTTGCATAGTCTGCAAACCATGGGATTTCATTATAATCTATCTTCAATAGATATTCATCAGGAAAGTTGTCTTGTATGGCCGATTCATTTAGAACTTCTAACTCAGGATTTTCAAGACGAGAAAGATGATCAGCGGCGAGATTTTCTGCTCCTCTTTTATCTCGGATTTCAATATCAAACTCTTGTAAGAGTAAGATTCAACGGATTAATCTTGGTTTAGCATCTTGTTTTGAAAATAAGTATCTAAGAGCAGAATGGTCGGTATAGACCACCGTTTTTGCTAGAACGAGATATGATCGAAATTTGTCAAAAGCAAAGACAATAGCAAGGAGTTCTTTTTCAGTAGTTGTATAGTTTGTTTGTGCTCCTTGTAACGTCTTACTAGCATAATATATAGGTTGAAATCGTTTTTCAATCCTTTGTCCTAAAACGGCTCCCATTGCAAAATCACTTGCATCGCACATTAGTTCAAATGGTAGATTCCAATTTGGTGTTATCATGATCGGCGCATTAGTGAGTTTCTCTTTAAGAATATTAAAAGATTTGATACACTCATCTGAAAAGATGAATAGAGCATCCTTTTCTAGGAGTTTATTCATAGGAGTGGCAATTTTAGAAAAATCTTTTATAAAACGTCGGTAAAAACCGGCATGCCCTAGAAAACTCCTAACTCCTCTAACATTGGTGGGATGTGGAAGTTTAGCAATTACATCTACTTTAGCTCTATCCACTTCAATTCCTTCTTTTGAAATTTTATGTCCAAGAACGATGCCTTCTTTAACCATGAAATGACATTTCTCCCAATTAAGTACTAGATTTGATTGTTCGCATCTAATAAGCATTCGTTCAAGATTAACTAGACATGATTCAAATGTATCACCGAAGACTGAAAAGTCATCCATGAATACTTCCATGCATTCTTCTATCATGTCATGAAAAATCGCCATCATACACCTTTGAAAGGTTGCAAGGGCATTACAAAGTCCAAATGGCATGCGTTTGTAAGCAAAAGTACCATAAGGGCACGTGAATGTGGTTTTCTCTTGATCTTCGGGTGCTATTGGAATTTGAAAATATCCGGAAAATCCATCTAGAAAACAATAGTAACTATTTCCGGCTAATCTTTCCAACATTTGATCAATGAAAGGTAAGGGAAAGTGATCTTTTCTGGTGGCGTCATTTAATTTTCTATAATAAATACACACACGCCATCCTGTTACAGTCCTAGTAGGAATAAGCTCATTTTTCTCATTTGTAATGACAGTCATGCCACCCTTCTTAGGCACGCATTGAACTGGGCTTACCCATGGACTATCAGAGATTGGATAAATTAGACCTGCGTCTAGCAGTTTAATAATTTCTTTCTTAACTACATCTTGCATATTTGGATTTAGTCTTCGTTGGCGTTGCACATACGTTTTATGACCTTCTTCCATAAGGATTTTATGTGTGCAATACGAAGGACTTATTCCTTTAATATCATGAATCTTCCATGCAATGGCTGGTTTATGAGCTTTCAACACAGAAATGAGTTGTGATTTCTCATTTTCAGTAAGAGAAGACGATATTATTACAGGTAATTCAGATTCACCATGTAAATAAGCGTATTCCAAATGGTTTGGAAGTGGCTTTAACTCTAATTTCGGAGGTTCTTCTATCGATGATTTGTATCGATATCTGTCTTCTTCTTTTAGCATTTGAATTTCTTCTGTTGTTGGTTCATATCCATTAGCTATTAGTGTAGCTAACATTTCAGCTTCATCAATTGGTTCATTACCTTCTCCTAAAGAACATTCTCCTGTTCCTTGTAATTCTGGAAATTCTTCTAATAATTCTGCATGTGCATCTATAGTTTGAATATAATAACATGTATCATCTGCAGATTGTGGTTGTTGCATTGCTCTATCAACTGAAAAGGTAACACTCTCATCCTCTATACTTAGGGTCAATTTCTTACCGAACACGTCTATCATTGCTTTAGCCGTGTTTAAGAATGGTCTTCCTAATATGAGAGGAACTTGAGAATCTTCTTCCATGTCCAGAACAACAAAATCTACTGGAAATACTAAAGTACTAACTTTAACTAGCATGTTCTCCATTATCCCTCTAGGATATTTTATTGATCTATCGGCTAGTTGTATGCTTATTCTGGTTGGTTTCAATTCTCCAAGGTCTAGTTTAGCGTATAGTGAATACGGCATTAGATTTATACTAGCATCTAAGTCTGCCAATGCTTCTATTGAACTAAGACTACCCAGAAAACATGGAATTGTAAAACTTCCTGGATCAGATAATTTTTCTGGTATCTTATTCAACAGCACTGCTGAACAATTAGCATTCATAGTAACAGCCGAGAGTTCTTCCATTTTCTTTCTATTTGAGATTAGATCTTTCAAGAATTTAGCATATCTAGGCATTCCTGAAATCACATCAATGAAAGGAAGATTTACATTTATCTGTTTAAACATATCCAAGAATTTGGATTGCTCGGCTTCAAGTTTCTCTTTCTTCATTTTACTCGGGTAAGGAAGTGGTGGTTGGTATGGTTTAACATAAGGTTTAGCCTTAACTGTGTTATCTTCATTAACCTTTTCAACTACCGGTTCTTTTTCCTTATCTTGATCAGGTTGTGGTTCTTGTGGAGTAGGAATAGCTTCATCAGAAGTTACAGGTATTTTCGGTGGTTTAAGCGTTGTACCACTTCTTGTGGTAATGGCTTTAGCTGTTTCATTCCGGGGGTTAGCGTTTGTATCACTAGGTAGACTTCCCGGTTTTCTTTCACCTATTAACCTTGCTAGGTTACTTACTTCTTGTTCCAGATTTTGAATAGAAGCTTGTTGATTTCTAAATGCTTGAGCATTTTGTTCATTGGTTTGTTTTTGAGATGTGAAAAACTGTGTTTGAGTTTCAACTAGCTTTGTCATCATATCTTCTAAATTCGGTTTTTTATCATCGGTTTGTTGTGGTGGCTTGTTTTGAAAATTAGGTCTTTGCTGATTGTAAGTATTATTGGATACTTGTTGATTGCTAGGACCTTGTTGGTTGTTGTATGGAATATTTCGGTTATAATTCTGGTTTTGATTGTAAATTGGTCTTGGCGGTTGATAACTATTCTGATAATTATTTCCAGGCCTTTGGTTTATGTATGAAATATTCTCTCTTTGTTCCATTGTTAATTCAATACTGAGACAATCTTTTGTCAAATGTGGTCCTCCACACTGCTCACAACTAATTCGTATTGAGTGAATATCTTTAGTCATCTTTTCCATTCGTCTTTCCACAACATCTATCTTTGCGGAAATGGAATCTAAGTCATGGCTAGAATCGGCTCTAGCTGCTTTAGATGATCTAACGATATCTTTTTCTTGGTGCCACTCATGTGAGTGGGAAGCAGTGTTATCAATAATTTTGTAAGCATCAGTTTCGGTTTTCTTCATAATAGAACCACCAGCTGCTATATCTATGTCTTTTCTTGTAGTGATGTCGCATCCTTGGTAGAATATTTGTACTATTTGACAGGTGTCTAAACCATGTTGCGGACATCCTCTTAACAACTTTCCATATCTAGTCCATGCCTCATATAGAGTTTCATTCGGTTTCTGTGTGAACGTAACAATTTCTGCTTGAAGTCTTACGGCTTTAGATGCAGGAAAGAATTGTTTAAGAAATTTTTCAACTAAAACGTCCCATGTATCGATCGCCCCTTCAGGTAACGATTCCAACCAATCTTTGGCTTCTCCCTTTAAAGTCCAGGGAAATAACATGAGATATATCTGTTCATCCTCCACTTCTCGGATTTTAAATAGTGTGCAGATCCTATTAAAGGTACGTAAATGTTCATTTGGATCTTCCTTTGGCGCACCACTAAATTGGCATTGATTAGTCACCATGTGTAGAATTTGTCCTTTGATTTCATAATCTGGCGCATTAATGTCTGGATGAGTAATTGCGTGACCTTGGCCAGTGCGTTTAGCTCTCATTCGGTCTTCCATACTTAAAGGTTCCAGATTCTCCATAATTGAATTTGTTGAATCGGAATCACTAGAGGATTCTGATTTAATGGTTCGTTCCTCAACAATCTCTGTTTGAATGATTGGTGGTTCCAGAGGAAAGTTTAGTGGTTCAGGATCTACGAATCGTTCCTGAATATTCTCCGAATTCTCAATTGTGAGGTCGGGTTCAAAAATTGGATTATCGGAAATTTGAACTGAAGTACTTGGTCGACTGGATGACGATTCTAAAGAAAAATCAACGGCAGTAATATTTGCTAAATGTCTTGATCTAGTTACAGGTGGTGAACGTACAAAAGGTGGTGAACGTCTTGCTCGGTGCATTCACTGAATATCCTATTAGTTTTTTTTTTTTTTTAAAGGAAAGAAAAATTATAATAAGTTATCCAATCAATAGACTTTTCTGATTTTGCCCACGTTTCGAATAGCCAAAAGATGCAGCAGAGGGGCAGGATTCGTTTGGTCTCAATATAATTGAGGACTGTTTGGCTCCAATAACCCGGTCCACGTACAAATCCAACTATTACTACGAACCAGAAAATTTTTATGTCTATCAATTTAATCACTTAAAATAAATTTTCGTAATTTTAAGAAATTTAGATAAGAAGTAGAATAAAAATTTATGTCCTAAAAACTAAAATAGCGAGAAATAAGAAAGAAAAAGAGTTCGTCGGAAAAAGATTGAAAAAGAAAAATGGTTGAAAAATAAAAGGTGACGGAAAAATAAAAGAAACTTATAAAACTTAAAAATACTTGACTAACCTAACCTTATTACTACAACTAACTTAAAATTATAATCGCAAATTGAGATTACTAATTGGAATGATAATTGATACATAGGTAAAAGTCGTCTAAAAATATTAAAGCTTACAAGTAAAACTATATCCCAAATGGAAATAACTTTAAAAGAAACTAAAACTTAAAAAGGCGTCGCAAAATTCTAAAGTACCTAAATCTTAGTCTAAAGAAAAAGCACTTAAGAAATTCTACGGCAAAGACTAAAAATCTAGGAGTAAAAATAACTATGGCAAAATCTAAGTTTAAAACTAAATATGAGCTAAAAATACAAATATTACGCTAAAACAATTAAAAAGGGACAAAATATAAAAATATACAAAAAGTTGTAAAAATTACAATTTTTATAAAAAATATTATTTTTATATTATTTATTTATTAAAACTATTAATTTTACAATTTAATAAAACTAATTAATACTAAATACATAAATTAAATAAAAAGTAAAAGTTAAAATAAAACTAATTATAATAATAATAATAATTAAGGTTAAATAATAATAATAATAATTAATTACCCCGTAATTAATTCAGTTTAGGGTTTCTGTCAGCGTGTCAGGATTACTCCGCGAGTTGCGGTATTCAAGGCAGTAAACCCCGCGAGTCGCGGGGTTCAGAAATTCAACTCTGAAACAGTTTAAAATTTACGCGTTTTTTCTTTTTTTATTTTTTTTTTATTTTATGTTTTTAATTTTTTCTGTTTATATAAAAAAATATGTGTATAATAAAAACTTATATTTAAAACTTAAATAAAAATAGAATTACTTTATAATTTTATAAATAAAAATCTTAAAACTAGATTTATATATATTTTTTTTATATGTTTTTAAATAAAAACAAAATACTTAAATAAAACTTATATAAAAATAAAGAAACTTTATAAAACTTAAATATTTAACAAAATCTTAAAAATACATAAACTTTTTTTTTTTATGTAGCGTTGCGCTTCCGGCTTTTAAGAGATTCCCCGGCAGCGGCGCCAAAAATAACTTGATGTCAAAGCTAAGGGGTATAAAATACTATTAAATTTTAGCAGGAAATATTATTAAATACGATACATTTTTACACAAGATATTTATTTATTTAGAGAACGGATATACTTAAACCTTGCTACAACACTTATAGGCAGTGTACCTAATCGTACAGTAGTGTAGTTTTTAGTAAGTCCGGTTCGTTCCACAGGGAATCTTTTTAAACAAAGCTTAACGCTATATTAGTTTACTTTTATAAAAATACAAATATATATATATATATATATATATATATATATATATATATATATATATATATATATATATAAGTAATATTATTATTATAAAGGGGGGTTTTTACCGTTTAATGACCGGTTTATCGATTTTAAAACTTTAGTCGCAGTTAAAACCAAATGTAAAATATTAAAAATAAATACAAAACTTAAATTAAAGCATAAAGTAAATAACGATAATGAAATTGTGAATAATAAAAGTGCGATAAAATAAACTTGCGATAATTAAAAAGTACGATAATTAAAAGTGCAATTAAATACAATAACAATAAAAATGCGATAATTAGAAGTGCAATTAAATATAAAATAAAGGAAATTAAATATGAAATAAAAGAATTATGCTTATTTAAACTTCCGTAATCATGATGTTTGACGTGTTGATTTTAGTTTTATGCCCATGGGTTAATTGTCCTTTGTCCTGGATTATTTAATATGTCCATACGGATTTGTCCATAATAGTCCATCAGTCATAAATATAAAGAGCGAAAGCCTTCGTCAAATTATTCTTATTCCCGAAGTCAAATATTCCAACTAATTGGGGATTCGAATTGTAACAAGGTTTTAATACTTTGTTTAATGAATACACCAGGTTATCGACTGCGTGTAAACCAAGGTTTTACTACTTTGTTAACAATTACACCAATTACCCTTGAATGTAATTCACCCCTGTTTCAACAAGTTTATTAACTATTAATCCAGTTCAGTATCCGGTAAAATGAATAATTATTGGTATTTATAGATATCCCGCCCACCGTACCCAGTCAAGCGTATGTGGTTATATATAAATACGTCAAATTATAAGTTTGTATATTAAATTACCAAGGTATTGTTTAGTTAATATAAAACCCATTAATAGCCCATAGTCTAATTTCCACAAGTGTCGTTCTTTTGTCCAAACCCCAATTATGGTACAAAGCCCAATTACCCAATTTTAGTAATTAGCCCAACATCATGATTACTTCGGATTAAATAAGCATAATAATAACTTAGCTACGAGACATTAATATAAAAAGGTTGAACATAACTTACAATGATTAAAAATAGCGTAGCGTTACACGGACAGAATTTTGACTTACACCCTTATAACATTCGCTAACATACCCTTATTATTAGGATTAAAATTAAAATTAAAATATAAATATAAATATATACGATATAGATAGAGAGATGGATGGATTTTTGGTGATTTTTGCGATCAGAATTCGTTTGCTTTTATAGGGATTTTCGACTTTTGGGGCTCCGCGACTCGCGGCATTTTTGCCTTCAAACTCCGCGAGTCGCGGAGTTTGAAATTACAGCTCAGTCCCTTTTAGAGTCTTTCTTGCCGACGGTTTATAATATATATATAATATATATATAATTAATATAATTAATTATATATTATATTATATTTATATACATAGTTAACTTGTAATTTTTAGTCCGTTGCGTCGAGCGTTGAGAGTTGACTCTGGTCCCGGTTCCGGATTTTCGAACGTCCTTGCGTACAATTTAATATCTTGTACTTTGCGTTTTGAATCTTGTACTCTTGTAATTTCGAGACGTTTCTTATCAATAATTGGAACCTCTTTGATTGTCTTTTGTACTTTTGAGCTTTTTGGTCGTTTGCGTCTTCAATTCGTCGAATCTGTCTTTTGTCTTCACCTTTTATTATTTAAACGAATATCACTTTTAAATAGAACAATTGCAACTAAAAGCTTGTCTTTCTTGAGGAATAATGCTATGAAATATATGTTCGTTTTTAGCATTATCAATTACGGTCGAAGACCAGACTCACTAATGCATCCTAACAACTTATCAGTTAGATACACTAATGCAGACCTGGTTCGCTAAGACCACCACTCTGATACCAACTTTAACAACCCGTCCTAATCCTCCAGGACGAAGTCATCAACATTTGGTCCCATTGCGATGATCAACTCCAAGTAATGTCCTTAACATGAGCAAATTGCACAGCGGAAAACTTAATTCGTACCTGAGAATAACATGCTTTAAAACGTCAACATAAAGTTGGTGAGATATATAGGTTTGATGCTAGCAGCGTTATAACTATGGACCACAAGATTTCATATATTTAAACATAATACACTCGCAAGTGTATGAAAAAGTAGTTGAGCACTTGGTAACCATACTTAACATTTAAATCATCGCAGCATATTCTTAAATAACCACTACACCGTACCAAGTGTAGTATACAGAAACGAAGTACTGTGCAACCGTTGAAAACTGGTCGTCCAGCCCGGTTGGGGTTGTCAGGCCCGATAGACCTATCAACAGGATTCGCGTTTACATTCCTCATGTAAATATTAGCTACCAAGTATAAAGAAATATGCCATGGTACAACTCAACATAGAATTTATTTTTGATCACTTGTGTCCATAACGTAAATCATAAAATGCATGTATTCTCATCCTAAAATATTTAGACTTTAAAAAGGGACTATATACTCACCATATTGTATTTTGTAGTAAAAATACATATAACACCATTGATCAATTATAAGGTTGGCCTCGGATTCACGAACCTATAATAGTTTTGTATATATTAAAACATATAATAGTAATCGAACAAACTTATATAATATTATTAACTATTATTTCAGTAATTATATGTTTCATTAATAACTTAATTAACTATTTTTATTCTATATACATTAGATACATAATTAGTATTTATTACAAAAATATCACTATACTTATGTTATATGTAATAAATATATTTTTCTTATATATATAATATTTAATTAGTAAATTAATAATAATAATCTTAATAGTGATAATGAAAATAATAACTTTGATAATAATATGATAATGTAAATAAAATTATATAATAATAATAATAATAATAATAATAATAATAATAATAATAATAATAATAATAATAATAATAATAATAATAATAATAATAATAATAATAATAATAATAATAATAATAATAATAATAATAATAATAATGAATATATTACTACCTTTAAAGAGATTGTAAGAGTTTTCTAAAAAAAATAGTTGCTGCCAAGTCTCGAACCCATGACCTCTCAATAATCACCAACACCCTAAACCACCCAGCTATCACCTATTCTCCTGATTTATTTTACAGCTTTAATTCCTTTAAACCGAAATTTGGATTCTGGGAGTCTACCAGCAGCCCAACGAAAATTTCGGCCCAATAGCTCATAACACCATTCGGCCCAATTCGTTAACCCACAGATTTCCAGTCTGTTTACTTAATACCTATTAGTCCACTAGGTTTGAATTATATATGTTATTCATCATAGCCGGTTTATGATTGCAACAAAAAAAAATGTCGACAACATAAACCCTTTTTTTTTAATCGAGATAGATAGTAGGGTTTGGTATTGAAGTTCTTTGAATCAGTAATAAAAGTTGGAAACAATTACACTGTCATCATCAATCAATTTCCCACCATCATTATTATATTAATCATAATAAATTCATCATCAACTTCGTTATCCTTCATAACTTCCCTCAGACCGAATCGTTCAACAAATAGAAGATCGACTACAAGATGAAGCTTCAACTGAGTTGTTTACATAATCGATAACCCACCACTGTTACGAAAACGAAAACCGAAAAATGATGGTCTGAAACAGTATCGAGTAAGTGTATTTTCATGGGTTTATCATGGGGATACGGATTTCATGAGACTAATGGTGTTCGATTAGAATTAAGAAGCGAGTAGTAGGTGTCAATTTGGTGATGATGTTTGGGTCGAACAATAGTAGTGATAAGACAAGAAGGTTATGTTGGCTAACCGATTCGTTACTTAAACGTTCATATGGTTTTCAAAGTTTGGTATTAATGAATTGTTTACCAGGTATGAATGCGAATACGGTTTCGTTTGGTGGAGATCGATGGTGTTCACAAGTGAGTTTGATAAACACGTGTTTGGATTTAATATTTAACAACGAACAGGAGCAGGAGCTGAGCAAATAGCAGGTGTTGTTTTAAATGGTTATTCGAACAACCGAGCTGTAACAGTGGCAGTTTAATGGGTCTTAAACAGAAGGATAGGTTGACACGTGAATGGTGGTGGTTGTTTAGTGGTGATGGAGGTTTACTAAGGTGTCGATTAAAACAGAAAACATATAGGAAGAATAATAAGAGGTGGTGATCATTTAAAGTGAGGTTGAGGTGGGTTTGGGGCTCCGGATAAAACAGAAATAATAAACGTTGCAGCAGGTGATAGCAATGATTGACTGATGGTGGTGGTGTAATCACGATAGGAAACAGAATTAGAAGAGTTCGATGGTGAAGGGTGGCATCTAAATAAGAGAGAGAGATGAGAGAGAGTGGCGGTGAGGATGGTGAAGTGGTGGTTCTGGGTGGAACGGCAAGGTGATTTTGGGTGTTGAGTGACTCACGAGCGACACAGAAACAATAAACGTAAGCATAGCAGTAGTGATGGTGGTGCAAAGGTGACTGTGTTTGTTGGTGGTACCGGTCATGGTGATGGACATGGGTTTAGTTTATGGATTGATAAATGTGTTTATGTTGGTTCCATGGTTATCGACAACAAAACAGAAAATATGTGGGTTGAGGTGAAGATGTATGGTGACAATGATGGTGGTTGTGGCGATGATGGTTGTTCACGATATAAGTAGAAGGAGAAACAGAAATAGACATGAAAGATAGATGTGATGAGGAAGAGAAAGTGAGATAGATGGATATCCTTTCATATGTATATATAAATCTGTAAAGTCATCTAGTAATTAATAATATTAATATAATAATAATTATAATAATACAATAGATATAAACATGTGGGAGTGAAAGGAAAACAGAAATCTAATACAGTTAGCAGCCATTAATTTGGTTGTTTATACCGACAGTTTTTCCCGAATAACTATATCGTGTCCATTGCTAAACAGTTAATATGCAAAAGTGTTCCTAAAAATCCCAAATTTTTATATTAAATATATTTAAATATTTCACTCATTACCTGTTTGAAACCTGATCAAAAAGGGTTCAATAATTATTTATTTTCTGTTCCAAATGCTATGTACGGAGTACTAAAATTTGATCTAAAAAGGTAAAAATATTTTTATCACATAATTACATATAACAACCATATTTAATATTTCAAATTACATTTTTAATTATTATTTATATATATAGACACACAAACTATATACAATTAAATGTTCGTGAATCGTCGGCAATGGTCGAAGGGTATTTGATTATCTGAATATAGATTTCAAACTTTCTAGACTCAACATTACAGATTTTGCTTATCGTGTCGGAAACATATAAAGGTTAAGGTTTAAATTTGGTCAGAAATTTCCGGGTCATTACAGTACCTACCCGTTAAAGAAATTTCGTCCCCGAAATTTGGTAGAGGTTGTCATGGATATCATTAGGAATGTTTTCATGACAAATATGAGGTAATAATAGAGTTTTATCATTATTGAGAGATATAGATAAAACGATTCGATCATGTGAAGCGTACGAGTGAAGCTATCACAAAAGAGTGAAATGAGTAAATAAATATGTTTGTTTCAACGGATGACGTAGTTACTATTGACTTCTGGGATATAAGGGATTTAAAGAAAATCTTACGTAACAAGATTTGATTCTTCGGCGATCAGGATCTTCTTTGATTTAATGCGGCAATCTGTTTTGATTTCTCTGTCAGATATTTCACTATAAATCTATCCCCTTCGTTTCCTTATTTCCATATCTCATATCCTATTCTTTCTCCTCAGTTCATTCTTTAAAGCATTCGTTAATATGCCCCATCCCATTCTGATCCTTGATATACTCTAAATTTTCACATCTGTCATTCTTCTTTTTCATCTACCACCAGAAGAATCTATTTACTTCTACTATACTCTTGTGTTTATAGTGTTTCTAGTTCTCCCGTGTCTCTATATTGCTATGTGCATTGATATACACGGTTTGAAATTTCGGGGTTATTATCGGCCTTGGTATTCTTCATTATTTTTTCGTAGCTTTATGCTTTCGTTTTCTCTTTCCGTCCTCGAGTCAAGCAAGCAAGGATCCGAAATTCGTAGGTATGAAATTTGAAATGAACATAGTTAATGTTCTAAGAAAGAATTGGTAATGGCACGATTTTGATTTGTCAAATTACCAGAATATCCAGAAAGATAGAACTATCAAGATGATACGTTCTTGATATGTTTGAAGATTGGATAGAATGTAAGAGCCGTGTAACATGGTACATGATGATGGTACTGTGAATCATCACATTCCATTAGAAACTCAACATAACTTACTGTAATATAATGACATTGATCAAGTGTCATTATATTATACTAATTCATGCATCAGTTCCCAACACTACTTCAAAACATTCCTATTTTAAACTTGAAGGTTTCAGAATTTAGAAACTAATACAGTTTCTTTCATATTGTAACGCAGATATTACGGAGAGATATATGATCTCAGATAAGAATAGTTGTGAAAATATCTCCAGAAATATGGAGAATATGTATAACGGAAGATATGAAGATATCTTATAATATCTAAGATAAGATGATGATGAAGAATATCATCTGGAAAGGTTTAGAATAAGGAGTAGGGTTCTTACTGACGGTTTTAGCAGGCACTGAATCATTTGGATTATTTAAAGGCAGATTCAGTCTTTGTGATTTATCCACAGCTTCCTTCATACTTTGCTCAATCCGCCTTTCAATTCCAACCTTCCTCTTTTTCTGAGCTTTTCCAACACACTGTACTTTATTGTAAACTTTTGACTTGTTAAAGTCGTTTACAGTTTTTGCTGCTTCATCAGCATTTCAAGAACTAGTTCGCAGTTCAGGGTGTTTTTTAGAAACCTCACATTCAGAGTATGAAATTCTTAGGGATAGACATTATAGGTATAACTGGAGAAGTTCTACGAGATTTTCAAAATACTGATTGCGGATTTCGCCGAAGAGATAACGAGCTGCTGGTATATCTGCTGATGATGTCGTGGAATATAAAAGGTTCCTTGGTAACGACGATGAAAGGACGACGTATATATATCGAGGTTATAATAAGACTAGTCTTATTGAGGAGTCGAAGTTAACTTGCTGGAGCTGTGACAAAATTGTCCACTTTGAAAAAGAATCGTAAGGTTGTTTTTGCTAATAAATGATAAAGGATTCAACACAGGTACGTGCTAAACTATGACTTTGGGTTTGAGAGTTTTTCAGGTGTATAAATCTTTTCTCCCGTAGATGAAGTGCGGTTGGTTTAACCTCTCGATTGAGGTATTTTCAAGAATCTTGAAAAGTTTGAACGCGGATTGTAAACGTCAAGATACAAATGAGGTTTAAGATGAAATCAAGTGGCAAACTTGAAGATTTGTTTAGTTTCATATGTTATAATCAATATTTTAATTCATTTTAATTGTCAAAAGTTAGCAGTCCAATAGTCCAGTTGTCCAATAGTCCAACATATTCATATATAATTTAATATATAATATTCGAATTAATTAATACGTATCGTGGCCCGTGTACCGGTCTCAGTATTGATCACAACTCAAACCATATATATATTTTGGAATCAACCTCAACCCTGTATAGCCAACTCCAACATTCACATATAGAGTGTCTATGGTTGTTCCGAAATATATATATATAGATGGATCGATATGATAGGTTGAAACCTTGTATACATGTCCCGTTATTTAAAGTGCGTAAAAGTAAATAACAGAAATTAAATAACAATAAATTAAATTGCGATAAATAAAATGTAATACGGGATTAACAGTTAGCTTGGAACAGTTAGCTAGGAACAGTTAGCGTGGAATCTTAACAATATTTCAATTAATTAGTTCGTTTATTTCTAACAAATTTTTATCATGTCCAATGTTTTCTTCATTATGCCACTTGTTGGATTCTGATAGGTCAAAATCCAAATATATAATTTGAATGGAAATGATTGTTCTGTGGTGAACGGATACGTATATCGGTGGTTGAAAGTAGGATAGTAAATGACTGTTGAATCAGAATTGAAGAATGTACAGTGCAACTTATTAATGTGAAATCTAAATATTCCTCGGGTATTACCTACCCGTTAATATATTTTCATCATTAATAGTTTGTACGAAAGAAATTTTTAATTACAACCTTTATAAAAATATACTTGCATATATATTTTCTTCGGATGTAATCATGGATCTAATGAGTCAATAAGATATTAAACTCATTTGATTTATCGTTAATACTAGATTACATAATCTCTAAAACTTTATAAATTACATAATCGCCATGTCGAGCGAAGATAAATGAGGTAGAATGATATGTAAAGCGAAGATAATTGATGTAGAACGATATGTAGAACGAAGATCATACTCGAAGTTCAGATGGTGATATTGAGGTGTGTGATGTTGATATCCGAGGTACAGATTGTGATGTTGAGGTTTACGTCGCGGTTGTGGTTGGGGGTGGTGCTGATGATGGTGATGCCGTTAATGCTGGTGATGCTGCTAGTACCGAAGCTTGCGATGTTGATATTACTGGCGGTACTGGTTATGCTGCTGGTGCTGCTGCTGGTGTTTGTAACCTTCGCACCATGTTCTCCAAAGCCGTCACGCAAGCGCGAAGTTCGTTAACTTTTGCTGGTACACCGGGATAATGGACAGTTGGAGCAAGCGGATGAATAAGATTCGAAATATGGGATAGTATATAATCGTGACGAGATACTCTAGATATGAGAGTGAAAATGGTTTCTCGAACAGGTTCGCCGGTAAGTGCTTCAGGTTCATCGCCAAGTGAGCAATTTGGTGGATGGAAGGGATCTTCGATGTGATATGATTTTCGGATATCGGATGATATTCTAGCTATATAGAATATTTGTATATATAATACTAAAGATTTCGTATACTACAGAGGAACCTACGGCATATACCAGGCAAGTCTATAGATGCGCTAAGATATGAATTATCAGATACACTAAGATATGAATTTTGTCTATACACTATCGATGCACTAAATGCAGTAAGACGTGTCTAGACTTATGAATGATAAGCAGGCAATTTTCTAAAGATGATAAGTAGATGATTTCCGACTAGAAATGTTAAGCAACACTTTTGACTTGCAATTACGGTCGAAGTCCAGACTCACTAATGCATCCTAACAACTTATCAGTTAGACACACTAATGCAGACCTGGTTCGCTAAGACCACCACTCTGATACCAACTTTAACAACCCGTCCTAATCCTCCAGGACGAAGTCATCAACATTTGGTCCCATTGCGATGATCAACTCCAAGTAATGTCCTTAACATGAGCAAATTGCACAGCGGAAGACTTAATTCGTACCTGAGAATAACATGCTTTAAAACGTCAACATAAAGTTGGTGAGATATATAGGTTTGATGCTAGCAGCGTTATAACTATGGACCACAAGATTTCATATATTTAAACATAATACACTCGCAAGTGTATGAAAAAGTAGTTGAGCACTTGGTAACCATACTTAACATTTAAATCATCGCAGCATATTCTTAAATAACCACTACACCGTACCAAGTGTAGTATACAGAAACGAAGTACTGTGCAACCGTTGAAAACTGGTCGTCCAGCCCGGTTGGGGTTGTCAGGCCCGATAGACCTATCAACAGGATTCGCGTTTACATTCCTCATGTAAATATTAGCTACCAAGTATAAAGAAATATGCCATGGTACAACTCAACATAGAATTTATTTTTGATCACTTGTGTCCATAACGTAAATCATAAAATGCATGTATTCTCATCCCAAAATATTTAGACTTTAAAAAGGGACTATATACTCACCATACTATATTTTGTAGTAAAAATACATATAACACCATTGATCAATTATAAGGTTGGCCTCGGATTCACGAACCTATAATAGTTTTGTATATATTAAAACACATAATAGTAATTGAACAAACTTATATAATATTATTAACTGTTATTTCAGTAATTATGTTTCATTAATAACCTAATTAACTATTTTTATTCTATATACATTAGATACATAATTAGTATTTATTACAAAAATATCACTATACTTATGTTATATGTAATAAATATATTTTTCTTATATATATAATATTTAATTAGTAAATTAATAATAATAATCTTAATAGTGATAATGAAAATAATAACTTTGATAATAATATGATAATGTAAATTAAATTATATAAAAATCATAATAATAATAATAATAATAATAATAATAATAATGATAATAATTATTATTATTATAATAATAATGAATATATTACTACCTTTAAAGAGATTGTAAGAGTTTTCTAAAAAAAATAGTTGCTGCCAAGTCTCGAACCCATGACCTCTCAATAATCACCAACACCCTAAACCACCCAGCTATCACTTATTCTCCTGATTTATTTTACAGCTTTAATTCCTTTAAACCGAAATTTGGATTCTGGGAGTCTACCAGCAGCCCAACGAAAATTTCGGCCCAATAGCTCATAACACCATTCGGCCCAATTCGTTAACCCACAGATTTCCAGCCTGTTTACTTAATACCTATTAGTCCACTAGGTTTGAATTATATATGTTATTCATCATAGCCGGTTTATGATTGCAACAAAAAAAATGTCGACATCATAAACCCTTTTTTTTAATCGAGATAGATAGTGGGGTTTGGTATTGAAGTTCTTTGAATCAGTAATAAAAGTTGGAAACAATTACACTGTCATCATCAATCAATTTCCCACCATCATTATTATATTAATCATAATAAATTCATCATCAACTTCGTTATCCTTCATAACTTCCCTCAGACCGAATCGTTCAACAAATAGAAGATCGACTACAAGATGAAGCTTCAACTGAGTTGTTTACATAATCGATAACCCACCACTGTTATGAAAACAAAAACCGAAAAATGATGGTCTGAAACAGTATCGAGTAAGTGTATTTTCATGGGTTTATCATGGGGATACGGATTTCATGAGACTAATGGTGTTCGATTAGAATTAAGAAGCGAGTAGTAGGTGTCAATTTGGTGATGATGTTTGGGTCGAACAATAGTAGTGATAAGACAAGAAGGTTATGTTGGCTAACCGATTCGTTACTTAAACGTTCATATGGTTTTCAAAGTTTGGTATTAATGAATTGTTTACCAGGTATGAATGCGAATACGGTTTCGTTTGGTGGAGATCGATGGTGTTCACAAGTGAGTTTGATAAACACGTGTTTGGATTTAATATTTAACAACGAACAGGAGCAGGAGCTGAGCAAATAGCAGGTGTTGTTTTAAATGGTTATTCGTACAACCCAGCTGTAACAGTGGCAGTTTAATGGGTCTTAAACAGAAGGATAGGTTGACACGCGAATGGTGGTGGTTGTTTAGTGGTGATGGAGGTTTACTAAGGTGTCGATTAAAACAGAAAACATATAGGAAGAATAATAAGAGGTGGTGATCATTTAAAGTGAGGTTGAGGTGGGTTTGGGGCTCTGGATAAAACATAAATAATAAACGTTGCAGCAGGTGATAGCAATGATTGACTGATGGTGGTGGTGTAATCACGACAGGAAACAGAATTAGAAGTGTTCAATGGTGAAGGGTGGCATCTAAATAAGAGAGAGAGATGAGAGAGAGTGGCGGTGAGGATGGTGAAGTGGTGGTTCTGGGTGGAACGGCAAGGCGATTTTGGGTGTTGAGTGACTCACGAGCGACACAGAAACAATAAACGTAAGCATAGCAGTAGTGATGGTGGTGCAAAGGTGACTGTGTTTGTTGGTGGTACCGGTCATGGTGATGGACATGGGTTTGGTTTATGGATTGATAAATGTGTTTATGTTGGTTCCATGGTTATCGACAACAAAACAGAAAATATGTGGGTTGAGGTGAAGATGTATGGTGACAACGATGGTGGTTGTAGCGATGATGGTTGTTCACGATATAAGTAGAAGGAGAAACAGAAATAGACATGAAAGATAGATGTGATGAGGAAGAGAAAGTGAGATAGATGGATATCCTTTCATATGTATATATAAATCTGTAAAGTCATCTAGTAATTAATAATATTAATATAATAATAATTATAATAATACAATAGATATAAACATGTGGGAGTGAAAGGAAAACAGAAATCTGATACAGTTAGCAGCCATTAATTTGGTTGTTTATACCGACAGTTTTTCCCGAATAACTATATCGTGTCCATTGCTAAACAGTTAATATGCAAAAGTGTTCCTAAAAATCCCAAATTTTTATATTAAATATATTTAAGTATTTCACTCATTACCTGTTTGAAACCTGATCAAAAAGGGTTCAATAATTATTTATTTTCTGTTCCAAATGCTATGTACGGAGTACTAAAATTTGATCTAAAAAGGTAAAAATATTTTTATCACATAATTACAAATAACAACCACATTTAATATTTCAAATTACATTTTTAATTATTATTTATATATATAGACACACAAACTATATTCAATTAATTGTTCGTGAATCGTCGGCAATGGTCGAAGGGTATTTGATTATCTGAATATAGATTTCAAACTTTCTAGACTCAACATTACAGATTTTGCTTATCGTGTCGGAAACATATAAAGGTTAAGGTTTAAATTTGGTCAGAAATTTTCGGGTCATTACAAATACCGTCTCAGTGAGATGACCATTGAGAAATGCATTGTTGACATCAAGTTGATGAAGAGACCATTTGTGAAGTGTAGCAAGAGATAACACAATGCGAACAGTTGAAGCTTTGACAACGGGGCTGAAGGTAAATGAGTAATCAATGCCAGGTACTTAGGTAAAACCTTGCGCAACTAGATGAGCTTTTAGGCGATCAATCGAGCCATCTGATTTGAACTTGGTACGAAAAACCCATTTTGACCCAACAACGTTGCCATGCTTTGGTCGCGGTATAAGTTCCCATGTTTGATTATTTTACAACTCATGCATCTCATCTCTCATAGCTTTTAACTAACCCGGATCTTTAGAAGCCATTTTAAATTCACGTGGTTCAGTGTGAGAAAGCAAGGCTTGATGAAAGCAAGAAGAAGAAAGTTGAGCTAAATCAATGATATGCCTTGGTTTAAAAATTTCAGCCTTAGCACGTGTAATCATAGAATGACCAGTAGTAACATTGGATGATCCGGAATTGAGCACATGAGGATTACGGGCATGAGGAGATTGAGAAAGTTGGTTGTCAGCAGTGGCAAATGAGGGCACTTCAGGATCATGGGCATGATTTGATTGTGACTGCATTTCATGAGTATAATCAGGTCGTGACAGGTTATCAGAGTCATGACAAAGTGTGCACGAAGAAGCAGGAGACAAATTTTTCGATGTTGATGCAATTGTAGCAGGTGTAGGCGAGGCCAATGCTGGAATTTGAAAGTCTTCATAACTAGAGAAAGCCAAAGATGCAAGATCAGCAGGTGGCAAATTACCCGAGTAAGGAAATATTTCCTCATCAAATTGAGCATGTCGGGTGATACACGTGCGACCAGTGGCATTATCAAGCTAGGCAGCGATAACCTTTGTATTGAGTACTATATCCCAAAAAAATGCATGCAATGCTGCGAGGTGCCAACTTATGAGGGGAGTAGTCGCGAAGATATGGAGTTTTTTACTAGTTTGTACCTTTTTTTAGAAATGTGTAAAAGTATATGCCATTTTTTAAATACTCTTCCTATTGTATGCTGTCTCTCTCATCTTTTATTTTTATTTTTTTATTTTTTTTGGTCTTATCTTCTCAATTATTATTAACTACGGAGAGTTGACATCAATTCCTTTTTTGCAAATCAATATTTTACGGAGTATTTTCGTACATATGAACTATGAAGACATTTTACAAATTTACGTATCTACAACCAGCGAAATATGCTATAGTGGACAATACACTACACTTGGTTAAGTTGAGAATTTACATGCGCATGACCTCCCTCAAATACAAATATACAATCCACTTCAAATTCATAATTCAAAATGAACTATTATTGTACATAGAGTTCTAGAACGTCGTGGTTAAGAATACAAATATTTTAAAACATGCAAAACATATAAAAGATAAATTAAAGAAACACAACGAACGTTGATTACATATCTAATTCCAGAGGTTGGACACGTCTTATTTTTACGAACTAAGATCAACTAAACTTTTATTGATAGGAATTATTTGCGGTTGAAAATTTTTATCCATTACATCATAAAAAATAAGAATTTAGACAAGTATCGTTTATTCGTAATTCGTTGATTAAGTCATAGTGTATTGACTCAGAGAACATTTATAATATAACGTGTTATATTTTTTTATTCTTTGGAGAAAGAAAACTAAGAAAAGATGTGTGAATAGATGAATTCGACGAGCTTTTTTAGATTTGAAGTCATTATAAATGCATAGTAGAATACAAATAATTATTCAATGGAGTAGAATGAGATAGTTATGAAATTGAAGTTACAGGAAAAAAAATGGAAGATCGAATATTTAAGTCATAGATGAGAGAGAAACTAAAGAGATAAAAAAGCATACGATGGGAATAAAATTTGTAAACATGCATATACTTTTACACCTAAATAAAAACCATCACATATAGGTAATTGGGTCGAAGATATGAGAAAACCCTACACCCGAAAGTTCTAAAATTGTTTTACAAAGTAGTCTGTATCAGTGACAATATAACGTTCGTGACTATCGTCAGGGGACTTATATATTTCATGTAGTGTGCCTATCATCTGTCTTGTGATCATCGTCTTGAGTCTTTTAAATACGTGCTCTATCTTGATGATAGTTTTGTCGTTAAAAAGAAAAAGAAAAAAAATCTTGATGATACCTGGGGCAAGAGGGTGATGTACCACATGGCGTGTTTGTGTATGTTTAAGTGTGTTATATGCGCGTCTTTATGTGGGTGCAATATAATTTAGTGCTGGAAACATTAAAGTACGGAAGAAAAATAAAACGAGACATATATGCTTGATGAAGAAAGATGAAGGTGATCAAGTGAAATATATATACTTTTCACAATTTTTACACAAGTCAAAACAACCCCAAAATTGTCAAGTATACTGTACAACCTAATCGCCACAGCGCCACTCACCCTCGAAAAAGGAAAATTTTATTTTTGGCTTTTAATGAAGAGGGAGACACGTGTCAGTGATCTATAGGTAAAGGACATCGACCAATAAGTAAATCAAAAACTACATTAAAAATGACATTTCATAGTACTATAAAAAGTTTAAAACAATAGAAACGTAAGTTCTAAATACTTAGTGGTACACGTGTCCCGAGTGACGTTAAGCAAATTAGGCAAGTTTTATGATC
This sequence comes from Rutidosis leptorrhynchoides, assembly GCF_046630445.1. Lineage (NCBI taxonomy): Eukaryota > Viridiplantae > Streptophyta > Magnoliopsida > Asterales > Asteraceae > Rutidosis > Rutidosis leptorrhynchoides. The sequence continues at coordinate 557,714,406 of NC_092334.1, read as the reverse complement.
AACCACTGGTTTTCAACTTTTGGTAAGTGGTTTTATACTCCGTAAGAGAAAGTGTTTTTTTTTCACAACATTCATCCTTTTCTAATTATATGGAAGACGACTGATCACATCTCAAAAGCTATACATATATAGAAATAGAGATAAAAGGTAGGATAAGTAGACTAACGATTTATTGCTTAATTTAGTATACATATATAGCTTGATTTTGTCTCGTAAGTTCTCTTTTTCGATACAATTACAATTGAATCTTTAAGATCTGTGCACGTATAGATTACACATTTATATGTGACTATGAGTTAAAATTAATTTAGAATTGATTAGTTCATTTCTAATTAATGTTTGACTTTAATTTGTGCATAGCTTTTGTTGAATTAATATTAGTAGAATTGATTGATCTATATATATTGTGAATTGAATTGATCGAGAGATTAGTTGTTGATTAATTAGGGTTCGGTATGGGGAGAGGGAAGATCGTGATACGTAGGATTGACAATTCGACGAGTAGGCAAGTGACGTTTTCTAAGAGGAGAAATGGATTGTTGAAGAAGGCGAAAGAGCTTGCGATTTTGTGTGACGCCGAGGTGGGTTGTGTGATCTTCTCTAGCACCGGCAAACTTCATGAGTACTCGAGCACTAGGTCAGTTTGATTGATAAATTTATTTTATCATTGTTTATATTGCATGAATTATCTCAGCTCTATTGATTTATATATATATAGTAGTTAACAAGTTAAAATGAGTGAATACCTAATACATTGAGCCGAGTGAATGAGGTGAAGTTTTTGATCATTGACATTATTAACTAAATCAAACTGACTTTGGTCATATCGGTAAATCATTGATATGTACAGATAGAAAAACTTATTATCATGTCAACAATTTTTATTTCCGGCTAAAAAGACCAAGACATATATAAACTATAACTCTTTTCAAAGAAAAGATAAAATAGCCAAACGAGAAGATACAAGGGAAAACTAACGAGCCTCAGAGCAAGAGAACCTAAATAAATAAACTTCAGGCAACATTATCTTGTACTTAGCCTCGCCCTAACCTTGCACAAACAAGTACCATTCGGAAACCAAATTACAACAAAGAGAAACAATCAAAAGCATCACGAACACAAGACGAACACTACAACAAAAACAACATACGGAACAAACAAACCAACATAAACACAAGACAATAGCTATCGAGAAGTTTGATGCATATTAATGGAGTTGAACAAACACTTCTCAATGAATTGTATGTATTATATACCTTTAAATACACACATACAATGATAAGTTTGATAGCAATAACATAATTATCTAACATATTCTATTTAATTTTATTATTAAAACTAGATTTGTGAAGTAACAATCTTCATGATTTCACGCTTGATTTGTTCTTCCACAAATCAAGCATGATTCCTTATTACGTGATCTTAATTATATATAACTACAATTGATTAATTATCAAAGAATAAAATGAATATTCGATTTGATTCTTCGCGCTCCTTTTATTCGAATTAATATGCTTCAATCAATTAATCAATTAACTATTTCCATCTTGATTAACTGCCAATTGACTATTTCCATCTTGATCAACGCAATTAGAGGAAGTCTAGTACTATGTCCAAGTCTGAAAGATTGCTGTAGCAGCATGTAGTTTAGAAACCAAAGGTAGTCTGTATTGGTATATGTATATGTATGTACTTCCTGTCTCTTGAGTCGTTCCCATAAGATGTTACTTGGTTGGAATAAAATTTGGTGCTTTTCAAAAAAAATTATTTATTAGTAATTTATTATAATATGGCAAATGGCAAATGGACAATGGTTATATGAATCTTTGAGTTTTATATCTTGGATTTCACACGTATAGTACCTGCATGTTCTTAATGTTGCAGAAATATACTACGTACTGTACTATTTTAGTACAGGTTATTTTTCATACACTTCATAATATGTGCTTCTAGGTTGTTAATTATCGTAGTGATACATATATAGCATGACACTATGATAGTTAACTATGATACATATATAGTTACATCTAAATTAATCTGCATTTGTACATATTTATGATGTATAAGGGGCTGTGCATGGTCCATACCCGAACCGGACCAGACAATACCCGGACCGAACCGAAACCCGAAATTTTACGAAAGTAATTAAGAACCAAGGACCGGACCATTTATACATGGTTCGGTTCGGTCCGGTTCTAGCTTTGGTCCAAGCGGTTCTGGTAAATACCCGACCCATTTATATTTTTGAAAAACTAATATATATTCTTTAGTTCCCATATTTAAAATTGTACATCATAAAATAGTAAGTAAATATAGGTCTATTATCTATTAAGCCAATTCGATATTATTTTATTTAGAGTAAGTAAACACTAAGCTAACTTACAAACATTGAGTAAATTTGGTCGGAATAAAATTACGATTACGTTGTTATATTAAATAAGAATCAAATAAGTAAAACAAAATGTTGAGATGCTACATGTCAATATCCTTATCCTCACACCTCATCAAAATTCCATGCTTATACAACTATATTAAAATAAAATTATTGATTAGTTTAGAACTAACCCAATTTCCTACCATCAATTTACATATTTAACTCAATAAAGAACTTGGATTTTTTTATTACTGTGAGTAACAGATTGAGACATAATATACAATACATTATATAATCTAGTTGTTTACTAAGACCAACTTGTTTATATATCCATCACTAAGTTTAATATATATCAACAGTAATATATATCAATTGTTGAAAATTAAAGATTTCTTAAAGATAGAAGTTATTATAAGATATTGAGATTTAAATTAGTTTTCATACTTATTTTATAAATGTACTATAGTATGTATGAACAATTCTGTTAATAAATACAATAAAACACGGTATTTATACTTCCATGAATCTCTCACATATATATACATCATCCGGTTCAGTCCAAACCTTCGGGTATTTCGGGTTTGGCCCGGACCAGACCGATACCCGAAAAAATGGAAAATTATGGACCAAGGACCGAACCAAATAACTTCGAGTATTTTGGTTTTGGGTCGGTTCCACTCCGATTCTCGGTTTTTTTTAGTTCTACCCGAACCATGCACACCCCTAATGTATATATCTTCTAAAGTTTCATTTATTGTTTACAATGAAAGCATTATTGAATCCTTTTATATCTTTAGTTTTAGACTAAGTAGCTCCACTAAAATTTTGACCTTAACCTTATAATAGTAGTTATAATATAATACTCCGTATAGTCTTGCATGCATGCATTAGAAAATACATATAGTGTAGTGGTTGAAGTTCTAATATTGTCAATATTGTCAAAAGAGGTCCCAGATTCAAATCTTTGAACATTTCTTTCGTTGTAGTCAAAAAAGGATCACAAGATATACCAATTAAAGCGTATATATATCTTGTGAAAATTCTCGCACTCTAGCTATAAATAGTCTAAACATGAAAAATCTTATATGTTTATGTCATTATATAAGCAATCAATTGTACCTGCAAGACGAGTGTAGGTGGCAGAGTTGTGATGTAAAACGATGTAATCGGGCAAGATTCTTCATATGTAATTTCAGTGTGTAATATGTATTACTCTGTATTTGTGTACACACCAGTGAAAAATGAGGTACTTCATATTATTAAATTAAGAAATAATAATGACAGCCCGTCATCAAGAATGATATCATGGATAGATTAATTGTACTCAGTTAATTGTAATTATCCTTAATTAATTGACGATTACACCATCATAGTTAATGCACAGAACTACCGAAACTTGACTTGAATGGTATGAGGGTGGGATCCAACTTGGGTTATTGTCAACCCAGTTTCGATTCTCACTCCAAGCAGGGACTTTCTAACATTTGATGGTACTGCCAATATCAATGCGGTTTGGGAAGGTCTCTGGGGGGTTTTCTCAACCTTCGATGGTACTACCAACATCGATGCGAATTGGGTTTCCTCCTAACGCGTGTGTGGGTAACAAATGAGAGCATTCGATGTCGATACCGCCGTTCAAAAAGAAAATTAATGCACATACGCTACTTTATTAACAACCAGGGGCGGATGTATATAGGCTTGAGTGGTAGTACTGGCTACCACTCAAATACGAGATGTAGTGGAAAATTTTTGAAGTTTTTAACTAGTGATACCACTGGATAGTGTAATTTTTTTTAACTTTTAACTAGTGATACCAGTGACTACGAAACCTAGATCCGCCACTGTTAACAACCTTTATTACGGTTGTGCCATTAACAAAAACCCCTTTGTGAAATGGAAAATATTTCACAATTTAATTAGTTTTCAGTTTTAGCATTTTGATTAGAATATTTAAGCAAACACAAATGGAATAGAAGAATCGTCTATTTACTGTTCACAAAATCATATCTATAAGTTGATGTGGCTCATGATCACATGATATTTTCCTTATTTCCCGAAAAAAATACTAAGAACAAGATAATATAAAAGAAGGAAATCTGCATCCAAAAGATGAAGCCCCCTATACATTCGAAGATAAACAAAATGACTTACGAGCTCAACAAACAATAAGACTAAACTCGAGCTCATGACTAAAACAAGTGAAACGACAACTAAAAAGACAACACGACAGCTCCGAGGGGGGAGCTACATGCTATGACACCACTCAATTAATCAGCTCAACAACCATTGTAAAAAAATCGGATATTTAACTTGTATCGTCGATATATTAGACTGAGGTATGGCTTAATTTTATTTTGATGAGGAATACGACTGATATTTAGAATTTTGTTTGCTTTTTGTAAAATGTTTGTTTTATTATCCTTCATTGTTATACAACTAAACATTTAAAGCCCTCAATTACATTATTTTACCAATTTAAATCCCTCCATTTTGTTACTTTGGCAACTTAAAACCCTACAGATCGATAAGTCTAAGAACAACTTCGTACATATTATTGAAGTGAGTATTTGCAGTTCAAAGCTTTCATATCTTTAAAGTGTTATTTTTAATGTTAGATATAGAATAGATAGAATATAGATTTTCCTAAATAACCATTTGTAAGGATACTCAAATTTCTTTTATATAATAATATTTAATATTTTTGTTATCTCTGTTTAATTAATTACTAGTATATTGCTTAACTTTTCTCTTTTACTAGTTGAAATAATAATCGATTTTTTAACGATGTCTTCTTGTTTTACAATAGAGAAAAATAAGGTCTTGTTAATGTTACAGATGAAGCAATCATGAATCATTCAGGAGATATTTGTTTTATAATTAACTTGATTTTTTTATGTTTAAAATTAAAAATAGTTTGTCATTTAAATTTTTTTATACTCCAGATATTTCGTAATTATTTGTGACACAAACCATTTAATTTAAGATTCTGGCTCCACCCTACAACATAAGGCCACGAAAACAAACGAGGGATGACAAAAGCATTCCAACCAAAATCAAATGTCCTTGCCAAAATTAGTCATCTCGGCACCTTGGACGATTGTTTTTTCCTAGGTTTCTTCGCCTTCATGGATGGAATAGGCGGATTCGAAGAATAATAAGAATCGCCTCAACTCCACCATCATGTTCAAGTCCTTCCATCATTTCATCAAACGCGGCGGACGTCGAATTCAAATTCAAATTAATAATAGAACCCGGAGGTATTCAAGTCTTCAATCGGGCTATTTTCCTTACTCCTTTCCATCCTTTTTGCAACAGAGGCGAAATTCGATAACTCTTTAGCTCCCACACCCGAACCGGGTTCAAGAAAAATCAACACCCTAAGTTGAGCCTTTACAAAAACTCGTATTTGAGTTACAATCTTCCACAATAACATCGACCAAACCACATGAGTCGCAAACGATAACAGGGTCAGTCCCTTTAGCACCGATGAGAACGTCATTATATAACACCCGTGAACCAGAGAATTATTCTCTGCCTCTAAAGCAATATGAACAGACTAAACAAGAGGATTATCATCAAGATCGTTGCCATCATCAACATCTAAAACATGATCATTTGACTACAAATCATCAACGTCAACAATACGACATTCCGAACTCGTCACATTAGCCAAATCCGAAGGCTCATGGCCATGATCAATAAGAGGGACATTCTCTACGCGAACCAAATATTCATGAGAAGGAGCAACATATTGGGTTCTCAAGGCTTGGTTCACCAAACCAATAAGGTCAACGTATGGACCCACACAAAAAGACGTTGAACCTCGATTAATACCAGTGGAAACATCCACACTCAACCTAGACAAAGGCCCGAAAACATCAAGATTCGACCCGGGAACCATCCACACCCAACATGAGTTAAGGCGGGTTTTTTTCTCCTGGTTTAATCCGGTAATTGAAGTTTCGCATACTTCAATGGATCTTCTAGTGTAAAAAGATGATGATCTGGCGTAAGAAGATGGTGGCGCAGAAATCGAGATGACCCAAGCTAGCAACGTAGATTGGATTATTACTCGGCCGGTTGAGTGTCGAAAGTCTTCTTTTCCCAAGGTGTGGAAGTGCGGTGTGTCCCGGATGGTTATCCGGCGGTGTTCAAATGGAGTTCTATAATCAGGTGATTTAGGGTTGTTGTGTGTTCAACAAAATTGGTAGTCGAGGGTGATTACGTTTTGGTGAGTGTAGTTGAAGTGCACTTTATCGAAAGCTACCAACTCGACGTGGCTGGACTGTGCGTGTCCCAAGAAGTTTTCTTGGCGGTATATATGGATAGGTTCTATGAAGTCAAGACAGGTTATTGGTGTATGATTTTTTCAAAGTCACCAAGTGGGAGATTGTTGAGATATGGAAACTTTAAATAAAATAAAAAAAAAAGAAAATCAAATTAGCTTGGAGATTAAGTTAACTTGAAAGTCAAGTTTACTTAGGGAGCAAGTGATTGATTTTTTAGAATATCTTTTTCTTGAAGGTTAAGTTAACTTGTGCAACAAGGAACTATGTTTAATGTTTTACTATAAATAGACCCCTAAGCTCATGGTAATTGTGTTCACGAAAAATATAGTGAAAAATCTCTGATTTGCGTCCGCGGAGTAAACTGTTCCTTGTTTGAAGTTGGGATATAACCACGTTAAATCCTTATGTCGTTTATGTTTATGTTAATCGTTTATACTTTATTTATTCGTTTGTCGTTCGTGAGTTAGTGATTGGTATAAATCACTTGTCTTGGTTGGGTCCTAAATCCTAACAAGTGGTATCATAGCTATAAGCTTTGAAGAACAGGCACGATGGCGAATTGAAAGCAGATATTCGATTGGTTGATGATTTGGTTATCATCATTAGATAAAATGAACGGCTAGGGTTTTGTCTTGCAACGTGTATCGAGACCAACAGACTTAGATGATCGCGATGAACTCGGCATGGGTATGATCTATGTTTTCAGGAGTGATCATACCAGGATTGGTCTGTGGTTTTGGTGATTTATGATGCAACTAGTCGACAGTTATATTATGATTCTAATTTTTTGTTCGAAAAGGGTTACTGATTCAAGGTCGGATTGATAGGTTTTGTTGCGGAGAGATTTTTCGGAAGATTTGGATGTCGAATCTGAGTTCTCGTTCCTCGCGATCTCGTGCGAAAGAATGATTGAACTTTTAAATTAGGAGGCTCAGGAGCAGCTGTAGGAGAAAATTCATAACGGTACCGTTAACCGTCAGATCGCCTTGAAAGTTTTATCGTAGGTGGTAGACACGTAGATCTAGAGGCTGTAAAAATTTGGTAGTGATCGGATCGTTAGATTTCGATTTATGATTTTTTAAAGGTGGCGGACGTCATGAAAAACTCTTTAGGGTTTGATTGCGCAGCTGGTGAAAGAAAACTCATAGTAAATTCGACTACCTTTGGATCGACCTGAAATTTTCATATACATATTTCGAAGTTGCTGCAGTTTAGGGATGAATTTGTCGGGTTTGATGACGCGGGTGCGAGACGGTTGTGCCTCGAAACTTTGGGCGATACTAGCTGGATTTTTTCAAAGATGTTGGTTTGTTACGGGAGCTCACAAGGGTGGTTTTTCTCATGTTTAGGCGTTTGTGTAATGAAGGGAATACATCCGGGTTGAAATGGACAGTGGGAGTTATCTTGGAAAGTTTAATACTTGCATTTTGAAACGAGATGTCCAAAGGTGTTTGGTCGGATATTCCAGGTAATTTGGGGTATGCTGGCGGGTTTGAGCTTCTCTCACTAAGGAAATTGGTTTTCAAAGGATGCCGGATAGAATGCGTTCGAACGAGCAAGTAATTGATTATTTTGGAGATTGAGTTAACTTGGAAGTCAAATTTGCTTAAGGAGCAAGTAATTGATTATTTTGGATGTCTTTTGCTTGAATGTCAAGTTAACTTGTGCAACGAGGAACTAGGTTTAATGTTTCACTATAAATAGACCCTAGCCGCATTGTAATTGTGTGCACGAAATTTATAGTGAAAAATATCTGTTTGCGCTCGTCGAGTAAACACTTCTTCGTGTTTGGAGTTGGGACATAAACATGTTAAATTTTTGTGTCGTTTATGTTTACGTTTAGCATTTATGCTTTAATTATATTTGTTTTTCGTTCTTGGGTTAGTGATTCGTGTAAATACTTCTCTTGATTGAGTCCTAAATCCTAACACAGGGGGTTGTTTAGTTCCTTCATCGGTTGATGATTTTTTTTTGGTAATATACGTTTTCATTTTTTTCGCAACAAAAACTCCGAATCACTCTCATTTTGTAATTTTTTTTATATATATTTGTGTCCTACGTGTGACTTTTTAGAAAATGGCATACAATCACTTTACAAAACAAATATATAGTAGTAGTATATCAACTTAGAAATAGATCGAATGAACTTGTAATCCAACTTCCTCGCGGTTTGGATATGGTAAAATCACACTCAAATTAAATGCGCTAAACTAAACGGGTTTTATCACACGAATCAGGCAACTATCCTGATCAATGTAGTAAGGTATTTAGTAAGTACGGGTTTGTCGAGAGAGAGAGAGAGTGGTTGATTAAGATTTAAAAACTAATAATTATTCTAAAGCAAAAGTTATAAAAGTGGGAGTTTGATTAAACTAAATACGAAAAGTAAATAAATGAATAACCAGATGCACGAAACCGTGTTCACTCAGATGATTCACTAATGACGTGGATTGTTCTTTCAATTAAAACCGATTAAATATCTGATAAATTATAACCTAATCATTCAAACTTGACTAACTCACATTAATCTCATTCAAAAATCAAATCATAAATGATTAAACTATTGTGATTCATCCATGTTACACTCGCATAAAACCTTAATTACAGTGATCACTCGAAGTAACTACACTACTGTGCTATCGAATTACCAATCATTCACTACTCACACTTACATGTAAATGTCTAGATCTCCAAAGAGCTGAAGCATAATCTGTTTATCACTAATAAACTCACGTGAACTAGTCAACAAATTATGTAATTAAAGTAAAGTAACTGATTCACACAATAATGGATCTTTTGATTAAACACAATAACCATAAACCAATAAGATAAAGCTATTAAGATTTGATCCGGATTAAAATCACTTAAAATCATAACAACAAAGATCACTCAATGTAATTACACGATTATGATGCCAAACTATTATCTAATTACCGCATAAACATTCAATTCAATCACTTGAAATCAAATACCTACACGTCTAGATCACTCAAAGTGTTGAAGTACACATTATCTATCACTACTTATCTCACAATAACTAGTTGATAACATGTATAATAGAATTAAAGTAGCAAGCATTCATAACAACGGGTATTTGACTAAACTTGATAAAACTAAATCAATCAAACATAACATCCATAAACATAAGAACAACCTAACAATCAAAATCTATTACATCTGAGCAAACACTAAAAGGTTTTAGCCTAACATGCTAGAAAAATCAACCAAACAATTGAAACAATAGCAATTCATGATTTTATCACTAAAATTGATGAAAAACAATGTACCGATGATGTTCAATGATCAAAGATTGAAGCTTTATGTTCAACCCCTTTTGATTTGATGAAGATGGGTCTTTGATGTTCTGGAATCACCATAGAAACGCCCAAGTTCGGAGAAAAAACTTAATACCCTAAAATCTGCTCAACATCAGCTTTTAAACAGAATCAGCCCGCACCTGACCACCTCGCGATCGCGAGATTTTTTACACTATGGACCTCGCGATCACGAGGTCCCTAAATTCAGCATTTCACGTTCGCTTTTAATTTTCTCGGTTCGCGTACTTGCCTTCGACCTTGTTTTCGCGATTGGTGACCACATTCTTGAGATAGCGAGGCCTGAAACACCATTTTCAACTCAAAAACTCTTTAACTTTTGGCATTAATCGCGGTTCAAACCTGAAACTTTATACTTGATATTTTGGCTCCGAAACACTCTAAAATCACCAAAAATCATCAACTAACACCATGATGTAAATAGGCGTAATCTTCAACTATAATCATCATAAAATCTTCAATCCTTGATATAAAACCAACGAAACGGAACTTGATATTGCGAAGATAAAGATGTATAAACCGAGCAATATCATGGTTCATCCCCTCGCATTATTTTATTGTGCAATTTCATGCTAGAAGCTAATGTATTTTTCTTTCGATCTATATATATTTCTTGGATATGCAAGTACACCACCATTGCACCACTAAAGTTTTTTTTTCTTCCGAGTCTCATGATCCATTACGTGATAGTCATAGTGTATTCGAAGCATATGGTTGTGGTACCTATCTAAAAGCAGGTTGTTTTACTTTTAACAGCATGAAAACCGTGTTTGATCGATACAGAAAAAGTAAAGAGGAACATCAATTGACAAGCCCAGCCTCTGAGATAAAGGTACTCTTCATAATAACTCCATATGTTCGGTTATTACTTACTGTAAGCTACAGCAACATCAAATATCAAATTCAAATATAGAGTTAAGTAAAGGTATCAAATAACCTGCTAGAGTAACCACTAACTACATTACTACTGTATAATAATAACTTCATATAACACAAGTATTTATACATATAAAGTGGGGTGCCAATCTTAAGATTTAGGGTCACACAAGACTAAAATGAGACTACTTTAGCCTTTTTATTTTAACTTTTTTATTTATTTATTAGAATTTGCTTTGTTCTTGATTTATAACCAACATAAATCACATAATCATAAACGACAAAAACCCCCAAAATGTTACTAAAAACAATGCATCTTACCCGAATCTTCGTATGGCATAAGAGCTTGAAATGAGAAATGACTTCATCCATCTCAATTAACCGAATTAATGTGGTTACCATACCGAAGGAGTAGCCGAACAACACGACTACTAATGGACGCTGGGACCTTAATACAAATCATGAGCATGTTTGCATCTGGAAAATTGGAAACACTTAGAAATTTGTAGTAACTTGTGACACTTAATAAAACTCATATGTAAAATGACAAATTTTACCATTACAAATTTGCATGTTCCAAAATGCTGGACAAGTCTACAGTCATCATAAAGGTCTAGGTACTTAAACGAGTCCAAAACGCAAATTTGCCTACTCACCATGCACGACTTCGGGCAGCTTGCAAAGCATAAGTTATCGCCTCAAGATTAGTCTGCTCGTAAAGCGCGTCTGAAAGTCGGGCCCGAAAAAAAAAAACAAAAAAAAAAAATCACACATCACATTTCCTTAGCTTCCTCTTCGTGTGTTAAATACGGCCTCTTAAAATCTACATACTAGCAATTCTATCCTTTCCATAACTGTATTTAACCACGGAGAGAATGCAATAATGGTTGCAACTTCTTCACTTTTTCTGTTAGTTCTTCATTTATTCCGAGTAGTACTCGGGGCATGAAGAATCTTAAGTCAAGAAAGAAACCAATTACCTAAATTTTTAGCTTCTATACATGCTGATGTGTATGTACAAATACACCCGCCATAGCTTCCGGATAAACTGCCAATGCATTGAAGCATATACGTCGAGAAAATGTTCTTTTTCTTGGCAGATCAGTTAAGTTGAGTAGGATCATATACAGATTAGGACAGTAATAACCCGAAAATAATGAAGCGGGAAGGTCATACCTGAGCCTCAAATTCTTACCAAAATGTGCAAGATCCAGACGCAAAACCAAAGATATAGACGGATGATTAAATGATTATCATTGAAAAATAGTTCGTTTCTTGACAGATGCGTATGCGGGCAGGCACGTTCGTTTTGGCTCATGAGCGAGAACAATAAATAGGCGATGCACCATCCTTGTTGTTACGTACGTTGACCTTGACAGATTCATCAGCTGAACCCAGACTCAAAAGAGGATCACAAGCTCGGGGCCCGAAATTGACTTGGCTTTGCCAAAAGGCCTAATCAGACACAGAATGATGACAGGTGGCTCATAAACTGAGCTTAAAATTCTTATGGAGATTCGATTTCAGAAATAAGATTGATGCCACAACTGTAAACTTTCTTCATTCATGAAACCAAAAATATTGAAATTCTGAAATTCCTGGTAAGATCCACTCCCGAGAAGCATGAACATGATCCAAAACACATATGCACGCATACATGTATATTTATATAAAATACATGTACTATACATACATACATACGTATCAACACGGGTCATACATGCATACCTACATGTATGCATACCTGCATGCATATGCATATGCATACAAACATATACACTCACCCACATATATGTATATAATGGGAACATACATTACATGTGTATGTGTGTGCGCGTGTGTAGTTACACATGAAAGTATGCAAGTGAGCGCCTACGTACTGCTGCATCAGCCACCCCTCCCTCCGCTTATATTACTCAAGGTCCCAGCCCGTAACCAGCGAGGCCCTGTTGAATATTTGTTTATTAGTGAGACTAAAGACACTAGCTCATTTTGTATCTTAATCAGATAACAGAGTGCATAAATGAGGATATTATGTAATGTTCAATGTCAATTCACCAGTTGTTGGCTGGCTGATAAGAAGCATAGACATATTTCACATTATAAGTGTAAATTAATCTATCTATAAGAATTCAGCATGATTGTACGAAAAAACAAGAGGAATATGAGAAATATATCACCTCTGCAAATTGAACCATCACAACCAACATTATAGGCTTTTTGGTCTGGAGCTGTTCCTGACCATGCTTCTTTTTTCAACCAAAATGACAGGTTAAGAAGAAATCAACAACACGAAGTTACAGAAGAAAGCAAGGTTAGGATCTACTGAATTATTAATTCTTCATGTCTCTATGATTTCGACAGAAGTCAGTTTGACACAAGCTATTCTCACACCTAAATATATCAAAAATCACGTGGGTTGTGTTTGGCCGACGAGCTTATAAGAGCTTATGGGAGTTTATAGGAGCTTAGGCTTATGATATTAATAAACTACAAGTCATAAGCTTTGTTTGGCATACAACCAAAAGTAGAGCTTATGTAGAAAAGAAGCTTATAGAACTAGCTTCTTGAAAAAAGAAAAGCTTATGATAAGCTCAGCTCCAGCTAATTTGGTCCAAACACACCCGTAATAAGGAAATAATAGAAACTTATATAATTTTGTTCCAAGCAAACCCCACTATACTCCCCTCTTTCCTAAACTATCAATCTTAAACTCGGTTTAACGTTCATATCGATTATCAATCTATTCCATATCGAAGATCTTGTTCCTATTCCTACAAACATGTAATCATGTTTAACAAATCTACCGTATATCCCCCTGCGGCCTAATCACGCAAGGAGTACCTCGATGGTTCGAGGCTTGAGAATCTTTAGTGGAGACCCAAGTTCAATCCTCATGGGCTGCAGCTTTGGGCAAGAGGCTTGAGAATCTTTAGTGGAGACCCAAGTTCAATCCTCATGGGCTGCAGCTTTGGGGCCTTGCCATTTAGAAAAAATATAATAAAATAAAATCACAACTCAGAATCTAAAACAGTAACTTTATAGATTACTGCAACCTCCAAAACGTTAGACCCATGCTCCATTCTATAATTCCCCAAAATCTGTTGTTTCGTATGGAAAATACATACACATCTTATATCTTGAACTTTCAGAATGTACTCAAAAAATCTCACTCAGGTGAAATCAGCTTCTGCATAAACCAACATTTTAAATGCTAGATAAAAGGTACAAGCTTGTGTCACTCTGGTATACTAAAAAGTATAAACCAATTTTTTTTTTTTTTTTTAACTTCTAGATGAATATGCGCATGTCAAGATCTAACAATTAGAAATACATTAAGGAACTCATCTGAAAAATATGGAGTTGTATATAAGACCCTTAAATTATCATTCCAAAAATATTTTGCATGTGAATCGGGTTTGTAATTCAGAAATGTGCCTGAAAAAGGTAATGCAGTGCATGTATACATAAATGGAAACTCGAGAATAAAGAATGTAAGATCATTGTTGTTTCTGTCGATAAACCTCAAGGATGACCCGAACATTTAGCTGGCCTTTGTGAAATATATTAAACTGGCAATTACATAAAGCTTCTGCAAATGCTACATTTATTAAGCTATGCATCTTGCTTACTGCAATTAATTATTAATTATTATAGAATTTCAGCATCAGTGACCTCTAAATCACAAGGGCAATCCTAATGGCATCACTAAATGGGAAATACATACAATTACATTTCAAAGTCCAATCACTAGAAACACTCGGTACAGAAAACCCAAATTTGGTATAGAACCTATGTCCTAAGACTTTATGGCAGCCAAAAATAACAAATGCATTGCGAAGTCTGGAAATTATCTAATTACATTGAAAGCACATCCAACCCTTCATACATACACATGTTTTTTAGGGAGTACTCGTAAACTTGGGGAGTACTCGGATATGGACCCAAGTTTGAGATTTTGACCGAGCTGATTTTGACCAATTTTCCAAGTTTTGACCGAGTTTGACCATGTACTCCCCGAGTTGAAGAAACCGAGTACTCGTTAAGTAATTCCGAGTTCTACAACCCTGGTAAAGCTTACGGACTTGCATTGCTATTCATGTAATCTAGCTCACGGTAGGAGGTCCAATATAGTTGTGAGTATATAGAACACTCTTCAGAAGCATACATATACCCATCAAGTTATAAACATCATTTATGTGCTCAGAACTATGAAAGATGAGATTGGCCTTTCAAAGATTTGGTAATAATTTGATGAAAAATTCGATCATCGTTGTTTATCTAGTAGCTATAAAATTATGTAAGGCATCTATCTTGCATGAACCCTCTCACTTTTTAAACGACGACTGATTATATCTATATATCTAAAAGGCATAGGCCAAGTGAATAGGGAAGTTTAAAAGGTTCACAAACTTACCCCAAACTTTTTATTTTTTATAATTCAACCACACCCTTTATAATAGTTAATTTCATAGTTTTTATAAACATACAACAAACTTTTCACATTTTATAATTTAACCATAAAACTTCTCATTCATTATAAATCGCCCACACAATTTTTACTACCTAATAACTATTTATTATTATTATTATTATTATTATTATTATTATTATTATTATTATTATTATTATTATTATTATTATTAAATCAATCACACAATTTTCCACTTTATTATTGTTTAACTTTTTTTCTTATTATAAATTAACTACGTAACTCATTTTTTAATAACTGTTTTATTGTTATCGCACGCACGCATATATATATATAGGGGCAGGATCAATGGGGAAGTAACCAATCGGGGGGAAGCAAATTTTTTTTTTTTTTTTTTTCATTTTTTTTGGAATTTTTTTTTTTCCGGCATCAAGATCACACGAAAATATGAACATTTAGAAGAGACACTTCGTGATGAATGTTATTATTTAGGCGGAAAAACGATCGACAAAAATAACATTCAAGATAATATTGTTCGTGAAGAATATGAACGTTTTTTTTCTTCATGTTTTGTGAAGTAAAATTTAGCCCGATTTAGAGTTTAGGGTTTAGGGTTTGGTGTTTTGGGTTTATTCCATAAACCCAAAACACCAAACCCTAAACCCTAAACCCTAAACCGTTCGTGTTAAAAACTCAATCTAAATCCTAAATCTAAACCCTAAATCTAAACCCTAAACCCTAAATATCTAAACCCTAATATCTAAACCATAATATCTAAAACCTCAATATACGCTCGAAAAACACGATAATTGTTATATATTACTTCTTCAAGCGTTTTCCCGCCAAAATAAAAACATTTATCACAAAGTGTCTCTACTAAATGTTCATATTTTCATCTCATCTATAATGTTCGTGAACAAAGTTTTTTCAAAAAACGAAAAAAAAAAAAAAAAAAAAGTTTTTGCTTCCCCCTCGCTTCCCCCCGATTTGTTACTTCCCTCTTGATCCTACCACTATATATATATATATATATATATATATATATATATATATATACACATATATATAAATAGTTTTTCCTATTTTATTAAATAGTTTGTACCAATCGTTGATGTACTTCTCACTTTATTGATTGAACATTTGGATCTTTTCTCTCGACAAGACGAAAAGTAAAATAAAAAATGATGAATAATTACTTTCACGCTTATTACAAATCAATCACATAATTATTTTTGGTCCTTCCTCGACAAAACGAAAAATAAAAAAAAATGATAAATAATTACTTTCTCAATAATTAGCTATGTAATTAATGTTAATCAAGGGTGAAAAACCGGCGCAAAGCCAGATCGCCCAACTAGTTATAACTATAAAGAAAAGATTAGTCATTCTACAATTTGGTTAATACTCAAAGAAACATTAATCATATTCATGTATCTACTAGCTACACTAACATATAAGGCATATCCTGTATTAACCCTCTCAATTTTAGACATGTAGTGGTGTATGCAATATCATGATGTATATATCATAGAACAATGAACTTATATTACAATAAACAAGCATGAATGTGCACTTAGTATTGGAAAGAATCAGAAAATCACCACATATCATCTAGCTAAAGCTGTATGTAACTGAAAGATTAATTAAGTGTCCATACTATAGTTATTTTGTATCTCAGAAACTTAGACAAACATCTAAACATTTACTTTATACAAAACTGTCTAAACCCATAATTGACTGGTTAATATTTTAGGGGAAGGTACAAGTAAGAACGCTTCTTATGGTAATAATAGTAGGAAAGCAAATTTTAGTCTTAATTTAATGACCAACTTTTATGATAAAAATATTAGATCGTTTTATGCTCTTTAATACGGAGTATAAGATAAAAAATTCTTTGTGTATACACTATAAAATCAATCACATATTATAAAGAGAATAGAATAAAATTTTAAGTATTTTGGTATTAATTTTTTTGCAAAAGAGTTAAAATATGTTGAGATCAAAAATATAAATGTTTGTTCCTACCATTACTACCATAAGTGATGATTCTACAGTAACCCTTCCTATTATTTTAAACTAGTTATGATAAATCTATAAACATATATATGAACCTCACTACTCAACACATGCAGTTTTGGCAAAGGGAAGCTGCAGTGTTGAAGCAACAGCTACAGAACCTGCAACAGAGTCACAGGTAACTTTTCTTTATTGGTGAATCTCATAACAGCATTTATATCTTGTTATTAAAATGATACCACAAAGAGAAACATCCAAGGTAGTAAAAGTCGCGAGTCGGCGACGAGTTGGTCCGGACCTTGAAGGAACGAGTCGGGGATGAGATGTGTACGAGCCGGACGTTGACCAACATTGACTTTTAGTAATGAATAAATTATAGATATATATATATATATATATATTGCACATAGAAATATAAAACATAAAACACAAATATTTCAAACATTAGATATATGACACAAAATATGATACTAAAAAATACAGTGTTTTTTTATCTAACTTTGACTTTAACCGACTCGGCCGACTCAACCCGAATTTGACCCGACTTTTAGCGTTGATCGACTTTTAAGGCGTTTTGGGCGAGCCGGCATGGGCTAGTCCCCAAACTGACGCGTCGGCCTACTTTTACAATAGCA
Source organism: Rutidosis leptorrhynchoides (assembly GCF_046630445.1). Lineage (NCBI taxonomy): Eukaryota > Viridiplantae > Streptophyta > Magnoliopsida > Asterales > Asteraceae > Rutidosis > Rutidosis leptorrhynchoides. The sequence goes on along the minus strand of NC_092334.1, from coordinate 557,696,449 downwards.
GAAACATCCACTAAAAGCGATACAAATGTTGGAAAGAAAGCCAAAAGAATCCCACAGACAACCTTCTTGTAGACTTAACCTTACAAATTTGAAAATATCATTTGACCAACACCATTATACTGAATTTGATGACTAGGCATATGATGGGTGAGGAGCTTTCGGTTTTAAGTGTAAGCGAATTACAAGGTTTGGAGAATCAACTTGATTCGAGTCTTCAATGTATCCGCAGGAAAAAGGTCTGAACCTACCACCTCTAACTGATACACATATTACAAAAAATTAGAGCATTATGACACGTGCGTCTCTGTCTCTATTTTGCAGGATCAACTTCTCTTTAACGAAATAGACGAACTCAACCAGAAGGTTAACCTTAAAACTACGGTTAACCTTTAAATTTGTAGATTGCAATCGCGATTCAGCGTCATTATGTAATCAAACTCGTTTGTCTTCTGCAGGGAAAGTTCATTCACCAACAAAATATAGAACTGAGTAAGGAGATAAATCAGATTCGTGAACAAAATATGGCCCTGTATAAGCAGGTATTTGAAAATATGACGCAAGTTACAAGGACAGTCCCCGTGGTTTGTACAAAATTGCAAGCTCAGTCCCTGAACTTTTATTTATTTATTATTCACCGCAGGTTGTTGGAACAAACAAGAATGCAATGCATGCTTTAAGCATAACAGAGGACCCACATGCCTCCATTGACCTCCAGCTTTCAATACCAGTGCAACATAATGACACTGAATCGCGAGTGCAATCTACAAATTTGGAGTAACATCTCATTCGTTGTCAAATTGATCTATACATATTCAGTCTTCTCATTAGAATCTTGATTAAACAATTATTTATTTATTTTATTTTTTTTTGAATCTCTGCAGCTTACAACTACATTAGTGGGAAGATGTATCGATTTTACTTGATCCTTATCGATGATGAGGCGGTCTAATTATAACTACAACTACAAACAATTTAGAACTGCCAACATCATGTCCAGAAACCAAATAATAAAAGAAATGTTCACATGAGTGTATGTTATTTTGTTCCATAAATATTAGTACTAGAGTTTAAGCCTTGGGATGTAAAACAGGCGTGCAATTAGGACTTGTACTAAATTTGTCAAGACTCCACAAAAGGAAACGTAAATAGTTCTGTTTGAATAACATACAACACTGCATGATGTAAACTACAATAAGGAGATGTGTATGCATATTACGCTGAATATCAGTTTATTCTGGAAACAAGCTCATCGAGATGTGAAAAAAAAGTAGCATTAGATAAAACATACCTCGTGGAACACCCAACCCAAAATCTGGATCATCAGCCATAGGTCTTGATGCCAGATCATCTTACAATGGGGATGCAAAGGTACATGGACCCCTGAATCATTGTTTATACTATAAGAATATTGAAGTTAAACCTGCTATTTTTCATGTAACTATATAAAAATACAATAAAATCATTATGATTATATCCATGAGTAGCTCAATCATATAAAATGCAATCAGAAAGGATCGAGAATGTTAGTATCACGCTCATGTAATGAAGTTGGTATAAATACGGGTGTAAACGATCAAAGCCGAGCCTGACCACAACTCGTTTAAATTCATAGAGCTCGGGTTGTAAGGTATTTTACAAGCTCACGCTCGACTCGGGCATGACTCGTTTGTTACATATATTACTATTATGTTAATATTTTATTTATTATAATATACAATATTTCCAAAAGCTTCTACACAGTGGGCCCCAACTACCAAGGCAACGGGTACCACTGCGATATTATCGTTGGTATATATTGATAATAATCTTGTTTAAGGTCAGATCGAGTCGGACTTTTTACGAGCAGAAGGTAATAAATTAGGGGCAAAGATGTTTAACAGTGGAGTTTAATGATATTTAAACATGATAATAGCAGAAGGTAATAAATTAGGAGCGGTAATCATGAAAGAAAGGAAAAAAAGATAACATTGGAGTGGAACTAAGAAAGTGACGGGCAAAGATTCCTAATCAAGGGGATAAGAAAAATTAATTTTCCTTTTCAACTCCATTAAAATGTTCAAGCACATTAATACTACTTACTTTGAGCATGTGTGAAAATGTATACGATTAATATACTCACCCTTGACAATGAACCAACACACCTCAAATTTATTCTAATATGTTTTCTAGACTTCTTCATCATCTAAGAGAATTTGTAAAGCGTTGATACGATAGTGTTGTCCGAAGAAGGATTTCTCACACATCTAAACAATAACCCTTGTGCTTAAGTTTTTTGCAAGTCCACCACACTAGTTTCTTGATTCCTACCCATAGTATAATTATATACTTTTGTGTTTTAGGTTAGCCTCATGCAGCGGATTTGTTGATTTGCAGTCGTGTTGGCATCCATCTAACTTCTAAGCTCTACCCCTAAGCTCAAACTCTCTATAGTTCCTCTACTTAAAAACACGATCATGAAAATGTCTTGTTTATGCTAGCCGCACTATATCATTTAATAAATACATCACCCAAAGTTGTAACTCTATTTAACTCTAATAATAATTTACTCCGTAACTTCATGCAATTTATATATCTATCCGACAAGATGCTCAAACTTTTTATAATACTCCCCAGTCACATTTTTGCAAATAAGGAAAATAACTACTCAACATATATTCTCCTTGAATTCATTACACTCATTCAAGGATCTAGTCCAACTAAACATTTCAATTGGCTACATGCCATGTCGTAAATGGTCATTCAGTTACACCATTGATATAAGCTAATAGCTCCCTCTATTAATAATCAACCATATAATGCCATGTATCACATTGTTGACCCTAAAAACAAGCATCACCTATTTTCAACAGTGTTACCAATTTATGTCCATCAATGATAACGCCCAGAAAGTCGAACCTATGTTTATGCCTATTCCAATAAAAGCCACCAAACTGTATTTGGCAGATACAATGAAAATTGCACATTTTCCCTAATTATTTCAACTCATGGTTCTCATTCCCCATATGAAGCCTCATTCACGGTACATGATGTCCCCGTGATGGTAGCCTAATGGTTGGGGGCATAAAGCGGTGGTCATGGGTTCAATCCCAGCCTCATGTCCCTCTAAGTATGGGTTACGTGATATTGCTCTCATATTTGGCCGTGAGATCGATCGGTGTAGCGCTGCCAGAGGATCGGTTTTACCCTTTACCTTTTTTCATGGTACATGATTCTTACTCCTCTGTGCTTTCATACGTCTGGTGATCGTGTTCGATCGGTCCATCCCAACTTATAAATTATTTTGATGAGTTGTCATTGCTTAAAAATGTCACCTGTCACCCCAAATTGGTTGTTTATCCTTCTCTTCATATGTCATTGCCTTGCATCACTACCTAATGTGACACCCTTGCAGAGGTCTAGGTTGGCGCCCTGTGGTTGGGGGCCCTGACATCAGTGCAAGAAGTCTTAGGTTCGAATCTTGGGGTGGGCAGGGAAGGGTTGGAAACAACCACGGAGTATTCTTGATGGGTTGCGTATAGTAGAGTATTAGGTTGGATTACTCGCCCTCTCGCGTAACCCGAACAGAAAAAACCTTAGAAATTTCTAGAACTGTCATCACTATCCAAACTTCACATTCCTTAACACTCCGGGATAGGTTTTGTACTCAATAACTTAGTGCAAAAACTCCCCATTGCAATTAATTGTTCATCAATAAAGAAAACATTCCCAACAATATTACCCGCTTTTCGCTAATTTCAACTTCAAGTTTGTCCAACAGCACCACCTTCCTCAACACCAAAGGTACCGGACATTTAATATCATACCAATTTCACATGAAAGAAAGCAACTTTATTACAATCAACAACCAATGAACGCAAATCGGCTCTATTTTTGAGTCAACAGTAAGCGTCGATTTATTGGCGTTTTGACTGCGGTTTAGAGCCTAAATTGAATTCCAGGAAGGATTTAAAACCCATGGAAATTTGATTCTACCATTTTCATGGCGTCTCAATTTTATTTTACAATTTCTTAAAAAAATTCCTACTTATTGGCCGGAGGTCCACTCGGAAGCAATCTCTTTATCCGTCAAATAGAGAGAGGGATGACTTTCTCTACTTTTGAGAGTGTTTCACTCTGGGTGGAGAAATGACTTGTTTTTATACTCGGATAGGGGAAGGATTGTCTACATCTCAACTTCCCCAATACACCACTCATGTGGTATTGGGTTTTGTTGTTGTTGTAACCAATGAACGCAAAAATTGGTATGATTTTGAAAGCTCGTTTTCTTACCCTTGAAACTAAACTTTATACTAGAATAAAGTCTCAAAGCAAAAATTATACCTAATTGCTCATATTCCTTCTTTATAGCGTTTATCCATTATTGGAACACTAAACTTACCAATTTTTTTCAATATACTCTAGACTTAGAATCTTGAATCTAATAGTCAACCCAAAGTAATAATACTAATGGTAAAATTTGAAACATGTCATATCCATATAAATGAATACAAGTATTGCTTAGTAGAAAATCACCATATTTGTATATACCCCAAACTTTCGATTGAACATGTATAACTAATAACTACAACAATAACAATACCTAATCCTACAAGAGCGGGATATGGGAGAGGTAAAGAGTAGACAATCTTTCCTCTACCCTTAAATAAAAGGGAAGTCATTTATGCACCTTCGGGAAGAGAAACCGTTCTCCACCCGCGGTTAGAAAAGATCATCCCTCCTTCTACTCGAGAACAGAGAGACTACTTCTAGAAGGACCTCCGGCCAGTATGACATAAAAGAAACACTTGATGAAAAAGGATCAATACATACTTGAAAGATGTTGTGTGAGCCTCGAAATATGATAATAGATAGCAAGAAACATATATAAATGTAGGATAAATATAAATATAGATATAATATAGGTAACATGAAGGGATAACTAATTAACAATGAGTCAACCATAAGAAAGAAAGAAGGTAGATAATAGAAATCTTTCTCTACACGTAGGTAGAGAAACGACTTCTCTACTAAAATAGTAGAGAAAGGATTGCCTACATCTCACCCACATACCTTACATAAGCGGGATTGTGTTTTGTTGTTGTAGATACCTAATAATACCGAATGGAAGTAGAAACACGTATCTAGTAACATCAAAAATATAAATATAATAAATAAGGATAAGCGTAAGCGTAAGCGTATATCAGTAGGTCAATATAGTAAGTAACAATTTATAGGTAGATAATAAGTCTACTAGAATTGTCAATGACCAATACATAATTTAAAGCAAAAGTATAACTCTAGATAAAAAAAGAGATGTGCATAAATGTGTGTGTGTATATATATATATATATATATATATATATATATATATATATATATATATATATATATATATATATATGTATATATATATATGCCAAAAAAGCCTACTCGTCTTTTCTAATTCTAGTCCTCCACATATTATACTATAGAAACAAACTACAAAGAATCGTACTCATCTGATCTAATTCTAGATATCAACACATTTCTATCAGAAGTCATGTCCTCGGTTAATAAAAGCTCTCTCATGTTAATCTCCAGTCTATCCTCCACCTAGGTCTACCCCTTCTCCTAACACCAATGACCGTGAGGGCCACTACTCTCCTTACGGCTGCAACAAGTAAGCGCCTCATTACATGCTCAAACCATGTAAGTCGCTTTTTTTATTAGCTTGTCGATGATGTTCCCAACTTCTAGTTTCTCCCTAAAGGCCTTTAGCATGGTTTTACCACATGTCCAACTAAGCATCCTGATTTCAGCAACCTCCATCTTCTTTTCTTAAGCTTTCGTCATTGGTCAACACTCTGATCCATACAACATGGCATGTCTAAGTGCCACCTTGAAGAATTTACCCTTCAGCTTAAGAGGTATTTTCTTGTCGCACAAGACCCTAGTCGTTGCTCTCCACTTCAACCATCCAAACTTTATACAGTGAGTCACGTCCTCATCAATTCTTCCCGATCTATAGAGTACCGAACCTAGGTAATTTAAGGAAACTTGCGGGTGTAGGATCTGGTCATCAATGTAAATATTTGCCCATCATTGTGTTCGTCTTCGTTACTATCGACGGCACACTTAAGGTATTCGGTTTTTTGTCTACTGATCCTTAAACCATTTCGTTCAAAGCCTCCCTCTATTGTTAGTCTTTTATTTAGCTCTACTTTGGTTTCCGCTACTAAAACAATATCATCGGCAAAAATCAAGCACCATAAGATGCTCCCCCGAATCTCATGAGAGGGCTCTTCAAGGATCAAGGCGAAAAGAAAAGGGCCAAGTGCAGATCCCTGATGTATACCTACTTCTATTGGAAAAAAACTCTGTTTCCCACAGAGAACCGTACTCAAGACTACCCACCTTCGTATATATCCTTAATAGCTTTAATATATCTACTCGTACACCTCTAGCATTAAGTCTTCCAAATCAACCCTATTGGTACACAATCATAGACTTTATCCAAGTCTTCTATTAGTATAAGAATAAAAAAAGTGAAAATAAATTATTAGAATGTTAATAGAATCTAATCAGACCATTAGTCTACACTTTGGAACAAAAAAATTTGTTATACATGCAATCGCAGGCTGCTTAACAAGATTATAACAACTACAATAATCAGTTTGTAAAAAAATCAGCAAATACAACAACAATTCAAATTAAAAATTTATAAACAATTTTTTCTACACTTATACGTAGTACTAAAATATATTCCAAAATCAACACACTATATCGCGTACCTGATTATGTAAGCCAACGATCTTTGATCGATACGTTAAATCGCCTGCAAATTACATAAATATAAATATAGATTAATCTAATATTTAAAGATATTTGATATAAGAAAAATTAAAACACTTTATCATACTTAATATTTACTATTTCTACGTTTCAAATCTGTAAGCATATTTTCGTTGTCGTTCATAGTAAATTATCAAATTAACGCATATAAATTATGTGATTTCGTACCGTTAATCTGCGAGCTTTCATTAATTAGAAAATAGAAAAATAATATAAATCGAATTTCATTATCAGCGAACATATGATTAATTACGGGAAGGATTAATCGGTTTGTCTCGTGGAATGAAACATAAATTTAGAAATGCGTGATGATGACGAAGGCTGAAACGTGGAAGGAAAATATCTGGACGTGTTAGTTACATTTTCGTCCTTCATCTATAAACATATGTAGAGTTACCTCCTCCCCTTTTTGTTGAAAGGCTGTTCCAAAGTTTATAAATGAAGAGGAATAAATAAAAGGGATGGAAGTGGTATCCTTTCAATTTGGAAAAAAAATATTGGAAAGAAATTTAGGCAAAATCATCAATCCATTTCCTTTCCTTTCTTTTCTACCAAAACTCTGGAACGCCATATTTTTTTCAAGTTCTTCCGGCTTCCTTTCTTTTTCATCCAAAACAAAACTCTGAAACACAGCCTAAAGAACAAGAATTCGGGTATGACTTGGTGAACAAGTCGTAGAAATTTTTTTACCTTATTTATTTCTTCTAAATGATGAAGCATTGGAACAAAAAAGGAAATAAGATAGAAATAGATTGGAGATTAAGTTAAAATTGGAAGAGAAGTCAAGTTTGGAAGACAAGTCAAACTGTGCTTATAAATCTTATGAGTAAAAAGTAATCTAATTGTACGTTTGATAAAACTGAATGATTAAACATAATCTAAATGATTCAAATGCTCTAAATGAAGTTGGTTCCGAATGACAATAACTTGTTCGATAATCATTTAAAATGAACAATGTGAGTGATGTAAAATTATCTTACTAACATTTTTCATTAATAATAAAACATCATAATTTTTAAGTAAGTGTTCTGCGTATAATAATTTAAAGATAATATTACATAAAATTTAGTTGTCTAATGGTTAATAAAGTATTTCAACTTTGAATGATTCAGCATCGAATGTCATTTAGTTGTTAGAAACAAACATGTTGAATGTTGGATGATTTAGCATCCAACGCTAACCATTCAATTAAAAGATAATTAAACGCAGACTAAGTCATATATAAAAGATTTATTCTGAGTATGAGAAGTTGAGTTTGAAACATATCAGACTCTAACAACAAAGAAAAATATACTCCCAAAGGATTAACATACTCTGACACGTTAATTTGTTAGAGTACGAAGACTCGTGATAGGTTTAGAAGACTTGGATGCACCTGATTTGGATAATGATAAAGAAAAAGATCTCGGTACTATGTTAGCTTTAAAGAAATATTTTTTTACATTTATCTTATTTTCTTATTAAATTCATGATTTTGTTGGAAAATCGAATATTTAGACTTTGAGAGCGATTATACTTTCGTGTTATCTCAAAGCTTAAAAATAAGATCGATTGTACATTGCTTTTATTACACCTGCCAAACGTACAAATTATTGTGAATTGTGTAAATACTTAATGCAATTATAATTAGACTTGTTTATATTTTCTATAACATTATTATTAGTAATAATTGAATCACACGATGACTCCCAAACTCTCTCAATTTCCCCCAAATTCAAACCCACCTCCAAATCAAAAATTCCAACCCACCTTCCCAAATTCAATCCCAATCAATACACAGTTTCCTTATACAAATCACAAACAAAGAAGATCAGTTCATCAATCCAAAAACACTCCCTTATACCCCAAAAAATCCACACTTTTTTTGGAAGGTTTATCAAGATTCACAACTCCAACCATCATCAATAATGTATTAAAGGGCTTCGGTACAATTAATGGCATGTCATGGAAGCAAGATAGGTCTTTTGCGTTCGTTAAATTTGAAAAAGAAGCTCAAGCTACTAAAGTCATGCAAGAGATGAATGGTAAGTTTCTCAATGGTAGAACAATCTTCATAGGCTATGCCAAAAAAGAATTAAATCCAAAAATTGCACCCTTTTCAAATGATTCCATCTCTGCTCCTTCCACGATCCCTTCAAACCCAACCCATCCTGTGGTTAATCTTTCCATTAATCATGAAATTAACGATTCTTTAAATCTCACTGCACTAGTCGTCGACAAAACACCCATTAAAGTTTTGAAACTGTTTAAATGGCTTAAAAGTAGGTTCATTGCAATCAAGGCCATCTCAGCCTGGGGATCCTATGGCTATATTATTCAATGTAGTGATGAAGAAAGCTATAATAGGATGACTATGGGTCCTACTCTTAATGAATCGGAATTCATAGATGTTATCCCCATGATCAACAACAAAAATAAATTTACTAGGATCACCAAACTAGCAATCAAAGGGATACCATTCAATTGTTGTTCTTCGAACTGCACAATCGTTGCAGCTAGTACTTTTGGTAGAGTATTACACATCGATTCCTTGTCCCACAATCTCAAACACCCCGACGTTATGCACGCTCTTATTGAAACTAACGATCCGGGCACCATTAATCAATACCTACAAGCCAATGTAGCTAATGTTGACAATTGTAAACTTTGGGTTGAAGAGGTTTTTGAAGATGATTTGATCGAAATCGTTCCCGATAGCATCATTCAAGAGTACAATGAAGCGTTGTCTGAATCCTACAAGATCTTTATCGATCAAAAAAACTCTGCTCAAAATGCAATTCCGGTACCGGAACCTAATCCTCCGGCAACAGAAAACCCACCGGAGGAGGGCGAAGTTGTTGTTATCGATGATGACTCAAAGTTTCAAACCCCAAAAAAGTCAAACCCACCCAAAGACGCACCTGCACCGAATGAAGTCCATTACTCAATGGACAAAACCTCTAAAGCATTTAAATTTCAAATGGACCAATTTGAAAAAATCAGAAAAAGAAATCAAGTGCTCACTGTTCAAGACAAAAGGCATGGTGCAAGTACTTGATATGTCGGATACACATGACAAATCACTTTCGGCTCCTAATCAATCTTCACCCTTTAAACTAAACTTAAATGACTATCCTACCCTTCCCCAAACTTCACCAAAAAACTCTTCCCATTCTAACCCTCTGTTCAATAACGATGGCTCTTTCCTTGCTAAATTCAATTCTTCCAGCCCTTTTAAGAAGGATACCCTTGATCAATGTGACAACAATTGCAAAGATTCTTGTGACAAAATCAAAGCATGTTGTCCTCCTTTAAATGATGGTAACCTATCTTTCACTCCGGTTAACGAAGATAAGACAGTGAAAAAACCAAAGGATAAAGCAGCTAATTGGACTGATGATGTCCCAAATCTGTCCAGCATGTTCGATACCGCTAGCGAAATCAATCACGCCATCCACAATGAATCAAACTTAAAAGAAGGATTCTATCAAGACAAGAAACTCACTCACAAAGAAGAAATGGCCAATTTTGGAGTTTTTATGCAAAGCATGGCCGACGACGATACTCCAACTCACAATAAACCATGAGGCTTGCCTCGTGGAATACCCGGGGCCTCGGTACCAAGTCAAGAGGTCGAATGGCCGGGTCTTTAGTCAATCGTTTTCAACTTCAATTCTTAGCCATTCAAGAAACAATGGTCAAAGTGGTTTCACAACCTATTCTCAACGAGATATGGAAACACTTCGCTTTCAGGTCAATTCAAGCGGAAGCAAATGGGAGGTCGGGAGGGATGTTATCAATATGGCGAGTCGACTTTTTCTCATTAATCCAACATTGGATTTGAAAATATTGGATAGCCACTATATTGAGGTACATCCCTAATAATCAAATTGTTCTTATAGTTAATGTATATGCGCCTCAACAAGAACTCAAAAAGAAATTTGTTTGGTCACAACTTTCTAGCATAGCAAGAATGTGGCCGGGTCCATTATGTTTCTTAGGTGACTTTAATTCGGTTTGTTCTACTAATGAACGGCTTCGTGAATCCATTGATCTTCAAAGCATAGCCTCGTTTAACTCTTTCATTCTTCAAGCCAACCTTTTTGATCAACCGCTTTCAAATGATAATTTTACTTGGGAAGGTCCCCAAGGGAAACTGTCTCGAATTGACAGATTTCTTATCAACTCCGTGTGGGCTCAACTTTGGCCCGATACGATTCTTCAAACAGATCTTCCCGACCGTTCTGATCATAAGCCCATTATATGGGGCAAAAAATTGATTTCGTGGGGTATTAAGCCTTTTAAATTCAACAATACTTGGTTCTCATGTAAAGGGTTTGTAGAGCTGTGCGAAAATCATTGGAATAATTATAACGTTCAGGGCTGGGCTGCGTTTATCATTGGGAAAAATTTAAGGTTGCTTAAAGCCGATCTAAAAAGTTGGAAGTCCACCCTACAGACTCAAGATGAATTCACTATCAAACAATGCGATCTAGAGATTCAAAGGTTAAAATATTGTTATAAGTTTCGTGACCTGCTTGATACAGAAGCTGCTGATTTGGCAGCCTTGAAACAACGCAAAAAACGGTTCAACATTAGGCTTGAATCAAAAAGAGGACTTCATTCTCATTTTCATTGGCTAAATCTTGGTGACAAGAATACTCGTTTCTTTCACCTCATCTCTCGGATCAAACAGCAATCGTCCTACATCGCAGGTATGCAAATTGATAACGCGTGGGTCGATGATCCTCCAATCGTCAAAGAATATGCAATCTCGTTTTATGAATCTCTATTCAAAGCCTCCAATTCACTGTCTGAGGTCATTGATGTCGATTGGGATACACTGAATTTGGCTCAGGTTACTGTTAGTATTCGCGAGTCTCTCGAGGCTCATTTTACAGCCTCTGAAGTCTCTAATGTTATTAAAGGTTTTGATGGAAACAAAGCACCCGGCCCCGATGGTTTTTCGTTGCAATTTTTTAAAAAGGGTTGGCATTTTTTAGAAGACAATATCATGGATATGTTTTTTCAATTTCATGAATATCCCTCTTTCCTTAAAGGTTTCAATTCTTCTTTCATAGTCTTAATTCCCAAATCGAATTCGGCTAGAAATATTGAACACCTTCGCCCTATTAGTCTTATTAATGCTCCCTACAAGATATTGGCCAAAACTCTTGCAAATCGGCTAAAAGTTGCAATCCCGTCTATTATTAGTGAAAACCAAAACGGTTTTGTACCATCAAGACTTCTCATGGACGGGGTCATGGTTGTTAACGAAGTGGTACACTTAGCAAAGAAAAAGAAGTCTCCCATTCTTTTGCTAAAAATCGACTTCTCAAAAGCGTATGATTGCATATCACACGAATTTTTAATCACGGTTTTACACAAGATGTGATTCGGGTCCAAATTCATATCATGGGTTGAAACGTGCATCTCCAACATTCACTTTTTGGTTCTTTTGAACGGTTCTCCGTCACGAGAATGCATCATGAAACGGGGCTTAAGGCAAGGCGATCCTTTATCTTCCTCCCTCTTCATCATTGTATCCGAAATCTTGAGTAAGTTGCTTTCAAGGGATTTATCTAATGGTTTGTTGGAAGGGTGTAAATTTGGGCATGATTTAGTTATCAACCATTCTCAATTCGCGGACGATACTATCATTTTTGCTCAACTGAATTTTCGTGAACTTAATCGCATCAAATACATTATGGGGATTTTTTACCATTTATCCGGGTTACAAATGAATGCCATCAAGACCACTTTATATGGTAACCATGTCTCTAAAGAGGAAATGATTTCCTTCTAGGCCATATTCGATTGTAAAGTTGGCATTTTTCCAATGGATTACTTAGGTGTCCCAATCGGTCTCACTTCTAATCGTATTTCTATGTGGGATCCTATCGTCAATAAGTTCAAAAAGAAACTTGCCGGGTGGAAGGGTAGATGCCTTTATTTTGGAGGACGACTTGTGATGGTTAACGCGGTCATCTCCAATTTACCTCTTCACTACATGTCTCTTTATAAAGCACCTTTGTCTATCATCAAGCAACTTGAAAGATATCGAAGGAATTTTCTTTGGGGTGGCGATTGCCTAAAGAAGAAAAGTTGTTTGGTTAAATGGGAGGCGGTGTGTCTTCCTAAAGATATGGGTGGTTTGGGGATTACGCCTCTACGGATCAAGAATTTAGCTATGTTAGCTAAATGGTGGGCAAGGTTAAACACCAACAAGCAATGTCTTTGGAAATCGATTGTTACATCCTCCTTTGGTTATTCTTTTAGGGGTAAACTCATGAACAACGTCTCTTCCCTACAAACTTCACAACTATCTCCAATTTGGAAGGATTTAATTCACTTGCAAAATGATCACTCACTCCATTCTATATTGGGTCCTAACATTTGGAAGTGGAATTTGGGCAACGGGACGAATATACTTTTTTGGCATGATTTGTGGTTCGATGGGGGCATTCTAAAAGACCTGTATCCTTCTCTCTTTGTCCATTGCATTACTCCTCTAGCTACCGTGTCTTGCTTTCGGCATCCTCGTAATCTTGCGGTTCAACAGGAAGGGTGGAACTTACATTTGACCCTCCCCTCACTTCCCTTGATTCATCTCTCCTCGACTCTTTGAAATGCTGGCAGCCTTGCATTTAAATGAATCTGTCCCTGATCAGGTTGTTTGGTCCACTGCTGCAGATGGGTTATACACGGTGTCCGACGCTATCAGAATTTTGATGCAGTCAAACAATACTGTTTCTCCAACGTGGCCTAAAGTTATTTGGGGTAATAATGTTCCGTCTAAGATTATGATTTTTCATTGGCTCGCAATTCTTAACAGCATACCCGTTAGAGAAATCTTGATCAATCGACATATCTTACCTTCCACTCATTCTCGTTTATGTGTTTGGTGTTTGAACGAACCCGAAACGGTCAATCATCTCTTATTGCATTATAAGTGGTCTTCTAATATTTGGAACGATCTCTTCCGTTGGTGGAATATTCGATGGGTCATCCCGGGATCATTAGAAGCTTTCTCATTTGATTGGTTCTTCGGCATGGGAATCAATGCTTCAAAATTTTGGAAGTTGATCGGACCCGCTACAATTTGGGCAATTTGGATGGCGCGAAACGATTACATCTTCAACGGGAAGTTTATTTGTCGTTCGGTTTTGGTTCAAAATATCAGGCTAAAGGTTTTCTTATGGGCCACCAATCTCAAGTTTTGTCATGGATTACACTCTTACGTTTGGGAACAAAATCCTTTTCTATTATGTTATTAGTTTTTTCGGCTTTTTGTTGTAATCTTTCTCATGACCGAGTATATCTTTGTCATTGTAATTTGTCTCATATCTTCATTGTTTTGATGAAGATATCTATTAATGCAATTCTTCCTTTTTTTGGCCAAAAAAAAAAAAATAAAAAAATAATAATAATTAGACTTGTTTAATTCCGCATACTTAATTCTTATTGAGGTAATCATTAAACTTTGAATGCTTTTTTGCAATTGTTTAAATTCTTGTCATTAATTGATTAACTGTTATAAGTTTCTTCTGAATTTATAAACTATGACTCAATGTAGAACCCAAATAGGGGCAAAGGAATTACTTCCTCCGTCTCAAAAGAGTGTTCACCAATAAAAAAAAGTTGAATTTAAAATATCTTGTTCAAAAGTCTATTTTATCCTTTGAATAATATGTTTCCGAATTAATTAGTTTCCTTAACAAAATAAGTGAGAGGAGAAATTATGAGTAAATGTTTTGCTCACTTCCATATATAAAAAGGGTAAAATTGGAGTTTTAGTGACTTTTTATTGTTATTTTGAGTAAGGGACACTTAATTTGGGACAGATATAAATAGCAATGTGGACTCTTTTTATGGGACTGAAGGAGTATTATATAAATATGCTAAAACTCAACGTGAGTTATTGTTTCATTTTTTCCTCAGCGGTTTTTTCCTAAAATTTATTGTTATTTCGTTTAACTAGTAATATGTTGAAGGAAAAATTGTTTGAAAATGCATTAAACTTTCACTGAATTTCTGTTGTATGCATCCAATTTTCAAATCTCCTATTATATACATTCAACTATTATAATCTATTGTATGTACTAAGAAACTTGTTAGAGAAGGTATCAGGTTAATATGTAATAAAAGTTTGTGGTTGTTCCCGCAAATTAACGTTCAGCTAAATTTTTCTGTTAAGTCTTATCTCCTCTACTCACATCTTCATCTTCATCACACAAAAAAAACATCACAAAAAAAAAAATAAGAACCTAATTTTAAAAACCCCAAATTCTAAATTAAAAACTTAAAAATTCCGTCTTCAATAATCATCATCATCATCATCATCATATACAATTAGCTTACTAATTCCCAAATTAAAAACATAACAAAAAACACAAAAACTTTATTATTTTTTATGTCTTTTGATGTCACCAGATTCAAAACCTAAATTTTCTTACAAAACCTAATTTCTTCTTCCTTCCTGACACATACGATTTGTATTTCAATTGCAACAAACACAAATAATGTTTTTAATTTTAATTGCAATTGGAAGAAATTGGTTAGGAAGTTGCTATCATATTTTTGTTTTCAACTGAAATTCCTAATTTCAGGTTGTAATTGGAAGCTATTTGGAGGCTATTTTTAGTTGATGAAAAGGAATGGATGAAGAAAGAAGATGAATCAATGATGAAGAGGGACCAATTAAATTAGGGTTTACAAAATGAGGGACTAATCATGTAAATGTGTAGAAATGAAATTGAGATAGGCCTGAAAGGTATAACAACCTGGAAATTTCTGACTAAATTTAAACTTAACTTCGACTAGTTCCGATGACACACGAATAATCATTTGTAAATAATTACGCATTACTTTGATATATTAATATTATTATTACCCTTTTTAAACAATATATCAATAATTAATATCATTATTATCAGTATTGTTATTATGATTAAAAACAATATTATTATTATTATTATTATTATTATTATTATTATTATTATTATTATTATTATTATCAATATTATTATTAATATTATTATTAATTATTAATTCTATCATTATTATTTGTATTTTTATTATTAATATATCTAATTATTAATTAAAATTAAAAATAAATTAAAAGTCAAATAAGGAGTACTGCTTTTTATTTTTATTTTGTTCTTCCTCCTTAATTGGAATTGTTGACACCCATTTTCTTCTTATGTGTGCTCCTTGTCGATCAATCCAGCTATCAAACAATCATTGTGATTATATAAATCATTCACTTGCAAAGTATATGTATCATCTACTACAATTAGTAATATATATATATATATATATATATATATATATATATATATATATATATATATTTGTTTCCACTTCCTAACCGAACAGCAGCCTTTGTTGCTGTTTTCTGTTATATATATATATATATATATATATATATATATATATATTTGTTTCCACTTCCTAACCGAACAGCAGCCCTTGTTGCTGTTTTCTGTCGAAACCACCACCAAAACATAGTCATTCTGCAGCCACTTTTTGTTGCTATTCACGCCACCTGTTACCACCTCAAACCGCCACCTTCTCAACCCAAAACAACCCACATAAAGCTGCTACGCTGCTACTGCATACTATATATATGTTTTTTTTTTCTTTTCAATTCGAAACACAAAAACTGCATATAGCAGCTGCTATCTTCGTCGCTACAGAAACAATGAAACAGTGGAGACGTGTTTAGATGATAATGATAAACGTAATTATGATTACATGATATGACAACGAAAGAATGATGATACTGTGATGACAACAATGGTGATGATGAAATAAAGAATGATGATGAACGGAGAAGACGATGAATAGTGGAGGTTGATAATGACGAGATGATATACGGTTATGAGGTTGATGATGATATTCGATGTTGGTGATGTACGAGATGATGATGTGTATGATGTAATAAGGTTGACGATGATTATGATAATGATACATAATTAAGATGTGATGATGTAGATGAGGATGATGGTGATGATTATGATAAGAATGATTAAGAAATAATTATGATTTATGATTTTGGTTATAATTATGCTTATGATTATAATTATGTCATTATTATGATTATAGATGATGATATAAATGGGTAATGATAAAGATGATGAGGTTAGAGAAGATGATTAACAGTTCATATATGATATATAATTAGATACGCGAGTTAATACATGAAATAATTAATGGTTCATTGGTCTGAAGGCTGTTTAGTTAAACTAGAGGTCGTGGGTTCGAAACCAGGCAACAGCAAATTATTTTTTTTTTACAAAAGAAGCTGTCTTGATAAGTCTGTTGGGCCATGATCCAAGTATTGCTGTTGGACTTCCAGAGCATAATTGGGTTAAATATAAATGAGTTACGAATTTAAATAAAAATGATGGACAGTGGAATGGTTTGGTATGGTGTCGGGTTAACGAGAAGTCGCGGGTTCGAGCCCTGGCAAGGGCGTTTATTTTTCTTAAAGCTTGATAACCTAAGGTAGTTATATTTTTATTTCCATTATTATTATTATTATTATTATTATTATTATTATTATTATTATTATTATTATTATTATTATTATTATTATTATTATTATTATTAAGAATTAGTATTATTATTAAAAGTATCATTTTTATTAAAAATTATCATTTTCTTTTTATTAAAAATCTATCAATTTTAAAAGTACCATTTTATTAAAATTAACATTATTACCATTATCATTATGAATATTATTATTATTATTACAAAATAATACAACTCTTTATTCATTATCATTATTACTATTATTTTATCAAATAAATACTTATATATAGAATATATAAAAGTATATATATATATAAATATATAATAATTGAAATAATAAATATAAACTTGTTCGATTACGAATATACGTTTTAATATATATAACTGATATAGGTTCGTGAATCCGAGGTCAACACAACTCTGCACTTGTTCAGTGCCATCCTATGCATAATTACTACAAACTATCATATCATATCGTGAGTTTTCATAGTTCCCTTTTTATCTATATTTTTGGACTGAGAATACATGCGCTACTTCTATAACTGTTTTATGAAATAAATACAAATACTAAAATTGATTTTTCGTGAGTTTTCATAGTTCCCTTTTTATCTATATTTTTGGGCAGAGAATACATGCGCTACTTCTATAACTGTTTTATGAAATGAATACAAATACTAAAATTGATTTTTTGTGAGTTTTCATAGTTCCCTTTTTATCTATATTTTTGGGCTGAGAATACATACGCTACTTTTATAACTGTTTTTATGAAATGAATACAAATACTAAAACTGATTTTTCGTGAGTTTTCATAGTTCTTTTTTTATCTATATTTTTGGACTGAGAATACATGCGCTACTTTTATAACTGTTTTTATGAAATGAATACAAATACTAAAACTGATTTTTCGTGAGTTTTCATAGTTCCCTTTTTATCTATATTTTTGGGCTGAGAATACATGCGCTACTTTTATAACTGTTTTTATGAAATGAATACAAATACTAAAACTGATTTATCGTGAGTTTATGGATCCCTTTTAAACTTTTTATATATATTTTTGGGCTGAGAATACATGCACAAATTTTATAATTGTTTTACACGCTAGACACAAGTATCAACTTTAAACTATGCTATACCCGGCTATGTCCGACTAAGTCCCTAATCGACAAGTATAAACACAACTTGTCTTTGGGGCAAACTATGAACAACTTTTGGATCTACGTGATCTACTAATTGGTCCCTGCGAGATCAAGCTTATGAACAACTTTTGGATCTTCGAGATCTACTAATTGGTCCCTGCGAGACCAAGCTTATGAATAACTTTTGGATCTGCGTGATCTACTAATTGGTCCATGTGAGACCAAGCTTATGAACAACTTTTGGATCTACGAGATCTACTAATTGGTCCATGTGAGACCAAGCTTATGAACAACTTTTGGATCTGCGAGATCTACTAATTGGTCCCTGTGAGGCCAAGCTTATGAACAAAAATCTTGTGGTCTAACACTATTACTGAAATCATTATTTATGACAAACCTATGAACTCACTCAACCTAGTGTTAACTTTTTAAGCATGTTTATTCTCATGTATATAAATATTGCTTCCGCTGTATATCTGCTGCTTTGATGATGATTGCTTGCCATGCTTGGAGTCTTCATTTCATATCATATCAATTAAAGACATTTAATGCATTGTTCATTAAATACAATGTAATCTATTTATCTTCCGCTGAAAAACTCAATATAACGTTTCATATAGAGTCGTTCTCGTTTATACAACTGTGATTTGATATATTTAGTGACGTTATTCTTCCAGACCCTATCTGGAGGACGTCACAAAAGGCTACCTGTTATAATAGTTTAAATGCATACAATTGAATAATTTAAATAGTTGAATGCATACAATATCAGATTTGAAAGTCGAATACATGCAATAGAAACTTAATGAAAGTTCAATGTATTTTCAAACAATTTTCACTATGTTGAAAGCAATACACCCAAAGTAACAAGCAAAACAACAATAAGTTTGACTTTTTCTCTCTCCAGTGCTTAACGGCACTTCGCAGGAAAATTCAAATTTCCGCATCTTTACTTCATCAATTCCGATCAAATGGCCATGAATCTTAATCGTCCTTTCCAAACATCTTACCCAAACTCCATACCAATTAAAACCCCTTTTCATCACCAATTTCACAGCAATTTTTCAATGTCCAATTCTGGTAAACATGTCAGTCAAAAACACTTTTCAAGAAAATCAACCATTTTTGTGGGAGGAATCACAAATCAAAAACACTTTTCAACGAGTTTGGCTACTATCAATTACACCTTTAGGGAGTTTGGCTCAATTAAAGGATTTGCTTGGAAAAATGGAAGATCCTTCGTCTTCATCAAGTATTTGAGCCTAGAGTCAGCTTCCAAAGCTATAGTTATGATGAACAAAGTAAGGTTCTATGGAAGATTCTTAACAGTTGGTTATGCTAAGTCAGACATGGTTGAAGGAAGTTCTAAGAATATCACATATTCTTCAATTTCTGGTAAGAAAAAATCTATCATTACACTCACAGTTGAACAGGACATCACAAAGAAGATGATAAAAGCAGCTTTGATAGTTGATAAAACCCCAATTCGAGCTGATAAATTGCTCAAATGGTTAAAATCACGCCAAATTTCCATCAATTCGGTTTCATCTTGGGGAAGATATGGTTACATTGTGGAATGTAAAGATGAAGACAGTTACAGGAGAATGAATTCGGGTCCAACATTAAGTCAATTGGAATTTTTTAAGGTTCAACCCATGAAGCAACGAGCTCTTAAATTTTCAAGATTCACACGTCTCGAAGTTAGAGGGTGCCTTGTAGAATGCTCATCTATAGATTCATTGAATCTAATTATAGGAGAAATTGGTGGAGCTGTGATTCATGTTCATTCAAAATCGTCTCAATTGGAGAACGCTGAGTCATTAATCGTGATGGCCGAAATTCATGACCCTGCCCTGTGACGACCCGGAAATTTTCGACCAAATTTAAACTTAATCTTTATATGATTTCGACACGATAAGCAAAGTCTGTAATGTTGAGTCTCGAAAACTTTAGAACAGTTTACATGAATGCATTTGCCCTTTGACCATTCCCGACGATTCATGAATGATTATATAAATGGATATGAATATGTATATATATATATATATGTATATATATATATATGTATATATATATATATATATATGTATATATATATATATGTATATATATGTATATATGTTATAACTTGAAAACGTTAACAATGTATTAGATGTATAATACTTTACATGAACGAATTTGATTCAATAAATGTTTAATATATTTATCAAAGGAATTAAAGATAATATCAAATGATTGAATTATCAGATGTATGGTGATTATGATTATGGGTCTCTGTTATGAGGTCCACTATGATTTAAGAAATCTGTTCTTTATGACAACATTCGGAAAATGGTAAAGTGGTCTACAAGTAAGAACAAATGTGTCGATTTACGAGAACTAGACAAAAGTTAGTGGAGAACCAAATTTCATAATATTCAATTGATTTAGTTTCAAATGTGCGGAAACGTTTTTCGATTTAATAAAATTTTATTATTAAAAATGTTTTGTTTAATTAACATAATTTGAATATATACAATAGGCTGGAATGTCAATTATTAAATAAATAAACAACTCGCAATGTGTATTTAAAACATGTTTAGGAATAATAAATAAATATATATATATATATATATATATATATATATATATATGATTTCTGTACTTAATTTATTATTATTATTATTATTATTATTATTATTATTATTATTATTATTATTATTATTATTATTATTATTATTATTATTATTATTATTATTATTATTTTTAAAATTAATATTACCTTTAGCATTAAAAATCATTATTATTATTATAGTTATCATTATTATTATTATAAAAATAATACAATCTATTATTATTATTATCATTTATAATATTATTAGTATCATTATTATTATTATTAATGTTATTATTAAAAATACTAATATTAATAGTATTATTAATATATTTATATTTATTAATTATTAATATATTAAAATTGTTATATAAACACAGAAAAAGTCGAAGAATCTATTACACATCCTCATCTGTTTTAATTTTTTATTATTTTTTTTTTTGTTTTGTGTCTGCTCAACTAAACTTGTCGACTTCAATTTTTCCACATCAAACAAAAATCGATCTTATCATTTGTACTGCTCAAAGATTCGATTATCGCCAATATATTCTGCTATCTATTACTACATTTCGAAGAAGATCAAAACAGAAAAGATAGAAAAGTCACTTGATACCTCTGTTCTTCAACTTTACAGTCAAATTTCGAATTCGAATCCAATTTCAAAAACTAAAAATGCAGTCATGTTAGGAATCACATACTCAAACTAGCTAGGAAGTTTCAAATTCCAATTTCTAATATTGAATCTTAATTTTGGAGTCAAAGTTGTTTTTCAAAAAGTCAACCAAAGTGTTCTTGGAGAAATTCAAGTTCATGTTTGTGTTTCAAGTTCAATTGATGATTTCCATAGTTTCTAAGAGTGATTTTGAAAATGTTTCATGAAGAAATCGTTATCTAAAAACATCTAAAAATTGATTTTTGTATTTCTTTTTTTTCTTTTTTTGCGAACAGCAGAAGCACTCTAAAACGTTTTTTTTTTTTTTTTTTTTACCAATGACACCCTTTCTAGTTTCCCTGTGTGTTTACAAGTCATAAACGAAAACACAAAATCATTGTTTTGATTATAGATGTTCACTGGTTTTTTGTAACATGAAGAAGATGATGAATACTGAAAATGGGTTAAATATGATATGGGTATAGAATATATCAGAAAAACAGTCTTGGAAGATTGGTTAGGCACATGTTGGGTGAACAGGAGGTTGCGGGTTCGAGTCCTGTTTGGGGCATTCTTTTTATAAAAAGCTTTATTAGAGGGTATACACTTTATTCTTATTTTATAATTATCATTACTATTATTATTGTCATTATTATTATTGTTAGTAATATTACTAGTATTAATTATAACTAGTATTACAATTATTAATACAAGTATTATAAATGTTATTATTATTATGAGTGTTATTATTATTATTATTAATTAAGTATTATGAATATCATCATTATTATTATCATTAATCTAATTAGTATTATTATTATTTTTATTGTTATTACTAGTATTAAGTATTATTAGTATCAATTTATAATTTATAGTAATAATATTACTATCATTAATATTACTAATATTATACTGTTAGTATTATTGTTAATATGATCATTTAAATATCGAATAAAACTATAATTATTGTCGAACTTACTACTATTATTAAAAATAGTATTTTTGCTAAAACTATCATTTTTACTTTATAATTATTAGTAAAACTACCATTTTATCATTATTATTATTATTATTATTATCATAATTAGTATTATTATTAATCATTATTAGCATTAGGTATTATTATTATTATTAAGATTTTTATACAATATTAACATTTTCTTTACTAACAATACTACTAGTATCATTATTATTACCACTATATTATTATTACTATCAATATTACTATTAATATTATTAATATAATTACAATAAGAGATAATCATATAAAAATATACTTAATAAAACTATATTAAAAATTTTCTTTATATAAAGTATATAAAATAAATATTAAATTATTAATGAAACACATAACTTATTAAGATAATAATTATATCACTAATTAGATATAAAATCGTTCGATTTCAATTATATGTGTTAATATATATATATATATATATATAAATGATATAGGTTCGTGAATCCGAGGCCAATCCTGCATTATTCAGTATCGTCGTATGAATATTTTTACTACAAAATATTGTACTGTGAGTTTCATTACTCCATTTTTAAATGCTTTTGCAATATATATTTTTGGGACTGAGAATACATGCGCTTTTATAAATGTTTGACGAAATAGACACAAGTAATCGAAACTACATTATATGTTGAATGGATCGAAGCCGAATATACCCCTTTTAGCCTGGTAATCTAAGAATTAGGGAACTGGTCCCTAATTGACGCGAATCCTAAAGATAGATCTATTGGGCCCAATAAGCCCCATCCATGGTTGCGGATGCTTTAGTACTTCGAAATTTATCATGTCCGAAGGGAATCCCGGAATAATGGGGATATTCTATATGCATCATGTTAATGTCGATTATCAGGTATTCAACCCATATAAATTATTTTTATCTCTATGCATGGGATGTTTATTTATGAGAAATGGAAACTAAAATCTTGTGGTCTATTAAAATTATGGAAATGAATGATTACAATAAACTAATGAACTCACCAACCTTTTGATTGACACTTTTAAGCATGTTTATTCTCAGGTTTGAAAGAAATCTTCTGCTGTGCATTTGCTCATTATAAAGATATTACTTGGAGTCATTCATGGCATATTTCAAAAGACGTTGCATTCAAGTCATTGAGTTCAATAAAGATTATTAATTAGTAAATGATAGATTAGGTCATTTATAGTTGAATGTTATGAAATGGTATGCATGCCTATCAACTTTCGATGTAATGAAAGTTTGTCTTTTAAAAACGAATGCAATGTTTGCAAAATGTATCATATATAGGTCAAATACCTCGCGATGTAACCATATGTTATTGTATTCGTCCTTATGGATTAGGACGGGTCGTCTCATGTGGTATCAGAGCTGGTATAACCGCGTCCATGTGCGGTGGGTTAGTCGTAAAGGAGGTTCTCACAGTGTGACCTGTGGCAAAGCATTGACTCTTACTCCTTGCGATCCCTTACGAAGGTTGGCAGTAGCCGAGAGGCAAGCCCTAAAATCAGTATCTGAGGTACACTCAGTGGTTGCCGGCTAGTTAAGGCACTGGGTGGGACGGTGGTTGTCCCCACATGAGTCTCATGTAGTTTCAGAGCGGTGGTCTTAGCGAACCAGGTCTTGCATTAGTGTGTCTAACTGATAGTTATTTAGATGCATTAGTGGGTCTAGACTTCGACCGTGTCTGCATGTCAAAAGTTTTGCTTATCATTTCGTGTCAAAAATTACCTGCTTATCATTCTTAGGGAATCACTTGCTTATCATTCTTAATCTAGACATATCTTATTGCCTGGATTGCATGAATAGTGTATAGACAAAATTCATATCTTAGCGTATCTGTTACTGTAAACTTTGCCTGATATATTCCGTAAATTCCTCCGTAATTTACGAAATCTTTTGTTCTATATATATAGATATTCTATGTAATTAGAATACCATCCGATAGCCGAAAGTCATTTCATATCAAAAAAAATCCTTCATTCAATCGAACGAAATGGAATTCGGCACTAGTTCAAGTCCCTCGAATTTCGATATGGAGTTTCACTCGAGCTCCGAAAGCAGTGTCACCGAAATGAATCAACCAATCAGCCATCATCAATTCTGGATGAATTGGGGATAGGTTCGTAATCAACTTAATCAATGGAGACGCGAAGAAGGCGATCCTTTCCATCAACCAAATTGCCCTCTTAACGAAGAACCAGTAGCACTTACCGGCGAACCAGTCCGAAACACCATTTTCACCCTCATTTCCCGAATATCTCGCCACGATTATATTCTATCTAAAATTCTAAACCTTATTCATCAGCTCGTTCCGACCGACAATCATCCCGAAATAATAGAAGAAGTCAACGAACTTCGCGCTCGAGTAATCAATTTGGAGAATATGGTGCAAAATTTACCAGCATCAGCAACATCATCGGCACCAACAGTATCATCAGTAACAGCACCAGTACCATCAACAATCCATGCCTCAACATCTCATTCTGTTCCTCGAGTATAATCATCGTTCTACGTATCGTTCTACATCAATTATCTTCGTTCTTCATGGCGATTATGTAATCTCTAAAGTCTTAGAGATTATTTATTTTAGCTCAAACCGAAAAGCAAATGAGATTAATATCATATTAACTCATTAAATCCATGATTACATCTGAAGAAAATATATATGTATATATGTTTTCATAATGGTTGTAATTAAAAATTCTTTTGTACAAACTGTTAATGGTGAAAATAGTTTAACGGGAAGGTAATACCCGAGGAATATTTAGATTTCACGTTAATAAGTTAAACTGTACATTCTTCGAATCTGCTTCAACAGTCATTTACTATCCTATTTACATCTACAGATATATGTATCCATTCACAGCAGAATAACTATTTTTATTCAAATTTCATATTTGGATTTTAATCTATCAGAATCCAACAAGTGGCATAATGAAGAAAACATTTGACAAAATAAAATTTGTTAGAAACAAATAAATTAAATATGAGAAATTTTGTTAAGAATCCACGCTAACAAAATCCTAGCTAACTGTTCCTAGCTAACTGTTAATTCCCTATTACATTATCGCAATTTTAATTATCGCAATTTAATTATCGCAATTTATTTGTCGCAATTTTAATTTTCGCAATTTTATTTATCGTCATTTAAATACTGTTATTTACGCATTTTAAATATCGGGACACATATACAATGTTTTGATATATCATATCGACGTCATCTATATATATTATTTGGAATAACCATAGACACTCTATATGCGGTAATGTTCGAGTTAGCTATACACGTTTGAGGTTGATTCTCAAATAATATATATACTTTGAGTTGTGATCGAGTCTAAGACTTGTATACAATGGGTTACGATACGTATTAATTAATTCGAATATTATATATTAAATTATATATGAATTATTGAATTACTAATTGTGGACTACTAACTGTGGACTACCAACATTGGACAATTAAAATGAATTAAAATATTGATTATAACATATGAAACTAAACATTTCTTCAAGTTTCCACTTGATTTCATCTTAAACCTCATTTGTATCTTGACGATTACAATCTGCGTTCAAATCTTTCATGATTCTTGAAAATACCTCAATCGAGAGGATGAACCAACCGCACATCATCTACGGAAGAAAAGATTGATGCATATAGTTATGCACCTGAAGACACTCGAAACCCGAGTAAACGTTTAACACGTATCTGTGCTAATTCCTTTGGCATTGCTATTACCGAAAATAACATTGTAATTCTTTTTCAAATTAGCCAATTTTGTCACAGCTCCAGCAAATCAGCTTCAATTTTTCATTCGAATAAACCTTATTATAAAGATTACCCCTTCATCATCGTTACCGGAGAACCGTTTATATTCCGCCACATTAGCAGTAAACTTACCAATGACTTCATTGATTTTTGACTTTTCGAAAAATCATTATATTCATTTAAACCCTATCATGTACTCATCCACATCTTATAACGAGAATTTCCATACTAGTTACTGGGAATTAGCAATCAGTATTTTGAGTCTCGCAGCATTCTACATCAATAGTTATATGTATATATATAACATTTATCTCTTAGAAATATGAATCTTCAATTCTGAATTTCTGAAAAGCACCCCAAACTACGAATTAGTTCTCCGAAATTTTGGAAAAAAATGCTGATGAAGCAGTAAAAACTGTAAATGATCTTAACAGTCAAAAGTATGATGATAAAGAGTGGAGTGTTGGAAACACTCAATAAAAAATTTAGTACCAAAAAGCGGATTATGCGAAACTATGAAGGAGGCCGTGGACAAATCACAAAGACTAAATCTGCCTTCAAAGAATCCAAATGATTCAGTGTCTGCTGAAGTCATTAACGAATAACTTGCTCCTGACTCTAAATTCTTACGAACAAATTTTCTTCATCATCCCTCGATATTAGAAATTCTAAGATATCATCGTATCTTTCATTATAAATATCCTCGATATTTCTGAAGATATTTTCATAACTATTCTTATCTGAAATCATATACCTCTCCGCATTATCTGTATTATATCATAAAAGAAACTGTTTTAGTTTCTAAATTTCTGAAAAATTCAAGTTTAAATTATGAATGTTTTTGAAGTAATGTTGGGGACTGAAGCATGGGTTAGTATAATATAATGACACTTGATCAACGTGATTATATTACAGTAAGTCATGCTGAGTTTTTAATAAGACATGATGATTCACAGACTATAACGTCATCATGTACCATGTTACACGACTCTTACATTCGATCTAATCCCAAAACATATTAAGAAAATATTTTTCTTGATGATTTGATCTTTTCTGTGATATTCTGATAATTTAACAAGCCATATCGTGCTATTTCAATTTCTATCTTAGAACATTAGGCATGTTCATTCGAAATTTCATACCTACGAATTCTGGACCATTATTCGCTTGACTTAAAGTCGGGAAGAGAAAACAAAAGTATAGAACTCCAAATTACAAAGGAAATGCAGAGGGTAGATTTATAGTGAAATACCAGACAGAGCAATCGAGATAGATGATCGCTTTTTTTTAAAAAAAGATCCTAATTTCCTAAATCCCGAAGAATCAGATCTTATTTAGATTTCAAAGATTTCTTTAAAATCCCTTGAATTCCGGAATTCAACCATGACTAGTGAAAGGTTGAAGAAACTTGCCTATCTCGTTTCACTATTTTGTGATAGCTTCATTCGTACGCTTCGAGTAATCAAATCGTTTTATCTATATTATGCAATAGTGATAAAACTCTATTTAACAACTCAGATTCGTGATGAAAAACATTCTTATTGTCAACCATGACGATCCCAATCAAATTTCAGGATGAAATTTCTTTAACGGGTAGGTACTGTGACGACCCGGAAATTTTCGACCAAATTTAAACTTAATCTTTATATGATTTCGACACGATAAGAAAAGTCTGTAATGTTGAGTTTTGAAAACTTTGGAACAGTTTACATGAATGCATTTGCCCTTTGACCATTCCCGACGATTCACGAACGATTATATAAATGGATATGAATATGTATATATATTATAACTTGAAAACGTTAACAATGTATTAGATGTATAATACTTTACATGAACGAATTTGATTCAATAAATGTTTAATATATTTATCAAAGGAATTAAAGATAATATCAAATGATTGAATTATTAGATGTATTGTCATTATGATTATGGGTCTCTGTTATGAGGTGCACTATGATTTAACAAATCTGTTCTTTATGACAACATTCGGAAAATGATAAAGTGATCTACAAGTAAGAACAAAAGTGTCGATTTACGAGAACTAGACAAAAGTTAGTGGAGAACCAAATTTCATAATATTCAATTGATTTAGTTTCAAACGTGCGGAAACATTTTTCGATTTAATAAAATTTTATTATTAAAAACATTTTGTTTAATTAACATAATTTGGATATATACAATAGGTTGAAATGTCAATTATTAAATATATAAACAACTCGCAATGTGTATTTAAAACATGTTTAGGAATAATAAATATATATATATATATATATATATATATATATATATATATATATGATTTCTATACTTAATTGATGATTATGTGTATAGTGTAATATATTAAAATGTATAACATTAAATAATCAATATATGTTATTATACATTAAACAATTATTAGATATTACATAATTAAGTTACCATTAATATATATATATATATATATATATATATATATATATATATATATAATTGATAAATATTAAAGATTCAATATATATATATATATAAAATTGGTAAATATGATATAATTAATAAATTGTAATATGTTAAAATATAATTACAAGTTTGAATATAATTGATATATTAATATTATTATCACTACTTTCATTATTATTATTAAGGTTAATATTAATATTAATATTTATATTATTAATATTACTGTATAATATATATAAATATGAAATTTGATACATGTAATATGCTATATCTTTATTATTACTAGTATTATTATTAATTATAACTACTATCATTTTCTATTATTATTATTATTATTATTATTTTACAATTAATATTACCTTTAGCATTAAAAATCATTATTATTATTATAGTTATCATTATTATTATTATTATAAAGATAATACAATTATTATAAAAATAATACAATCTATTATTATTATCATTTATAATAGACAAAATTGCTGAAATAGTCCCTGTAGTTTGTACAAAAATGCTAGTTTCGTCCCTGTGCTTTTTTTTGATGGATTTGGTCCCGATGGTTTGTAAAAGGTTCTGATTTAGTCCCTCTGACCGACGGCCGTCAAAAAATGCCGTTAACTCCAGTCATGTGCCAGACATGTGAGGGTATATTTGTCAGTTTCTTTTATTTATTTACAATATTGCTGAAATGGTCCTTGTAATTTGTAACAAAGTTGCTGAATTGGTCCCTGTGGTTTGTAACAAAATTGCTGAAATCTTTATCCCCAAAATTTCTATCTTCCTCACATCAACAATGTCTGAGATCATTCATTCATTTTAGTTTATTCAATCTCAGATTCAGTTTACATAATTCACAAAAGTCACTTAATCAGATTCAAGCTACCTCCTACAGTAATAGTATGAATGTTCATAGCTCATAAAATCCAAATCTTCAAATATTGAGTGTTAACTTTAATTGATTACCACAACATGATTCTAATACAAATCCTAAACCTCATCGATCACAACTTCAGTTCTACAACAACATATTTGAGCTAATTGATCTCGAGTTCGTCGTTCTTCAGAAAGTCATGGTGACTTGAGCTCCGGATCCTTTCAGAATGAAATCGAGAAAGGTAAAAGTGTAGAGTTGTTTATTTTCATCTCATGAAGGTGTATGAACAATCTCAGATCTCAATTTGATGTATCGAGTTTGAATTTTGGAGTCAAAGATTCGTATAAAAAGTCAATCGAATCTTCATCCTTCAAATTCGTAATTTCTGTTATGACTCAAGTCTGGATGATGATTGTCGAGTGTTTGTGGATACATTTGCAACCACTTTTGTGAAGGATTCATATGCTAAACAACATCATATCTTGTTTTTTAATTTTGAAGTTCATAAAGAAGGATACGAGCTGTTCTTGATCGAATTCAGGAATTTCATGGTGTTTTGATGGAAGTTGCTTCACAACACATCTTAGTCGCTGCATATAGATGAGGTATCAATTGATTTTCGAGCTCAATTTACTATGAATCCAGATTTTGATTTTGTGTTCTTATGAAAGTGACGACCTGCTCAATTTGAAAACCATAGGAACCAATTCAACAACTTTGTTACAAACCACAGGGACCATTTCAGCAATATTGTAAATAAATGAAAGAAACTGACGAAAATATCGTCACATGTCTGGCACATGACTGGAGTTAACGGCATTTTTTGACGGCCGTCGGTCAGAGGGACTAAATCAGCAACTTTTACAAACCACGGGGACCAAATCCATAAAAAAAAGCACAGGGACTAAACCAGCATTTTGGTACAAACCACAGAAACTATTTCAGCAATTTTGTCTTTATATTATTATTAGTATCATTATTATTATTATTAATGTTATTATTATAAATACTAATATTAATAGTATTATTAATATATTTATATTTATTAATTATTAATATATTAAAATTGTTATATAAACACAGAAAAATTCGAAGAATCTATTACACATCCCCATCTATTTTATTTTTGTTTTTTTTGTTTTGTGTCTGCTCAACTAAAATTGTCGACTTCAATTTTTCCACATCAAACAAAAATCGATCTTATCATTTGTACTACTCAAAGATTCGATTATCGCCAATATATTCTGCTATCTATTACTATATTTCGAAGAAGATCAAAACAAAAAAGATAGAAAAGTCACTCGATACCTCTGTTCTTCAACTTTACAGTCAAATTTCGAATTCAAATCCAATTTCAAAAACTAAAAATGCAGTCATGTTAGGAATCACATACTCAAACTAGCTGGGAAGTTTCAAATTCCAATTTCTAATATTGAATCTTAATTTTGGAGTCAAAGTCGTTTTTCAAAAAGTCAACCGAAGTGTTCTTGGAGACATTCAAGTTCATGTTTGTGTTTCAATTTTAATTGATGATTTCCATAGTTTCTAAGAGTGATTTTGAAAATGTTTCATGAAGAAATCGTTATCTAAAAACATCTAAAAATCGATTTTTGTAATTCTTTTTTTTTTTTTTGCGAACAGCAGAAGCACTCCAAAAGGGGGTTTTTTTTTTTTTACCAATGACACCCTTTCTAGTTTCCCTGTGTGTTTACAAGTCATAAATGAAAACACAAAATCATTGTTTTGATTATAGATGTTCACTGGTTGTTTGTTACATGAAGAAGAAGATGAATACTGAAAATGGGTTAAATATGATATGGGTATAGAATATATCAGAAAAACAGTCTTTGAAGTTTGGTTAGGCACATGTTGGGTGAACAGGAGGTTACGGGTTCGAGTCCTGTTTGGGGCATTCTTTTTATAAAAAGCTTTATAAGAGGGTATACTCTTTATTCTTATTTTATAATTATCATTACTATTATTATTATCATTATTATTATTGTTAGTAATATTACTAGTATTAATTATAACTAGTATTACAATTATTATTACAAGTACTATAAATGTTATTATTATTCTGAGTGTTATTATTATTATTATTATTATTATTATTAATTAAGTATTATGAATATCATCATTATTATTATCATTAATCTAATTATTATTATTATTATTATTATTATTATTATTATTATTATTATTATTATTATTATTATTATTATTATTATTATTGTTAATTACTAGTATTAAGTATTATTAGTATCAATTTAAAATTTCTAGTAATAATATTACTATCATTAATTTTACTAATATTATACTGTTAGTATTATTGTTAATATGATCATTTAAATATCTAATAAAACTATGATTATTATTGAACTTACTACTATTATTAAAAATATTATTTTTGCTAAAACTATCATTTTTACTTTATAATTATTAGTAAAACTAACATTTTATCATTATTATTATTATTATTATTATTATTATCATAATTAGTATTATTATTAATCATTATTACCATTAGGTATTATTATTATTATCAAGATTTTTATACAATATTAACATTTTCTTTACTAACAATACTACTAGTATCATTATTATTACCACTATATTATTATTACTATCAATATTACTATTAATATTATTAATATAATTACAATAAGAGATAATCATATAAAAATATACATAATAAAACTATATTCAAAATTTTCTTTATATAAAGTATATAAAATAAATATTAAGTTATTAATGAAACACATAACTTATTAAGATAATAATTATATCACTAATTAGATATAAAATCGTTCGATTTCAATTATATGTGTTAATATATATATAAATGATATAGGTTCGTGAATCCGAGGCCAATCCTGCATTATTCAGTATCGTCGTATGAATATTTTTACTACAAAATATTGTACTGTGAGTTTCATTACTCCCTTTTTAAATGCTTTTGCAATATATATTTTTGGGACTGAGAATACATGCGCTTTTATAAATGTTTGACGAAATAGACACAAGTAATCGAAACTACATTATATGGTTGAATGGATCGAAGCCGAATATGCCCCTTTTAGCCTGGTAATATAAGAATTAGGGAACTGGTTCCTAATTGACGCGAATCCTAAAGATAGATCTATTGGGCCAAACAAGCCCCATCCATGGTTGCAGATGCTTTAGTACTTCGAAATTTATCAAGTCTGAAGGGAGTCCCGGAATGATGGGGATATTCTATATGCATATTGTTAATGTCGATTATCAGGTGTTCAACCCATATAAATGATTTTTATCTCTATATATGGGATGTTTATTTATGAGAAATGGAAATGAAAATCTCGTGGTCTATTAAAATTATGGAAATGAATGATTATGATAAACTAATGAACTCACCAACCTTTTGGTTGACACTTTTAAGCATGTTTATTCTCAGGTTTGAAAGAAATCTTCCGCTGTGCATTTGCTCATTATAAAGATATTACTTGGAGTCATTCATGGCATATTTCAAAAGATGTTGTATTCAAGTCATTGAGTTCAATAAAGATTATTAATTAGTAAATGATAGATTAGGTCATTTATAGTTGAATGTTATGAAATGGTATGCATGCCTATCAACTTTCGATGTAATGAAAGTTTGTCTTTTAAAAACGAATGCAATGTTTGTAAAATGTATCATATAGAGGTCAAATACCTCGCGATGTAACCATATGTTATTGTATTCGTCCTTATGGATTAGGACGGGTCGTCTCATGCCCCAATCCAACAATACGTTCATGTTAAGGTTTCTTCAAACGCTATGTGTAAAATTGGGGTTAACGAAATCAAAGTACTCGATGATATCGAAGACATTACTGATGAAGACATTGAAGAGCATAACCTATTTGTTCAAGGGTGATGTGTGTAGAGGTGTATACGAAATAGTTATATTTTTGTTTGGAAATACTATTAAATACGATACAATTTTACACAAGTTATTTATTTATTTATAGAGTGGATATACCTAAACCTTGCTACAACACTTATAGGCAGTGTATCTAATCGTACAGTAGTGTAGTTTTTAGTAAGTCCGGTTCGTTCCACAGGGATCTAGCCAAGTTTAACGCTATATTTTTAAAACTATATTTGTAATATATATATATATATATATATATATATATATATATATATATATATATATATATATATATATATATATATATATATAAGTAGTATTATTATTATAAAAGGGGGTTTTTACCGTTTAATGACCGGTTTGTCGATTTTAAAACTTTAGCCGCAGTTAAAACCTAATGTAAAATATTAAAAATAAAACTTAATTTAAAGCGTAAAGTAAATGACAATAATTAAAGTGCGATAATTAAAAGTGCGATAAATAAATTGACAGTAAATAAAATTACGATAATTAAAAAGTACGATAATTAAAAGTGCAATTAAATAAAATGACAGTAAATAAAAGTGCGATAAAATATGAAATAAAGGAATTATGCATATTTAAACTTCCGTAATCATGATGTTTAACGTGTTGATTTTAGTTTATTACCATGGGTTAATTGTCCTTTGTCCTGGATTATTCAATATGTCCATCTGGTTTTTGTCCATAACAGTCCATCTGTAACAACCCGGAATTTTTCCAACGTTTATTATTAATATTTATTATTAATACTTGTGCTTTAATAAATGTATTTTTGTACATTTACTTGTTATCGTATTTAACTTTACTTGGCCCGACTTGTCTTTGTGACACGCGTATTTTTCACGAATAATATTTTTGAATATTATTTACATTCATGATTAATTATTATTAATCATTTTTAATTAACTCGTGTTAGTGGTTAATTACTTGGGCCTTTTATTTAATTGTTGGTTACTTGGGCTTGGACTTTTATTTCATGGACTAGTAAGCCCACCCTACACATTTAATGGACTTGTAAGCCCATGTATTATGCTAGTATTACATTAAGGTTAAACATGTATTAATTAAACTAATTAGGAGACCAAGTTGTCTCAAGCATGCAAGACTTCTTTTAACCTTATTATCCATCCTAGCTAACACCATTATCCCACACTTGAAAGCACCATTTGACCCTCCCTTTTATGCCTAAAACCGTAAGCCTTGTGTGGGTGGGGAGGAGTTTTTTTTTTTTTAAACTTTGTTACTTATTACTTGCATTTCATTTTCCTTTACACACACTTACATACAACACTTCATTTTCTCTCATTTCTTCTCTCAAAAACTAGTAAGTAACAAGATTATTTTCTCTTCTTTTCTCCTCTAAAAACCGAAATCTATCATCATCTTTTACTTGATTCATTAGTTGTTTGTTTGTTGGTTGTTATTCAATATCAAACTTCCTAGTTTGCATCTTCATGGATCTTGGTTACTTTCATCTCTTGTTTGATGAAGAACCAAGAACAAGAACCTAAACTTATTAGTTTATGGTTCTACATTTAAGTGTTTTCAAGATCTAAAGTTCATAAACTTGATGATCTTCTTTATGTTTATGTTTTGTAGACTTGAATTCTTAAGATCTAAACTTTGGTTTGAATCTTCTCAAGTATGAAGCAAATATGAACATAATACTTGTAGCTTTAATTTATTTTTTCATTTCATTTATTTAAAGTTGTAGTGTTGTTAATTTGGTCAAGTATTACTAGTTAATCTTGATCTCATATTTCTTGAAACTACTTTGTAAGTTCAAGAACATGTAAGTAAAACTTTTAATTATAACTTTGTACACTTATGTTAGATCTAGACTTTTGGGTCTAGGATCTTCAAGATCTAACTAAGAACTATGTTCTACAAACTTAAGATCTTGTTTATATAAGGTTACTTCCAAGTTTATAGCTTATTATTACTTTTAGAGTTCATGTATGTGTTGGATCTAAGATCTTGATGCAACTTTGGTTCATCAAACTTCATACAACTCTTAAGTGAGTTGTGCTACATGTCTTAGACTTACACTAGTGTCATTATTGTCAAACTTGGTTAATATCACTTTTAGAGTTCATGTATGTGTTGGATCTAAGACCTTGATGTAACTTTGGTTCATCAAACTTCATACAACTCTTAATTGAGTTGTGCTACATATCTTAGAATTTCACTTGTGTTATGATGGTCAAAACTTGGTAAAGATGATGCAAACACATCAACGAGTTGTACACTTGAAGCTATAAGCATCAAGGATGAGAACCGTGATGAGCATCGAGCACCAAGAACCCACCGAAACACTTAACCTATTGTTTTTCGGGTCTGATAAGAATACCTGGGCTACTGTAAAGTTAATTTTCAGTTAGTTCAGTTCGAGTAGATGATATTACGTTTAGACCTCATCTTAATCCGAGTTACGGTTTAGGATCTATGGCCTCCCGAAAGTCACTACACCCTATTAACGTTGTGCTGAAATTTCTGACCTACTCGCACTTAAACCATCACCACGGTCAAACGAAGACGAGTTTGGTTCTGGAAATTGGTCAGTACCTAGGGGACTCATATACGGAGCCATGGCCACTGGTCTCACCTCATTTCAGTTTGTATAGAGGCCGTGGCGACTAGACGAATCAGCCTTTGTTTTAAACCCTATTATTGAATGAAAACTTACTTTACACTTTTTGTTTAATGATGAATGATGATGATACTTAAGACCTAATTTATATACTTATAAACCTATTGGGATGATTTACTGACTTAGTAACTTTTGACTTAGGTTGAGGACCTTTTCGGACAAACATACTTGCTTACCTTTCCCGTGTCAACTTTGCTACTACTTAACCACTGTGAGTTATAGCATCCCTTTTTACTTTAACTATTTTGGGAACTGAGAATACATGCTCATTTTACGTTTTACATACTAGGCACGAGTACTTAAACTTTATATATGTGTGGGTTATACAACGGCATAAACTTTCCCCTTAGCTCGGTAACGTTTAGTCATTGGTCTTTGAACCGGTGAACGCGAATCTTAGATATGGATCCATAGGGTTTGACATCCCCACTCGGGCTAGTAGCACTAGCATTTAACGGGTGTTTAATACTTCGTAAACATACGCACTCGCCAAGTGTACTTTTATGGGGTGATAAACGTTAAGTTAGTTACCAAGTGCCCACGGTTATACATATACTTTTCATACTATTTTGAAACGCTGTTGAAGCACTGAAATCTCGTGGCCTACCTTACATTATTGTTATACTTAAACAATAGCTCACCAACATTCGTGTTGACGTTTTTAAGCATGTTTTTCTCAGGTGCTTAAGGTTGCTTGCTTCCGCTGTTGTACTAGTCTTGCTGATTAGCCACCCGCTGCCTTATTAGAGATGTTACCGCATGAAACATTTTATCTTGCATTCAAACTTTATTACTTTTGAACAAAGATTTGTAATGACCTAAGGGTTACGTACTATTGTTACTTGCTTCCATTCATAGAAGCATACTTTTGGTTGTAAAACATTTGACGTTGGTTATGACGTCACCTTTTATCATGAATGCAAACTTGTTTTAAAAACGCATATAGTGTTTGACGTTGTAATGATCCTGTTGTTGATGGTCCGTACATGTTGATTTAGTACGGGGCGTCACATTTGGTATCAGAGCATTAGTGTAACATCCCGCATTTTTCCATTAAATTTATTTTAACACCGTCTTTTTTTTTTTTATAAAATCTTTCGTCATTTAATTTGGTATCTTTCGTTAACTAACGTTCATAATATCCTCGTTATTTAATTATAACGTCACCCGTTTACTCGAGCGTTTTAAAATATTCGTTTGGTTATTTTCCGCACCCGACTACAAACTCGAGGGACTAAAATTGACACGGGGCAAACTAGTTGACTAGGTCACCTAGTCTACCCCAATCACCACCATTCAATCACCTCCATCTCTCTCTCTTTCTCTCTAGCAAGAACACACACACAAACACCCAATTCAAACATTCATCATCTAAATTCGGATCGGGAAGCAAACTTCAAAACAAATTACATATTCGTGATCCTCTCATCATTCTCTACGATTTGATACTAACTACACCGAGTTTGGGTAACTTTCTAAAAACACTAAATTTCTCTAAATTCGTTTTATATACTTGAAATTGTGTTAGTTAGTGTCTATGGCTCGTGTCTAGCATGAATATATGAATTACTTGCTCGATTTGTTGTTTTGAGTAACTAGTTTGAACATTCGAAATGGGTTTGCTTAATCTTGCATTTTGGAAGATTAAATGTTGTTTGATTGTTAAAGTTCATGTTTTAATTGTGTTACTAGTATCACTAGCTTCGTTTTGATGTGTAGGTTGATTTGTAAAACTTCATAAACTTGATTAGTGATTTTGGTGATTTTGGATTAGGGTTTGATAAGCTTTATATGAACTTTTGGTGCATCAAATGCTATGAATTGTTGTTGATAAGTGTTTAGTTGCAATGTGTGTTTGATTACCTTCGAAACGGCATATCATACATGTAAATTGGTTGCCCGAATCATGAAATGCGTTTTTAGAACTTGAAACTTTGATTATGAATGTTTAATGCGGTTTTGGGTTGTTGTAAGTGTTGAATTGCTTGATGAAATGTGTCTAGGTGTTTTCCTCGTCAAATTACCTTTCCGATGATATAAGATACATGTTCTAATTGTTTACGGATCATAAAATGTGGTTATTTGGTTTTTAGCTCGTGCATACTTGTGAAAAACAGAAAAGTGTCTGCCCAGATGGTGGCGCGGCGCGCCCCTTCCCCGCGCGGCGCGCAATTAGGCCTGGCCAGATTCTGCTCATTATGTCACTTTTCACGCGAAATGTTTGACTAGCTATCGACCTCCGATTCACATGAAACTTGTTCTAATATACTTATATATGAATAATTAGCATAGAAAAATAGTCCGGGACCCGACCCGAACACGTTGACTTTTTCGTTGACTTTGACCCGACCAAGTTTGACTTTTTGTCAAACTTAACCAATTAATTATGCAATCTTTCTAACATGATTCTATACTTGTATCTTGTATGAAACTTGACAATTTGATTCACATGCTAATATAATCGAGTCGTAACGAGCCATAGGACTAATTGAACATCTTTGACCGTTTTGTGTTTACCGTTATTGATATAACCTATATGTTTAGGTCAAGACTAGCTTTGTCTTTGCACGCGTTTACTTGTCGAAGTACTTTATTAACTCTTGCACTCAAGGTGAGATCATAGTCCCACCTTTTCAACAACTTTTATACTTTTAAATCGTGGGCTGAGAAAACATATACTTTGTTACATCTTGTACTACTTACTTTTATGTTTTGAACACAAGTGTGAAAACAAACATTCCACGTGCGAGTTAGAACAAAAATGCCTCAATTCGATTATCATTAGTTACACTTGCAGGGTGTAAGCGAGAACTTATATTGTGTGGCCATACGGGTTTAACAAACCCTCATTCGGACGGTTCGCTACCGTTATGCGGATGAAATATATTTTTGTGTTTTAGTGTGGGTTCTAGCACTGTGTGATGGGGTAACGTTGGTTAAGTTTTGATAATTGAGTGCTCGCATATAACAACACTTTTGGAATGCAAATGATTTGGATAATCTACGTTATGGAAATACAAAATCTTGTGGTTCAAAAACAACGTTTAATACTTACTAAACCTATGATTTCACCAACGTTTTCGTTGACAGATTCTTCTATGTTTTTCTCAGGTTTTTAATGCTTAGTGATACATGCTTCCGCACTCTTTTGATACTTGCTTGGATGTCGAGTATACATGCATTTTGGAGCATCTTTTGAACTTATTTAAACTGTGTCGCATAGTTTTCATTTGTACTTATAACGTTGTAACTTAACTTGTGGTCAATTATCTTTGTAAACTTTGAAACAATCTTTACACTTGAATGGATGCGACATATTTTGGGTCAACGTCTGTTTTAAAGACTTATGACCAGGTAATGGGACCTACGTAGTCGACGCCGTCACTTGACGATTTGTCGGGGTCGCTACAAGTGGTATCAGAGCCTTGGTTG
This sequence comes from Rutidosis leptorrhynchoides, assembly GCF_046630445.1. Lineage (NCBI taxonomy): Eukaryota > Viridiplantae > Streptophyta > Magnoliopsida > Asterales > Asteraceae > Rutidosis > Rutidosis leptorrhynchoides. Next base: position 557,656,671 of record NC_092334.1, on the reverse strand, counting down.
TAGGGATTTAGAGTTCATTTGTGTCCACCCCGAGTCATAGGGTACATAGGTGAATCTAGACTACAACCGGCATATAGACTGAAGTAGGAATTACTTGACTATTTGTGCATTTATACTCGAACTTTTCTATCATATCTAACTCGTATTCGATCTTGATCTTACGTTGATAAATTTTGTTGACGCGCCACCTTGACTTTATAAAGTAATGTTAAATGCACATGTAAATCAGGGTAATATAATTTCCGGGATTATATTACGGTGATTCACATGGACGTTCCGACATTATGACGTAAAGAATTTAAGGCGAGTCAAGGAAAAATTTCCTCCCTATCCTTATTCCATACTCCGGTTAGTATTGTTGAAAATACTAACCAACGATATTCTTGTGTCATGAAGGAACAATGGCTCACCAAGGTCAACACAATACTCCTCTCGAAACCCTAGAACAAGCTCTTCAACGAATGATAACCACCGCCGTGGGTACGGCCGTGGCCGATCACTTTTCTAACAACAACAATCATGGAACCGGTAATTCAAACGAAGGTTGCTCCTACAAGAACTTCATGAAGTACAATCCTCCCACTTTCGATGGAACCGGGGGACCGGTTACTCTCACCCGATGGTTTGAACAAACAGAATCCGTTTTTAGCATAAGCGGTTGTCAGGACCAAGATAAGGTCAAGTTTTCCACCCTCACTCTTACCGGTATCGCTCTCTCATGGTGGAACACGTATGTACAATCAGTGGGTATCGATGAAGCCCTTACACTCTCTTGGACCGAATTAAGAGAAAGAATGATCACCGAATACTTCCCGCGCGATGAGACTCGAAGGCTCGAGCAAGGGCTAAGGAATTTAAGAACGGTCGGGAATGACCTCGGAGCTTATAATCAACGGTTTACCGAACTAGTCTCAATGTGTCCAAATCTCATGACTCCCTAATCCCTAAGAGTCGAACTTTACATGGATAGCCTCCCTAAGAGCATTCAACACGGGGTAATGGCATCCCAACCCACTAACCTACAAGAGGCTTTAACAATGGCCCGCCATACTTTAGACACGGCGAATGAAATGGAAACGCCGGCACCAATGGTCGAGAACCAATCTAGCGGCAATAAAAGAACATGGGAAGCCTCTCAATCAAGCAACCACAACAATAACAACAACCCCGCCAAGAAGCCTTTCACCTCCAACGACAAGAAAGGCTATGCCGGAAAACTACCTTTTTGTAACGAATGCCACAAGCATCACTTTGAAGGATGTGGCAGGTTTCGCCACCGGCGCCAAGGAAGTGGTCACATCGCCAAACATTGTGGAAGTGCCACCCCCGTCACTCGGAAGGGACCCAACACACAAAAGTCGGTCACTTGTTACGCATGTGGCCAAACGGGTCATTTTAGGAATGAATGCCCAAATAAGAAAATCAACCCCAACGCGCGCCGTTGAACCTTCGACATCGACACCAAGGATGCCCGGAACGACGATGGACTAGTAACGGGTACGTTTCTTCACAACAAACCGTATATTTCATACTTGTTCGATTCGATTACCGCTAGACGTTTTACAACCAAGACTTTGACTTGTACTCATTACCTTCCATTTTTTTTCTCCCTAGATACCATTTAGGCGATTTAAGCGACCAACGGAAAAATATTGTATGCCTATAAATATTATCGGAGGATATACGTTAAGAAATTGAACTCGACACCAATAGAACTAAGGAACTCAAAACCTATTCATTAAGGAGAAATTGTTGCCCTACATTTATGTATAGATTATTGTGAACTAAGAAATTTTCGGTTGGAAACCGATACCCTCTCCCTCGCATCCATGACCTCATGATTATTTGCACGAATCTCGTATGTTCCAAATCGACCTCCGTTCCGGTTATCATCAATTGGGGGTTAAGGGAGACGATGTCTCCTAAGCCATTTTTTTTTCCGAACTCGCAACGTTAGTTGTAAATCTCTCTTAGTACCGTTTGATTTATTTAGGACTCCGTCCGTATTCATGAACCTCCTAAACCACGTATGCAACTTATCTAGACAAATCTGTTATCGTATTTATGGATGACATCTTAACTTATTTAAGTAAAGAAGGAAAACGAACAACATCACCATCTTACGCTCGAACTTTTGAGAAAAGAGCAACTCTATACCAAATCCTCCGAGTGAGAATTTCTGTTGAACGAAGTCCAATTTTCTAGACCATGATGTTAATGGTCAAGGCATTACAATCAATCTTGAAATCAAGCCACATGTAATCAGGAAACTCTACCAACTCGGACTTGTATTCGTAAAAATCTTAGATCTCGTCTGTTATTACCAAAGATTCATTTCTGACTTTTCTCGTGTTACACGACTTTTAAACTCGTTAACTCACTAAGGAAAACTTTAAACCTCTCCGTGTTCGCACCTTGAGCGTGATTCTTCACACCAACATTTCTAGTTAAAAATCGTATAGCAACAGATGGAACTCAAACATGGAAATATTTCTACTTGAACGCCGAAAGGCATACTCTCTCGACTCAAAAATCAACATAACTAAAATTCGTTATTTTGCACGAAGAATTCGAATACTAAATTGTGGATCCGATCAATTTTCTCGTCATCACGTACCACACTACATACCTCTGATATTTCACCGTTACCGTCTGATATTACTGGAATTTAAGATAACACACAATCCAACGATACTTCACTCTTCTTTGACTTAACGCCCTTGTGTTTCTGATAATCGGCCAACTATTATTCAACCCCGAACTATACAACTACGTGTACTACCTCGTTTCTCTTTCAGACTTCAACTTTTGACAACTAGAGGCACGTTATGGCAACCTCGAGATGTAAGCTCATCCTATTCTAGGTCCTCATTTCACTCCTATCTTTATCGCTCGCATTTCCGTTTAAGGAAACTCCTTGTAACATTTCTCCATGGATAGAGAAACTCCTTATATTACATTAGTATTCGCCACGAGGGTGAATAGTCCTAACGAACATTTTTTCGAACCCCAACTGACTTGTTCAAACATATCTTAAGAGATTCTACACCAACACGGTGTATCTTCGTCATTTATCCTGTATCGAAATACTCGTTTCACTTCTAGTGTTACAAGAAACCTTGGGAACCCGCTTAGACACATGTACCGCGTATCTCCCACAACCGACGAACCGAGCAAACGTACGATTCAATCTTGGAAAGACATGTTACAGACTGGTATTGTCACCTTCAGTAGTTCCTCTTACAACGACAGCTATCACTCGTATATTAACGCAGCACTTTCCGAAACCCTATATGACCGCTAATGTCATACCCCTGTTCATTTAACCAAAGCATCAACCACCGAAATCTGAACTCCATCAAGAAACAACAATTGAGATCGTTCAAGTCCGAGAAGGGCTCGAGACAACCCATTGACGCCAGAAGAGTTATGCCGAACTTAGATGAAAACCTCACCAAACACAGTGTGTGACCGCGTAGTATTGAGAAACCGCACTTTGGAAAGGTGTAATTCATTTTGGGAAATCGAGGAAGGTTATATCCGCAATATTGAACCTTTTGAAACCTTGGGGCGTATTGGAGCCGCTTCCTACCATTTAGAACTGCCGACTCAATTAAGTTTCCGTTTACCCTACATTTCGTGTAACAAACTTAGAAACGTGTCCTGCGGAACAGGAACGTGCAATCCTTCTAGATGCACCAACTATTGATGACAAACTCCTCCTCATAGAAAAAAAAAAAAAAAAATCGGCTGAACTTGTGGATCGTAAAACCAAGCCCTAATACAACGTAACACCCCGACTATCCGGATTCGTGGAATGTCCAGGAAAGTACCTTCAATCATTCGTAGAGTTACTACACTAGGTCTCGAGTAAGAGACATCGACTATTACTTCCAACTAAATTTCGGGACGAAATTTCTTTTGAGGTGTGGATAATGTAACATCCCGCATTTTTCCATTAAATTTATTTTAACACCGTCTTTTTTTTTTTATAAAATCTTTCGTCATTTAATTTGGTATCTTTCGTTAACTAACGTTCATAATATCCTCGTTATTTAATTATAACGTCACCCGTTTACTCGAGCGTTTTAAAATATTCGTTTGGTTATTTTCCGCACCCGACTACAAACTCGAGGGACTAAAATTGACACGGGGCAAACTAGTTGACTAGTTCACCTAGTCTACCCCAATCACCACCATTCAATCACCTCCATCTCTCTCTCTTTCTCTCTAGCAAGAACACATACACAAACACCCAATTCAAACATTCATCATCTAAATTCGGATCGGGAAGCAAACTTCAAAACAAATTACATATTCGTGATCCTCTCATCATTCTCTACGATTTGATACTAACTACACCGAGTTTGGGTAACTTTCTAAAAACACTAAATTTCTCTAAATTCGTTTTATATACTTGAAATTGTGTTAGTTAGTGTCTATGGCTCGTGTCTAGCATGAATATATGAATTACTTGCTCGATTTGTTGTTTTGAGTAACTAGTTTGAACATTCGAAATGGGTTTGCTTAATCTTGCATTTTGGAAGATTAAATGTTGTTTGATTGTTAAAGTTCATGTTTTAATTGTGTTACTAGTATCACTAGCTTCGTTTTGATGTGTAGGTTGATTTGTAAAACTTCATAAACTTGATTAGTGATTTTGGTGATTTTGGATTAGGGTTTGATAAGCTTTATATGAACTTTTGGTGCATCAAATGCTATGAATTGTTGTTGATAAGTGTTTAGTTGCAATGTGTGTTTGATTACCTTCGAAACGGCATATCATACATGTAAATTGGTTGCCCGAATCATGAAATGCGTTTTTAGAACTTGAAACTTTGATTATGAATGTTTAATGCGGTTTTGGGTTGTTGTAAGTGTTGAATTGCTTGATGAAATGTGTCTAGGTGTTTTCCTCGTCAAATTACCTTTCCGATGATATAAGATACATGTTCTAATTGTTTACGGATCATAAAATGTGGTTATTTGGTTTTTAGCTCGTGCATACTTGTGAAAAACAGAAAAGTGTCTGCCCAGATGGTGGCGCGGCGCGCCCCTTCCCCGCGCGGCGCGCAATTAGGCCTGGCCAGATTCTGCTCATTATGTCACTTTTCACGCGAAATGTTTGACTAGCTATCGACCTCCGATTCACATGAAACTTGTTCTAATATACTTATATATGAATAATTAGCATAGAAAAATAGTCCGGGACCCGACCCGAACACGTTGACTTTTTCGTTGACTTTGACCCGACCAAGTTTGACTTTTTGTCAAACTTAACCAATTAATTATGCAATCTTTCTAACATGATTCTATACTTGTATCTTGTATGAAACTTGACAATTTGATTCACATGCTAATATAATCGAGTCGTAACGAGCCATAGGACTAATTGAACATCTTTGACCGTTTTGTGTTTACCGTTATTGATATAACCTATATGTTTAGGTCAAGACTAGCTTTGTCTTTGCACGCGTTTACTTGTCGAAGTACTTTATTAACTCTTGCACTCAAGGTGAGATCATAGTCCCACCTTTTCAACAAATTTTATACTTTTAAATCGTGGGCTGAGAAAACATATACTTTGTTACATCTTGTACTACTTACTTTTATGTTTTGAACACAAGTGTGAAAACAAACATTCCACGTGCGAGTTAGAACAAAAATGCCTCAATTCGATTATCATTAGTTACACTTGCAGGGTGTAAGCGAGAACTTATATTGTGTGGCCATACGGGTTTAACAAACCCTCATTCGGACGGTTCGCTACCGTTATGCGGATGAAATATATTTTTGTGTTTTAGTGTGGGTTCTAGCACTGTGTGATGGGGTAACGTTGGTTAAGTTTTGATAATTGAGTGCTCGCATATAACAACACTTTTGGAATGCAAATGATTTGGATAATCTACGTTATGGAAATACAAAATCTTGTGGTTCAAAAACAACGTTTAATACTTACTAAACCTATGATTTCACCAACGTTTTCGTTGACAGATTCTTCTATGTTTTTCTCAGGTTTTGAATGCTTAGTGATACATGCTTCCGCACTCTTTTGATACTTGCTTGGATGTCGAGTATACATGCATTTTGGAGCATCTTTTGAACTTATTTAAACTGTGTCGCATAGTTTTCATTTGTACTTATAACGTTGTAACTTAACTTGTGGTCAATTATCTTTGTAAACTTTGAAACAATCTTTACACTTGAATGGATGCGACATATTTTGGGTCAACGTCTGTTTTAAAGACTTATGACCAGGTAATGGGACCTACGTAGTCGACGCCGTCACTTGACGATTTGTCGGGGTCGCTACAATTAGTTGTAGGGAATTAGGTTGCATTAGTGAGTCAAGACCCGACCGAGTAGGATTCACTAATAGGACTAATCTACAACTTGCTAGTTTACTTGTTTCTGCGGAACTTACTGCATGTTGCTGCTTACTTTTGCTACAATATGCCGTGTACTGCTACATGTTTACTCTACTGCATGCTACTATATGCTTCGATTGCATGATACTTCTGTACGATTTGCTATTATTGCCATGCTACTTACTGCTATACATGATCTAGACTGTCATAGTTACTTTGCCTAATACGTGCTTGCTTTATGACTTACTGACATGGAAAAAGTTATTTTTCCTTGTTCAGATGTCGGATGCCCCGCCCACTATCATTCACTTGGAGAGCGACTCGGACTCATCGGCCACCTCACCTACCGTTGTTGCTGACTCAATCCCGTCATCTACACCTTCCAATGACTCTGGCGCTTCATCCTCCAGAGCTAGTAGCCATGCACCCGGCCCAGTGATTACCTCAGACGGAGCCGAGGACCTACAGGAGATTCCAGCTCCACATGTCCCAGGACCCTCAGAGCCATAGCACCATTCCGGTGGTGCTGTGATTTCCGCAGAACTTGGGGAAGGTCCAGTCCGTAATGAGCGTAACCATTGGTGCCGACGCCTTCCTGATGGACGTCTCGTGCCGATCAGGCCCGCCAGATACCGACAGATGATGGTCGCCCGAGGAGAGCCATCCGTGCAGCCACCCCCAGCCGATCTAGACGACCCATCATCCGCCCATTCTTCATCCGACGACTCATCCTCTGACGACTCTAGTGACGAGGATTCAAATTATTATTTTAATTAACCCTAAATCTAAATTAATTAATAATAATTATATATAAATTAAACCCTAATTCGATTTAACTAAGGTACCAGGCCTGTCAAATCACTCCATGCGATCGCATGGAGTGCTAGTTAAAATTTCATGCGGTCGCATGAATTAGGAAACCGGGCCAGAAGTCTGGGCTGCAACAGTGTCAGGCCCGTATACTTTTTTTTTTACTTTTTTTTCTGTTTTTAATTTTCTGTTTTATAATTATATAAAGTATTTATATAAAATAAATAAAAACTTATATTTTTACAAACTAAAATAGAAATAGAAATATTTTATAATTTTATATATTTTAAACAAACTCTTATATATATATATATATATATATATATATATATATATATATATATATATATATATATATATATATATATATATATATATATATATATATATATGTATTTTGTTTTTCTTTTTATATTTTTGTATTTTTAATATTTAAAACGTATTTTTACAAAAAGAAATTAAAACTTAATAAAATCTTTTTTTATAGCGTTGCGCTTTCGGCGTTTAGGAGTCCCCGGCAGCGGTGCCAAAAATACTTGATGTGCGTAGAGGTGTATACGAAATAGTTATATTTTTGTTTCGAAATACTATTAAATACGATACAATTTTACACAAGTTATTTATTTATAGAGTGGATATACCCAAACCTTGCTACAACACTTATAGGCAGTGTACCTAATCGTACAGTAGTGTAGTTTTTAGTAAGTCCGATTCGTTCCACAGGGATCTAGCCAAGTTTAACGCTATATTTTTAAAACTATATTTGTAAATATATATATATATATATATATATATATATATATATATATATATATATATATATATATATATATATATATATATATATATATATATATATATATATATATATATATATAAGTAGTATTATTATTATAAAAGGGAGTTTTTACCGTTTAATGACCGGTTTGTCGATTTTAAAACTTTAGTCGCAGTTAAAACCTAATGTAAAATATTAAAAATAAAAGTTAATTTAAAGCGTAAAGTAAATGACAATAATTAAAGTGCGATAATTAAAAGTGCGATAAATAAATTGACAGTAAATAAAATTGCGATAATTAAAAAGTACGATAATTAAAAGTGCAATTAAATAAAATGACAGTAAATAAAAGTGCGATAAAATATGAAATAAAGGAATTATGCTTATTTAAACTTCCGTAATCATGATGTTTAACGTGTTGATTTTAGTTTATTACCATGGGTTAATTGTCCTTTGTCCTGGATTATTCGATATGTCCATCTGGTTTTTGTCCATAACAGTCCATCGGTCATAAATATAAAGTGCGAGTGTCCTTGTCAAATTATTCTTATATCCGAAGTCAAATATTCCAAGTAATTGGGGACTTAAACTATAATTACACCAATTTTCCTTGTATGTAATTCACCCCTGTTTTAATAAGTCCATTGACTATTAATCCATTTCCATATCCGGTTAAATGAACGATTATTAGTACTTATAAATATCCCGCCCATCGTGTCCGATCGAGTGTATGTGGTTATTTATAGGTACGTCCAATTGTAAATCTTTATATTAAATTAATGAACTATCATTCAATTAAACAAATATAAAATCCATTAATAGCCAATTGTCCAATTTTCACAAGTGTCGTTCTTTTGTCCAAACCCCAATTATGGTACAAAGCCCAATTACCCCGTCTTAATATTTTAGCCCAACATCATGATTACTTCTGCTTAAACAAGCATAATAATAACTTAGCTACGAGACATTAATTTAAAAAGGTTGAACATAACTTACAATGATTAATAATAGCGTAGCGTTACACGGACATAATTTCGACTCACACACTTACAACATTCGCTAACATACCCTTATTATTATTAAAATTAAAATTATAAATTATATATATATATATATATATATATATATATATATATATATATATATATATATATATATATATATATATATATATATCGTAAGAGTGAGAGATAGATTAGAAAAAGGTGTGTAAATTTTGGCCAAAACACGCGAAGTTTATAGGACCTGAGCTGATACTGTTCACCATGCGATCGCATGGCCTTCTTTTACAGCTCACATGCTTTTGTTTTTTATTTTGTCGACGTTTTTAATATATAATATAATATATATAATTTTAAGAATTAATTATATATTATATTATATTCATGTGCATAGTTGACTTGTAATTTTTAGTCCGTTGCGTCGAGCGTTGAGAGTTGACTCTGGTCCCGGTTCCGGATTTTCGAACGTCCTTGCGTACAATTTAATATCTTGTATTTTGCGTTTTACGGCTCGTACTCTTGTAATTTTTAGACGTTTCTCATCAATAATTTGAACCACTTTGATTGTACTTTGTACTTTTTAGCTTTTTGTCATTTGCGTCTTCAATTCGTCGAATCTGTCTTTTGTCTTCACCTTTTATTATTTAAACGAACATCACTTGTAAATAGAACAATTGCAACTAAAAGCTTGTCTTTCTTGAGAGATAATGCTATGAAATATATGTTCGTTTTTAGCATTATCAAAGGGTTAACGGTATCTTCGAATGCAAAAGGAATCAATGAAGAAGACGCTGGAAACAAGGGTTCATCTTTACCGGAAAATGTTACAGCTCCGGTAATATCTCCGATTGAAGAAGAAAATAATTGTAGAGTAATTCAGACTGAACTGGTTCAGGATAGCGACGGCCGCAGAGATACACTAAACCAGGCAGAAACATTTGATGTTGTCAGGGATGGAGGAACAATGTCTAAAACAAGGTCAATGGGCTCAAGAGAATTGTTTCAAACTCCTCTCTCTTCCAAAGAGGGCAAGGAGACATGTGATGACAAACACTTTTCACCAAATGGGGGTGACAAAACTTTAGCAAACAAGAAAAACACCCCCTGTAAGTCTAAAACTATTATCTCTCAATTTCCTGATTTAGACAATATTGACAATATTGATTCTGAAATAGGATTTCAGAATATGCCCCATAATGCTAAAGTTGACTTAGGAGTTTTGAAATATCCCACCCTTACCCAATTCTATACGGGTACTTGCACCAATTTTAAACGAGTCCAACAGTAGCACCCTGATAATGCTAAAAACGAACATATATTTCATAGCATTATCCTTCAAGAAAGAAAAGCTTTTAGTTGCAATTGTTCTAATTTCAAGTAATTATCGTTTAAATAATAAAAGGTGAAGACAAACGACAGATTTGACGATTTGAAGACGCAAATGACCAAAAAGCTAAAAAGTACAAAGTACAATTCAAGTGGTTCAATTTATTGATGAGAAACGTCTCAAAATTACAAAAGTACAAGCCGCAAAACGCAAAGTACAAGATATTAAATTATACGAAAAGGCGTTCGAAAATCCGGAACCCAGACATGAACCAACTTTCAACGCTCGACGCAACGGAGCTGAAAGTACAAGTCAACTATGCACAAGAATATAATATAATATTTAAATAATTCATAAAAAGAATAATAATAAATAATAAAAAGTTGTTAATTGAGCATAGTTAAAGGATCATAAGTGAAAATTTTAAATCAATAATTCGCAACGAGATATTATTGATTCAACTTTGAATGGTAGCCAGCTAACATTCCACCTACAACAGTATCAATCATTTGCCTATAAAAGCAAGGCACAGAGTAATGAAGAAACTACACCTT